>NC_057814.1:506951796-507251796 GCF_018294505.1 Triticum aestivum
ACATGATTTTTTTCCCTCGCAAAATATTTTAGGTTTTTTTTGCGGGTGAAAGAATTGTATTACTCAACTCACCAAGTCCTTACAATGATCAGCAGCTAGTGCTAGAGACTCATCAGGGCCGAAACCTACCCAAGTCATGGTTCTCCCTTCAGTACGAGAAAAATTAGCTAGACTATCACTAATCTATTTTGTGAGCGAGCTACATGAGTAATACAACAATCATGAAGATTCACAAGATACCTAATCTCCTTGGTAAGTGAAGTAAAAATCGATCTATCTGTTTCCTTCGCCTGGATAAGCTTGACTGCAACGATTGAATCCATCTCAATGATAATTGGAAGATCACTTCTCTGAATGGCAAACGAAAGGCCCTCCATGCATGCGCACAATTTAGGCATAACAGAAGGTCAAGTTTATTTTAGATTGTTTTTAGAATTTTTGACTTTTGTTTTCAAATTACTAAATTTTTTCTTTCATATCAAGTGTATATACACCTAGGAACCAGAGAGTATTTCATTGAAGAAACCGGCCAATAGACTAATTGCAAAGATAAAGAGAACACATGCATTTCAATTAACGAAAGATGAAGCCAATCAAAATTGTACTGGATCCGCTTCTGATGTAAATGATAGTCCACTTCTATTCTTCAAATATATGATAGCAAGCATTATGTATTATCATAGGATTTGCTAGGCGGCATTGGGATGTGGGATGAACACAATGCCTCGTAGTAGCTGTCTCCACCCTGCAATAGACAAGATACGTAAAAATGTACAAAGCACCGGAATCATCCCATGAAGTTCTACCATTAGGCCTCTTTTGGTTCATGGGATAGGAATGTTATAGAATAGGAAAATCATAGGAAGTGAGATGACATGCATCTCAATTCCTATAGAGAAAGAGATGTCATTTGATGCATAGGATATGAATTTTTTCATTGAGTCCAAGCTAATTTTTTTCCCTCCAAAATGTGAAGGATTGATTCCTATGCTAAATAAAGTTAATGTATAATAAAGTCAGCCTAGCCAGCAAATATATTTTGTTTCCAAGCCAGCCTTGTGAATTTTACTATAGTTTGTTTCATTCATAGTCAAACTACAAATTTGCCTAGCCTCTCCCCCAAGAAAGAAAGCCACCTGGTTCATCGTGTAAAATAGCAGTTCCGAAGGGGCCGGGTCGCAAAGTCTCCAGGGACGAAGCGCGAGCAAAAACCAACGTCCAACCACGGTCGGCTGGGGTGCTGGGGTTGGGGCGTGGGCGCTGACGCGGCGGCGAACCGAACGCATCGCCGCACCTTGTTTTCTTCTGGATATGTACGCACTATCATGCGTACGACCTACTCCTACGTATACTGGGTATAGAATGTTTTTTGGTATTTTTTTCCTTCTTAATAATTACCGTGCGTTTCGCTCGGTCCGCGTGAGTGACTCACGAGCCCGTCATGCACGAAACCGCGGGTTCTCTGCTGCCGCAGTGTGCCGCTTTGCGCTTTTGGGGACGGGGTGCGGCGCTCTGTGCGCCCAGAGCCGCGGCACTGCCGGTCGGCCGCCACAGTTAGTGCGCGCTCCCCTAGAGCGTATCGTATTCGTATCAGCCTACCCGACGTGACGGGCCCGTTTTGCTTTCACTTTCCGGCCGGTTTCTCCTGTTTCGGGACGAAGAAATGCCATGCATGCAGATGCGGTGCGGTGGTGCTACTGCCTGGCTGCGCCGCATTTGTCAACTCGTGCCACGATCAGTACAGGGGATATGCGGTGCGGCTCTAGGCTCATCGCGGTAGGCTTTTGCGCGTGCGGCGTTGTAGCTCGCTACTAGCTAGGCCGGGCTGGAGGTCACTGCCTGTAAACCGTGTGCCGCGCAAAACGTACGGGGAGAGACAAGCGGAAAGTAGTATATCCCCCGGGTGGGTTTTCTTCTTCGTGCGTTGGCGCGCGCGCTACCTGTGCAGGGCAGCAGCCAGCAGGGGTCATTGGAGTACAGTGTGCATCTCCTGCATTTGTTTTTGTGCATTGGACCGGGGGCCGTGAGATCGCGCGAAATCCTGGTACCACGTGCAGTGAAGGCTTGATCGATCTTGCGTCGCCAGGACAGAACGGAATTACGTACTATTAGCATTAGCGTACGTCGATCTCCTCGTGCTCCCTGTCCCCGATCGATCGTTGACGCCAATCATCACAGACAAGCTAGCGCGGCTGTAGCGGATCGGTGGGCGAACGAAGCAGGTTTCTTGGCATGGTCTTCATGCTCCCGATCGATCATTCCACGTTTTTATCGTTGCCAACATAGAGGGTCCAGTCCGGTGTTCGATTAACGGCAACAATAAAATAATAAACCCTACCCGTAAGCACGTACTCCTATCGTCCTACGTTTCTTTCCCACCTGGGGCATGGACTGCAGGTGTGACCCGGTCGTGCTTCCAAGATGTACTACTGTCCGTACATCGCATGTACCTTCACACCTTTTCTGCAGTCGTACTAGATGTCTGTGCTTGCATGTACGGGCGTTGTCCTCCAGCTGGAGGTGGTACACTTCGAATGGTATTTCTCGACCTGCCTGCCGTGAGTCGTAAGAGCATCTCCACCCGTTCGTCCCCCAGGGCGCTAAAAGAGAGCGGTCTGGGAGCGAACCGGCGCTAGTTCGGCCCCTGGGGCGACTTAGCTTCCAGTCACGCCCCCAGGCGCCGCCCCAGGACATGAAAAATTCAAACTTGATCGTTCCCGCTCACAAAAGACGCCACAAGTCCGGCGATCGCAAGTCACAGTTCGGCGATCGGATATAGTCAGGCTACAAAAAATAGAGCGGCAGAAGTTCGCGTGCGCAACGCATCACTCGGCGGGCTCTGCCCCAGGCGTCGGCGGAGTTGGCGTGCGCGGGCTTGGCGGTGTCGGAGCTGCTTCTGCGCTGGGCGGTGTCGGCGCGGCTTCGGTGCTGCTGGGCGTCGTGGAGGCGTCATCACGCGGGCTTGGCGGCGGCGGCGGCGTGGGCGTCGGCGTCGGCGGCATTGTCGAGGGAAGCTGGTTCAGGATGAGGCCGCGCTCCGCCAAGTACCACGCCTTGACCGCCTCGTCGGTGCTCTGGAGCATGTCCGCCCCGCCCAGCAGGAAAGCCAGGTCGGTGTTTCTCTTCTTCGCGGCGACGTTGGTCCGGAGCAGGTCGAGCTTGACGGCGCTGCTCGACATCAACGCCGACCACCGCGCGTCGGTCTTCTCTTCACGAAGGACGGCCCGGGCCTGCGTGTCGGCGAGGCAGTGCTTGATGGACTCGTGCACTCGAGCGGTAGCCGCGTCGGCGTGTTTTCCCTTCTTGGCACCTTTGTTGCCGTCCGGCCGCCCTTCCGATGCGCCAGGAGTCGGCGCGTCCGGCTTGTAGGTCTCCTTGGCCTTGTCGAGGGTGCGCCGGACTTCCGCCCACTTCTTGCACTTGTCAATGCACTTGTAAACGTGGAGGTACTTGAATTCAGCGTCGCTGTTGCTCTGCCGGTACAGGGCGAACATGCGCAGCAACTGCGCGGAAGAACAAACAGTTGGCGGGCGTACACGGCGAAGAGAGGCGGGAGACCGACATGGCATACCTAATCCTCAACGCTGGCGCCGCTCTCCGGGCGAGCAGCGACCTCCTGGACGACCCCATGCCATTTGTTGCACGCCCCCTGGATACGCCCCCAATGGTTCGCCATCGCCTTGGAGCCGCGCTGCATGTAGACGCCTTTGAAGTAGGGGTCGACGAGTGTTACGCTCGTCGAACTCGGCCTTGATGCGGTCCTGTCGGGGAACGTAGCAGAAATTCAAAATATTCTACGCATCACCAAGATCAATCTATGGAGTAATCTAGCAACGAGGGGAAGGGAAGTGCATCTACATACCATTGTAGATCGCGATGCGGAAGCGTTGCAAGAACGCGGATGAAGGAGTCGTACTCGTAGCGATTCAGATCGCGGTTGATTCCGATCTAAACGCCGAACCACGGCGCCTCCGCGTTCAACACACGTGCAGCCCGGTGACGTCTCCCACGCCTTGATCCAGCAAGGAGAGAGGGAGAGGTTGGGGAAGACTCCGTCCAGCAGCAGCACAACGGCATGGTGGTGATGGAGGAGCGTGGCAATCCCGCAGGGCTTCGCCAAGCACCGCGGGAGAGGAGGAGGAGGGAGAGGGGTAGGGCTGCGCCGAAAGAGAGACGTTCTCATATATAAATCTTTACCTCCGGACCATTCCGGAACTCCTCGTGACGTTCGGGATCTCATCCGGGACTCCGAACAACATTCGGTAACCACGTACATACTTTCCCTATAACCCTAGCGTCATCGAACCTTAAGTGTGTAGACCCTACGGGTTCGGGAACCATGCAGACATGACCGAGACATTCTCCGGTCAATAACCAACAGCGGGATCTGGATACCCATGTTGGCTCCCACATGTTCCACGATGATCTCATCGGATGAACCACGATGTCGGGGATTCAATCAATCCCGTATTCAATTCCCTTTGTCTACCGGTATGTTACTTGCCCGAGATTCGATCGTCGGTATCCCTATACCTTGTTCAATCTCGTTACCGGCAAGTCTCTTTACTCGTTCCGTAACTCACATCATCCCGTGATCAACTCCTTGGTCACATTGTGCACATTATGATGATGTCCTACCGAGTGGGCCCAGAGATACCTCTCCGTTTACACGGAGTGACAAATCCCAGTCTCGATTCGTGCCAACCCAACAGACACTTTCGGAGATACCCGTAGTGCACCTTTATAGCCACCCAGTTACGTTGTGACGTTTGGCACACCCAAAGCATTCCTACGGTATCCGGGAGTTGCACAATCTCATGGTCTAAGGAAATGATACTTGACATTAGAAAAGCTCTGAGCAAATGAACTACACGATCTTGTGCTAGGCTTAGGTTTGGGTCTTGTCCATCACATCATTCTCCTAATGATGTGATCCCGTTATCAACGACATCCAATGTCCATGGTCAGGAAACCGTAACCATCTATTGATCAACGAGCTAGTCAACTAGAGGCTTACTAGGGACACGGTGTTGTCTATGTATCCACACATGTATCTGAGTTTCCTATCAATACAATTCTAGCATGGACAATAAACGATTATCATGAACAAGGAAATATAATAATAACCAATTTATTATTGCCTCTAGGGCATATTTCCAACAGGTCCCAGTACGTCTCGATGCTCTGATTCGTGCCGGTGGTCGGGTCGAGGCAGACGACTTTCCATGCTTCGGCGAGGCATTCCTCCTCCTTGGACGCCCACTTGATGCGCGGCTCGCCAGACCTGGCCGCCCGCTTCTTCTTCTTGCGCCCCTTCGCCGGAACAGGCGTCGGCTCCTCCTCATCCTCCTCGTCGTCCTCCTCCTCCTGCTCGTCCTCGCCGTAGACGTAGCCGAGCTCGCCGTCCATGCCGCCGCTGAGATCCACTGTCTCGTCTTGGGTGACGAACCCGGGAGATGCGGCGGCCGCGGCCGAACCTGCCGCGATAATGTCGTCCATGTCGGCCTCGGTCTCGTCGGTGTCGCCGAGGTGCGAGAAGGGCAGCGCGCCACGACGGAGTGGGGGCGTCGGGGAGGAAGCGTAGGTGGGCGGCGAGTAGTTGTATGGAGGGTACTGCATGCCAGCGAAGGCGGGCGAGGGCGTGCGCTGGGCCGGGTGTCCATGGGGGAAGGTGACGTTTCGGTTGAACCCACCGTGCGCATCCCTGTCGGCGTAGCCCGGCGAGGGCGATCCCCATGGCTGCGGCGAGGGAGAGCGGACGCCTTGCTGGCCCCAGGGCGCGTATTGGGCGTGGCTGCCGGGTGGATTCATCATCCCCGCGCGAGTCGCCTCGGCCTCGGCTTGGTCCGCCGATGAGGCAGCCGCAGCCGCGCGCGCCGCGTTGTCGCGGGCCTTCTTGGCGATGGCCCTGTTCCGCCGGTCGGCGGTGACAGCCTCCCGTCGCTGAACTTCCGCCCTCCACTCGGCGTTTGACATGCCCGGTGGCTTGGACGGCGGCGCCCTCGGCTTGCTCTGCTTCGGCTGGGCGACGGAGGCGGTCGCGGTTGCCGCCGCGCGGGGGACAACGTACTTCTTCGGTGGCATGGCGGCCGGCTGGGAAGCGAGCGGGAGGGAGATCGGCGGGAGGAAAGGAGAAAATGGGAGGGAAGTGTGGGAAAAGCGGGAACAAACGGCGGGAATAGGCGTTGGACTCGCCGACAGGGCGGACCCACGCGCCCTTTTCGCTTGTGCCGGCGCCCCAGGCGCCCCCAGGGCGCCGGGTTCTGCCTGGGTCCGCCGGCACCAGTTTCGACTCGAGCCGGTGAAAAAGGGCTTCTGGGGGAGGGGCGACTGGGCCGTTTTTTCGGCGCCGGCGCGGTACGCCTGGGGAGGGCCTGTTGGGACGCGGCTGGAGATCTCTAACAAGGACCGCGGACCAACGCCGTATCTGCGGTACGGCGCTCCCTGGTAGTGTACATTACAGAAACTGAAAGTTCAAAAGCTGCGTCTCTTCCAACACCGACTTCATTGCGGGTTTCATCAGACGGTTCCCTTAGTGATAACAGTGGTGACAGAGATCGATGCAACGGGACTCACGTGAAACGAGAAAAATACTACAACAACCGATAGCTCAAAGTCGAGCCCTTTCACGTTTCCTGCTGCTAGTCGTGGACGTGACCACATGCTCTGAACCCGCACTTGACCGCACCAAAATTTCTCTCCGCCTCCGCCTCCGAAATTGATCAATTCCCCTGCTTCCTTCGCGTCGTTCCTACGCCGTTTTTAAAACAAAATTCAAATCAATCCCCGAATCCAAACGCGGTTCTGCAACATGCTGAATTGCTGATGCAAGCAGACCAGCGCCCATTCTTGGAGTATACTGTACTACGTACGTACGTAGTAATTAATTAGGGCTGACCTCTATCAGAAAATGTTATCACCAGCCCCGCGGCCGGCAGACAGTGACCTCAACGGCTGTGAACTGTAAGCCTGACGGCTCCTGCTGGCAACCACACCTTTCTTTCAGGAGACACAAGCATCTATCCCATCCCATGGTATTTTCTTTTTGCGAAGTAATGCCCACCCCATGGAATGGTCGCTGCGTCCCCTTCAAAGTTTCTTTCTTGGTCATAAAAAAAAACTTTCTTTCTTAGTTAGGAAGTGTGCGAGTTGTCAATCAGGGAGGTGGCTTTTCTGGACGTTGGAACCGTTGGGCTCGTTAGTAGTTAGTTTAGTTGGTTGGCGTAATTTCGAGCATTACAGCCGGACGCCTCAAACCCTGCTCATACGTCCGGACGGGTCGCCTGGTCGCTGACCGATAACGAAATTTCGACCCAGATGGGCTTCTTAAACGGGCCTAAAATGTCTGGGCTGACCGGCACCCCCATATCCAGCCTAAATATGGGGCGGATATGGGGCCACCGGGCACGCCCGTCACGTTGGACCCGACAGCCCGACCCCACCATAAATTGCACCAAATTCACCCTTCTCTCTCCTCCTGCCGCCCTCCAACCTCTCCCGCGCCCGCGCCCGAGCCCTCGCCGTCCTCCACCCTTGCTCCCCATCCGCACCACCAATCCCGATCCATCGCCGGAGATGTCGTCCAGGTTGTCCCCGACCGCCGCAACGGAGACGCAGTCCGCCTCGTCCCTCAGCGTCCCTTTGTCGGCTCCGTCTTGCAAGGCAGAGAACGTCACCCGGAAGTTGCGACGACGCCGGCAGCGAGAGAGGGAGGCGGCGGCGGCGCAAGGAGGTTCGAACATGGTGGAGCAGTTGTCTCCTCCACCGCGGCCGAAACCCCGCACCCCTTCCATCTGAGGGCCGGCGCGGATTACGTCGTCCGACCCCATTGGGACAGAGGAGGATTCGACGGACAGCTGGGCCATTCCGGAGAGCTTTCCGCCTGCGCAGATGCCGACGGCCGATGTATGTTACTCGCCGCAGCTCGTTTGACGCGGATGAGCACGGCACTGGCGGCGCCCGGGCTGCCCTCGACATGTTCGACGGAATGACAAAACAAGAGTCAGTATGTTTTCTTTGCTCCTATCCGATCATTTTTTGCATAAACCACTAGTTCATTTTCACACATGATGAATGCTTTTTTTTGAACCGAAACCGTAGAACAACCGTTCTATGGAAATTTCATTAAAAAATAGTATACAATATATACAAAGTCAACCCATAAAAGTTTTTATACAGTGTTCAACCCACTCCTGTTTTGTTGAAACCTGAGGCTAACATAGTTATTAATTCAAATTATGCTCAATCCAACTGGAAAATTGGTCTCTGAATTTAGTCTTCACTCTGCGCAGAAGCAGAAGCAGATCTGTCTTGAGGAAGTTTTTCCACGCTTGGACTGCTGCCTCTTTTGCCTTGAATATTTTCCCATTCCTTTGCATCCAGATATTCCAGCAGCCCATAATCATGATTTCCATGGCAATAGGAGTAGGTAGTGATTGAATGGCTAGCGAGACTTCATAAAAAATTGAGAGACCGCTGCGTCTAGAACCCAAGATGGACTGCCAGCAATTGAACGCAAAGTCACAATCCCAAAAGAGATGCTGAGATTTTTCTTCCGTGCTCATTTGATAGAGTGCACAATTATAGGACGACAAGTAAAATGTTCTTCTTTGGAGCATATTCCTGGTATTGACCCTGTCGTGCAGCAAGAGCTAGAAAAATATCTTATATCTTAGCATAGCTGCATTCTTCCAGAGCTTTTTGAATAGCAATGCGGCTGGCCCGCCCTTTGTCAGCACTTTATACAGTTTGATAGAAGAATAAGTGGTTCCCCAAGGATATGTCCATCTGTCACCCTGATTGGTGATCTGAAGAGACTGAGTGATGTCCTGTAACTCAAGAAATTGTTGATGGGCTTGAGTTGAGAGTGGGAGGAAGAAATTTTCACTCAAGTCTGGTGCTTGTAAAAACTCTTTAATGTTCACACCGTATTTGGTGGCAAAGGAAAAAAGCTCTGGAAATTTATCTCTTGTAATTCCATGCCCCCAATTGTCTAGCCAGAAATCAATGGTGTTGCCTGTTCCAAGATGCCCTTTGGTCACTGATTTGAATAAAGCTAGCAACCTGAAGATACTTTTCCACCAAAAGGAACCAACATTTCTATCAGTAATCTCTCCATCAGGGTAGTAAGATTCCCAAATTAGATTTACCCATGGAAGATTTTCTCTGTGTAGAAATTTATGCAGATGTTTCATTAGGAGACATTTATTGTGAATTTCAATGTTGAGAACTACCAATCCTCCTTGATCTTTGGGCAAGTAGACCTTGTCCCATGAGATAAGTGTTGTGCCTCTGTCTTCCATGCCATACTTCCTCCAGAAGCAATGTTTCAAAGCTTTGTTGATTTGCTCAATAATGCCCTTGGGCAATTCAAGGGTGCACATGAAGAATATTGGAAGGTGTGCAAAGACAGACTTGATCAAGGTAAGCTTGTCTCCATATGATAGAAAGGTTGAACAACCAGACAATCTCCTGTCAATCCTCTTGATACCAGGAAAAAAAATCTTCCAGCTTAGGCTTGGAGAGGGACAATGATCGACCTAGATATGTGAAAGGGAAGCTTCCTATAAAACATTCTAGCCTTGCAGCCAAAGTTTGCATGACATCATTTCCTGTGTTGATAGGTACCATGGCTGATTTGTCAAAGTTAACTCTCAAACCAGTAAAAACTGTGAAGTGGAGAATGAGATTCTTGAGTTGTTCCACTTGAGTTTCAGAAGCTGGCATTATGAGCACAATGTCATCAGCATATTGAATGACAGGGAAATCAGGACAATGATGAGCTTCAAGTGGCCTTGTGACTAGGTTATTATGCATGGCCTCATTCATGATAGACTATAATAGATCTGCAGCAAGCACAAAAAGCAGGGGAGAAAGAGGGTCCCCTGCCTTACTCCTCTCTTGCATAGAACTGCTTCCCAGGAACACCATTAAGTAACATAACCGAATAACCAGAGGAGAAAAGCATGTCCATCCACATCAGCCACCTGGTGCCGAAACCTCTTGCAACGAGGATTTCTTTGATTGATTGATGCTCTATGAGACCAAAAGCCTTCTCAAAATCCAACTTCAAGACAATAATCTCCTGGCCAGACATTTTACACTGATGAATGAATTCATATTACCAAGCAAGACAGTCCTGAATAGACCTTGCTTTTAAGAAACCATACTAGTTGTTGTGTACCAGCTTCAGAATGACATCTTGAAGACTATTTGCCAAAAGTTTTGTGATGATCTTAATTGAGCAATTTAGTAGTGAGATTGGTCTGAAGTCATTGGGTGTAGTTGGAGCATCTTTTTTGGGCATGAGAGTAATGAATGAAGAGTTGATGCTTTGCAGGCTAATTCTTCCATGATCGAAATCATCAATCAAAGTGTAGAAATCAGGTGCTAAAATATCCCAGCAATGTTTGATGAAGTTTGTATTGAAACCATATGGCCCTGGTGCCTTGTCATTAGGCAGATTTTTGACCACTGCATCAATTTCTTCTTTGGAAAAGGGTATTTCAAGCAGTGAGAGATCCACATCTTTGCTAAGAAGGCTGCCCAAATTGAGAGGGTTAAATGTTGGCACTGAAGTGTTCAGCCTTTGTTTGAAAGCTTTTAGGAGAATATTTGCTTTGGCATTGTGCTCTCTATGTATGTTGCCCAAATCATCCTGTAAGCTTGCAATGTGATTAACCCTGTATTTGGTGGTAGCTTTGTCCTGAAAATACTTGGAGTTGGCTTCTCCAAATTTAACCCACCTAATTGTTGCTCTTTGTTGCCAATAGATATTTTGTAGCTCCAGAAGTTTAAGTAGGTGTTTCTTGAGAATCTCTCTTCCATTCCATTCTGGCAGAGTAAGGGTTCTAAACTCTTCCACTGAGTCAAGGAAAAAATGACTTCATTGTTGGCTTTAATGGATAAGCTGAGCTGAGAGATTGATTTTGACCAAATTTTCAAACATTTCCCGAGCCTTTTGAATTTGGCAATTATTCTTTTTGCACTATCGTGAATGTTGATGGCTTGTTCCCAATTCTGTTTAACTATATCTTTAAAACCCTGAATTTGAAGTCAGAAGTTTTCAAACCTGAAAATTTTAGCCTTGGGGATGTGGGTACCAATCTGCACCTGACAAGGTATGTGATCTAAGACAGGTTTGGACAAAGGCAAAACCAGAGTGTTAGGGTATTGGGAAGTCCAAGATTCAGAAGTGAACACCCAGTCCAACTTCTCAAGCAATGGGGCTTGCTGCATATTTCTCCAAGTGAAGCTCCTCCCCTTGAGTGGGATTTCCACCAAAGCCATACTACTGATGGCATCATTAAATTTCAACATATCAGAGAAATTGCCACCTGGCCTGCTTCTGTTATTTGGATACCTTATGTAATTGAAATCTCCCATGATCATCCACTTGGTATCATCAGGCATCTGAATATTTCTAAACCAGTTCAGAAAATCATCTCTAGCTTCACCTTGACATGGGCCATAAATGTTGGTTAGAATCCAGGAATCACCAGTTAACTTTGAAATGAATCTGATGGAGATGGAGAAGTCATTTTGATAAAGAGTTTCTCCTTCAAATAGAGTGCCATTCCATGCAATGAGGAGTCCACCAGAAGCTCCATCTTTTGGAAGAAAATCAAAACAGTTAATTCTCTTAGGGCAGAAAATTTTGAGATATCTATAATCAAACTGCTCTTTCTTTGTTTCTTGCAGACAGATGATATCTGCATTTGCCTCTTCAATCTTATTTCTAAGAGCTAGCCATTTGTTGCTGTCATTAATGCCCCTAACGTTCCAATTGAGAATGTTCCAGTTTCTATTCATATACAGATAGAAAGGTGTCTATAACTGCAACTGCTCTGCTGAAGAAACCAGCCAAACTAAGCCAGGCAAACAAGAGGTAGTAAACTGAAGTCCAAAACCACAAATCATCACACCACATCTCTTTCAGGAAAGACTTATCACAGAGGTAGATAACAAAGGAACTGCCACAAGTCAGCATTCCAGATTGAGACATCATTACAAAAGGGTTGGTTCTTACAAATTCCACTGATAACAGATCACAAAAGTACATCAAGGATCCAAGAATAAAACTATTCAATTCTGACATAGCTAACATCAGATAAATGAACTAAGGCTTGAATACAGCCTTCTTTGATGGTCCCTTGGCAGCAGCCTTGGTCTCCTTCTTCTTCTTGGGCTGGTGCAACATCTCATCAAAGCAGTCTTTTGCAGCAGCCTTGCAAAAAGAATCAGTGAGATTTTTGACAATCTTAGTAGCAATAGCAGGAGGGTTAGATGAACAAGCGAAACAATTCTTGTCTGAACATGATTTTCTTCTGAATCCTTTGTTTAATGCTTGCAATCTATAGCTCCTTCTTACCTCAGTTTCAACCATGGGAGCTTTATCTTTCCTCTTCTTTTGAGCATGAGCAATTGAGGTGCAGGCAGCTGGCCGAGGGGGAGTGCTGTATTTGTTCAGTGCCTGAGGTGTCAAACTAACATTAGAAGAAACTTCTTGTTCCATAACTGAATTTTACAACAAAGAATCTGATCATTTTGACACTTTTCAGGTATAACAAAAGGCAATGTTTTATTACTTCCAGAGCTTTCAATGATATAAGTCCATGATACGTCTCCAATGTATCTATAACTGTTGATTGTACCATGCTGTTATATTATCATTCTTGGATGTTTTATAATCATTTTATAGTCATTTTATATCATTTTTTGGTACTAACCTATTGACATAGTGCCAAGTGCCAGTTGCTATTTTCTACATGTTTTTTTACATCACAGGAAGTCAATACCAAACAAAGTCCAAATGCAACAAAAATTTACGGAGAATTTTTTTGGAGCAGAAGACACCGAATGGGCCAAGGCTGCGCCTTGGGGGGGGGGGGTGCTCCGAGGAGATCACAACCCACCAGGGCGCACCAGGAGGCCCAGGCGCGCCTTGGTGGGTTGTGCCCACCTCGGGTGCCCCTCGGACCGTCTCTTTGCTCTATAAATACCCCAATATTCCAGAAACCCTAGGGGAGTCTACGAAAATCATTTCCAGCCGCCGTAGAGTCCAGAACCACCAGATCCAATCTAGACACCATCACGGATGGGGTTCACCACCTCCATTGGTGCCTCTCCGATGATGCGTGAGTATTTCTTTGTAGACCTTCGGGTAGTTAGTAGTTAGATGGCTTCCTCTCTCTCGTTTGATTCTCAATACAATGGTCTCTTGGAGATCCATATGATGTAACTCTATTTGCGGTGTGTTTGTTGGGATCGGATGAACTTTGAGTTTATGATCAGATCTATCTTTTTATATCCATGAAAGTATTTGAGTTTCTTTGATATCTTTTATGCATGATTGATTATAGCCTCGTATTTCTTCTCCGATATTTGGGTTTTGTTTGGCCAACTTGATCTATTTATCTTGCAATGGGAAGAGGTGCTTTGTAGTGGGTTCGATCTTACGGTGCTTGATCCTACTGACAGAAGGGGAACCGACACGTATGTATCATTGCTACTAAGGATAAAACGATGGGGTCTATCTCTACATAGATAGATCTTGTCTACATCATGTCATCGTTCTTATTGCATTATCCTATTTCTCCGTGAACTTAATACACTAGATGCATGTTGGATAGCCGTCGATGTGTGGAGTAATAGTAGTAGATGCAGGCAGGAGTCGGTCTACTAATCTTGGACGTGATGCCTATATAATGATCATTGCCTGGATATCGTCATGATTATTTGAAGTTCTATCAATTGCCCAACGGTAATTTGTTCACCCGCCGTTTGCTATTTTTCTCGAGAGAAGCCACTAGTGAAATACACGGCCCCAGGTCTCTTTCTCTTATTATTTGCCTTGCGATCTATTTTCCTTTGCTTTTATTTTAGATCTATTAAACCAAAAATACATTGCCGCAATTTATTCTTATTTATATTATTTTGGCGTTCGATCTATCAATCTACTACAATTTTATTCACGTCCGTTTGCCTATCTTGAGGTGCCGCTACCCGAAAGGGATTGACAACCCCTTTTACACGTTGGGTTGCGAGTAGTTGTTATTTGTGTGCAGGTGCTGTTTACTTTGTGTTGCTTGGTTCTCCTACTGGTTCGATAACCTTGGTCTCATAACTGAGGGAAATACCTACCGCCGCTGTGCTGCATCATCCCTTCCTCTTTGGGGAAATACCAACATAGCTTCAAGCCGCATCAAATGGAATTTCTGGTGCCGTTGCCGGGGAGGATCTTCAACATATACCAGGTTCCTAATCACAAATCTCATCTCCTCGCAATTTACATTATTTGCCATTTGCCTCTCGTTTTCCTCTCCCCCACTTCACAAAAAATTGCCGTTTTCATTCGCCCCTCTTTTTTTGTTCGCCTTTTTCTCGTCAGATCTATCCTTTGTTTGCAATCATGAGTGAGTTCGGTATGGCACCAACAGATGATGGCCTAACTCCTAAGATGGGATGTACGGGCAATTTGGATGCTAATACTTTTATCTTGGGGCAAGGGAATGTTATGGGAAAAGAACGTATCCAAGAATTTTTCAATTGTGTTGGAAATTTAAGTCTTGATGATGCTCCTATACTTAGGACTACTAGATCTTATGCGGATGCTATTTCAGCACTAGTTCTGAAACTTGAAACTAAATTTATCCGTACCCATCCTACTTTGCAAAGATTGTTTTTTGAGCTCCCCGTTATAAAGAACCCTAAGGCTAAAAAGTTGGCCACTCTCATTCTTACGAACGAGTTTGACTGTATCATACGGGAAGCTAGGGAAATCTTTGATTTTTATGTTATGAATTGTGAAAAACCCGTGATAGATGAAATTCTTTACAATAGTGATTATGCGCTAAGGCATTTGCTTGGGGATAATAAAATCTTTGATGAGAATCTCAAAAAAGAAGTCCCCGTTTTAGATATAATCCAACAAGTTTTCAATAATGTTAATCAACATCACTCTTGGATTGTTGGGGGAAATCAAAGGGGTTATGATGAAAACCAACTTAGGAATGCTAAGGTTTCTATGGATAATATGTTTTATGTTGTGTTTACAAAACCCCAAAATTAAAACACCTCTAAGGAAATTAAGAAGAAAGATGACAAAATTTAGATCCTTGCTTTATGCCTAGCTAAGGGCGTAAAACTATAGCGCTTGTTGGGAGGCAACCCAATGAATAAAATTTATTTTGCTTTTTTCCTTTCTGTTCTTGAGTGTTTGCACAATTATTCTACTGTTATTATTGTGTTTTTTGTGTTTGTGCCAAGTAAAGCCTTTAGGATCTTCTTGGGTGATAGTTGTTTGATCTTGCTGAAAATAGAAACTTTTGCGCTCACGAAAAAAATTCTCAATTTTTACGAGAGCGTGATAAAATGCCAATTCTTTTTGCAGAAGATTAATATACAAATTTCTCAGGTCGTCCTAATTTTTCAGTATTTTTGGAGTTTCAAAAGTATTCAAAATAGTCAGATTGCTACAAACTGTTCTGTTTTGGCAGATTCTGTTTTCTTTGCGTTGTGTGCTTGTTTTGATGGCTCTATGGTTTTCTTTGATAAGTTTTTGCCATAGAAAAGTTGGAATACAGTAGATATAATACAAAAACAAAATATGA
The DNA here is from genome assembly GCF_018294505.1 of Triticum aestivum. Taxonomy (NCBI): domain Eukaryota; kingdom Viridiplantae; phylum Streptophyta; class Magnoliopsida; order Poales; family Poaceae; genus Triticum; species Triticum aestivum. The sequence continues at coordinate 506,967,408 of NC_057814.1, forward strand.
ATTGGTTTGATATAGTACTTATAGTAGTGATTTATTTTCTTATACTAACGGATCTCACGAAGGTTTTGTTGAGTTTTGTGTGATTGAAGTTTCCAAGTTTTGAGTTATCTTACGATGGATGAAGGAATAAGGAGTAAGCAACTAAGCTTGGGGATGCCCCGAGTGGCATCCTCTCTTTCTTCTAACGACCATCGGTATTTTACTCGAAGCTATATTTTTATTCGTCACATACTATGTGTTTTGCTTGGAGCGTCTTGTATGATATGAGTCTTTGCTTGTTTTATTTTGTGTTTTAAGTCTTGATTCCTTGCTGGACACACCTATTTGAGAGAGCCAAATTTATGTCACGATTTGTTAGAATTGCTCTCTATGCTTCACTTAAATTTTTATGAGCTATGGACTTGCTCTAGTGCTTCACTTATATCTTTTTGAGCACGATGTGCTTTAGTATTTTTGAATAAATGCTCTCTTGCTTCACTTAGATTTATTTGAGAGTTAGTAAAATTTTCACGAAATTCTCTCTTGCTTCACTTAAATTAATTTGAGAGAAAGAAAAAAAATTATGCTCATGATCTTCACTTATATTTATTTGAGCTTATCAAAAGCAACATATGAAAATTAGTTACAAAGTGATAGATATCCAAGAAGGATATAATAAAAACTTTCATGAAGATCATTGGTAAAAATAAACTTGATTCTTAGTAATAGTTTTGAGATATGATGATGTGATATGTGAGTTATGTTGATGAGTAATTATGCTCTAGTAAGAATATTGGTGTTAAGGTTTGTGATTCCCTATGCAAGCACGAAAGTCAATAATTATGCAATGAAATTATATCCTACTTGTGGTGCATTATTTGGTGTTAATTATGCTTAATGCTCGCTTATGAGATTATTCGTTTCTTGGTTGGTCGCTTCTCAATCTTTTGCTAGCCTTCATTTTGCACTAAGTATGATATCTACTTGTGCATCCAAAAACCTTTAAACCAGTTTTGCCACATGAGTCCACTATATCTACCCATATGCGGTATTCTTTTGCCGTTCTAAGCAAATTTGTATGTGCCATCTCTAATTTTCAAAATAAACTTTTCTTTTGTGTGTTCGTTTCACTCGCGGAGCGGTGAGGGGTGGCTAATATTTCCCATGCTAGATGTGTTATTCTCACAATGAGTGTTTATTCACTTGTCATTGCACGAGAGTAAGGCAAAGGTATTAGGGATGCCTAGTCCCAAAATGAAAAATGAATTTACTTTATGTTGTGGAATAATGAATTCCTTGGAAAGTGTTGGTATGGAAGGCAACTGTGGATACGGCTAGCCATGGAAAGTGAAAGTATGGTTGAAAAAGGAATAAACTTTATTTTCTGTTTGGGAACCGCCTATGATATATCTAGCATGAAAAGTGTTGGGAACTCTAAGTCATTTTCATTGGTGGGAAGGATACACCTCCCAAAATGTTTTTATCTCTCAATTTTTCGCTTTGAGCTCTGGCACCTCTAAAAATCCATACTTCCCTCCGCGAAGGGCCTTTCTTTTTTACTTTATGCAATTTTTATTTTGAATTTGAGTCTCCATCTTCTCTTATGAAAGCACCAACTAGGAGGCAATATGATCGTACTTGAGTATTGGGTGTAGCTAATATGCGAGTGTGTTTCATGAATGGATCAATGGTTGAGCATAATGGGCTAGGGATAACTTATTTTAGCGTTGATGTTTTGAAAGACATGGTTGCTTCTTGATATGCTTGAGTATTTAAGTTATCATGTCAAAAGTAGACTATTGCTTTGAACAATATAAAAGTCCAAATGTCCATGCTAGAAAGAAAAGAATATGATACGACATGATAGGAAGCATTCCACATGAAAAAATCTGTTTTTATCACTTACCTACTCGAGGACTGTTTTTATCACTTACCTACTCGAGGACAAGTAGGAGTTAAGCTTGGGGATGCTGATACGTCTCCAACGTATATATAATTTTTGATTGTTCCATGCTGTTATATTATCAATCTTGGATGCTTTATAATAATTTTATAGTCATTTTATATCATTTTTTGGTACTAACCTATTGACATAGTGCCAAGTACCAGTTGCTATTTTCTGCATGTTTTTTACATCGCAGGAAATCAATACCAAACGGAGTCCAAATGCAACAAAACTTTACGGAGATTTTTTTGGACCAGAAGACACCTAATGGGCCAAGGCTGCGCCTGGGGGGGGGGGGTGCTCCGAGGAGAGCACAACCCACCAGGGCGCGCCAGGAGGCCCAGGCGCGCCCTGGTGGGTTGTGCCCACCTCGGGTGCCCCCCGGACCGCCTCTTTGCTCTATAAATACCCCAATATTGCAGAAACCCTAGGGGAGTCGACGAAAATCAATTCCAGCCGCCGCAGAGTCGAGAACCACCGGATCCAATCTAGACACCATCACAGATGGGGTTCACCACCTGCATTGGTGCCTCTCCGATGATGCGTGAGTAGTTCTTTGTAGACCTTCGGGTCCGTAGTTGGTAGCTAGATGGCTTCCTCTCTCTCGTTTGATTCTCAATACAATGGTATCTTGGTGATCCATATGATGTAACTCTTTTTATGGTGTGTTTGTTGGGATCAGATGAACTTTGAGTTTATGATCAGTTCTATCTTTTTATATCCATGAAAGTATTTGAGTTTCTTTGATCTCTTTTATGCATGATTGCTTATAGCCTGTATTTCTTCTCCGATATTTGGGCTTTGTTTGGCCAACTTGATATATTTATCTTGAATGGGAAGGGGAACCGACACGTATGTATCGTTGCTACTAAGGATAAAACGGTGGGGTCTATCTCTACAAAGATAGATCTTGTCTACATCATGTTATCGTTCTGAAGGAAATATGCCCTAGAGGCAATAATAAAGTTGTTATTTATATTTCCTTATATCATGATAAATGTTTATTATTCATGCTAGAATTGTATTAACCGGAAACTTAGTACATGTGTGAATACATAGACAAACAGAGTGTCCCTAGTATGCCTCTACTTGACTAGCTCGTTAATCAAAGATGGTTAAGTTTCCTAACCATAGACATGTGTTTTCATTTGATAAACGGGATCACATCATTAGAGAATGATGTGATGGACAAGACCCATCCGTTAGCTTAGCATAATGATCGCTTAGTTTTATTGTTGTTGCTTTCTTCATGACTTATACATGTTCCTCTGACTATGAGATTATGCAACTCCAAAATACCGGAGGAACACCTTGTGTGCTATCAGACGTCACAACGTAACTGGGTGATTATAAAGATGCTCTACAGGTTTCTCCGATGGTGTTTGTTGAGTTGGCATAGATCGAGATTAGGATTTGCCACTACGTGTATTGGAGAGGTATCTCTGGGCCCTCTCGGTAATGCACATCACTATAAGCCTTGCAAGCAATGTGACTAATGAGTTAGTTATGGGATGATGCATTACGGAATGAGTAAAGAGACTTGCCGGTAACGAGATTGAACTAGGTATGAGGATACCGACGATCGAATCTCAGGCAAGTAACATACCGATGACAAAGGGAACAACGTATGTTGTTGTGCGGTTTGACCGATAAAGATCTTCGTAGAATATGTAGGAGTCAATATGAGCATCCAGGTTCCGCTATTGGTTATTGACCGGAGATGTGTCTCGGTCATGTCTACATAGTTCTTGAACCCGTAGGGTCCGCACGCTTAACGTTCGATGACGATTTGTATTATGAGTTATGTGATTTGATGAATCAAAGTTTGTTTGGAGTTCCGGATGAGATCACGGACACGACGAGGAGTCTCGAAATGTTCGAGAGGTAAATATTCATATATTAGAAGGTTACATTCGGACACCGGAATGGTTCGGGATGTTTCAGATGAGTTTCGGAGTACCGGACCCCCCCCTCGCGCAGGAAGTTAATGGGCCAACATGGGCCTTAGTGGAGAAGAGAGAGGGCCGGCCAGGAGGTGGCGCGCACCCCCCTTGCCAATCCTAATTGGACAAGGGGTGGGGGTGGCGCCTCCCCTTTCCTCTCCTACTCCTCCTCTCTTTCCCCCTTGGCTAGTCCGGAAAAGGAAAAAGGAGAGGGGAATCCTACTAGGACTAGGGAGTCCTAGTAGGAATCCCCACACTTGGCCCGCCCCTAAGGGGCCGGCCTCCTCCTCCTCCCCCCTTTATATACGGAGGCGGGGGGCACCCCAAAGGCACAATAAGTCTTCTCTTAGCCGTGTGCGGTGCCCCCTCCACAGTTACACACCTCGATCATATCGTCGTAGTGCTTAGGCGAAGCCCTGCGCCGGTAACTTCATCGTCACCGTTGCCACGCCGTTGTGCTGATGAAACTCTCCCTCGTCCTCAACTGGATCAAGAGCTCGAGGGACGTCATCGTGTTGAACGTGTGCAGAACACGAAGGTGCCGTACGTTCGGTGCTAGGATCGGTTGGATCGTGAAGACGATCGACTACATCAACTGCGTTGCTTAAACGCTTCCGCTTTCGGTCTACGAGCACTACAAAAAAAGACACTTCCATGATGATACGTGTTTGTCACAGTAGGTCACGTTTTCTTTCATGCATGTACATCCATGAAAATTTTATGACAGAATCAAGATAGTCATACCTGTGCTGTCGTAGAAGTGTTCCATGACATTACCAAAATTATCATCACGGAAGTGTCCACTTCCATGACGATAAATCGCGCGTCACAGAAGTGCTTTCGTCAAGGATGACCGACATGTGACATCCACCATAACGGGTCGCCGTTAAGCTATCGGGTCCGGTTTTGGATCCGATAGCCCATTAACAGCCTGGACCAATGGGAAATTTCCACGTGTAAAATTCTTATTGGCCGGAGGAAACACGTGTCAGCTCGTCAGTGGGTCAGATAGGCGCCTATGATATGTCGACACGTGCGATAGCCCACCACCGGCCCATTTAGCTTACAAAGGCCAGCCCGTTTGACTTGGTCAAAAGTTAGCGGGCTGGCCCATCAAAAGCGTGTTAACGGTCTCTTTGCAAATAGCCCATTTTATGGCCCAATAACTCACGGCCCGTTAGGGCCTACCCGAAATCGGCCCAACAACGTCATGTGGGCCATCGAATATAACACCAGCCTGTTTCACTTTCGGCCCATGTATGGCCCACGACGTCTTTCGGCCCATATGAGGCCTTCGTATCTTTAGGCCCTTTAAAGGCCCACGGTGACTCTAGCCCAGAATGAACAGTAAATTTCTTTGTACCCGTTAACGGCCCATGATTCACATGGGCCGTTTCCAGCCCGTGTTAGCTTTCGGCCTACTGACGGCCCGTACGTTCTTGGGCTCCTTTCCGGCCCTCGATTACTTCCGGCCCGTTGCGCCGTTTCCAGCCCGTCCTATATTCTGGCCCATTAACGACCCGTTATGCCTGTGACAGAATTAAGCCTTTGCTGTCCTCCGGCCTGTTAACGGCCCGTTACCGTGCTGGGCCGATACCAATTACGCCCGTTTACGGCCCATGTAGACCCATTTATCCGACGACCCGAGGCCCACTGATTCTACGGCCGTGTTGGAGGCCCATTTAAAGATGGCCTGTAGGAGGCCCATGGATCCTATGGCCCGTAGCAGGGTGATGGTTACCACGGTCCATATATGGCCCATGGTTGTTGTGACACTAGAAAACCAGGGAAAAGGAAGACTAGGAAATAAATAAGCCCGAAACTAACGCTAGGCTATTAAGGCGATTGCACAGATTACATCCACTGGGCATCAAAGATCGCCACCAGTGCAAATATAGGGAACACCCTACACTATACAAAAATGGCTTGCTGTTTTCTTCAGCCGGTGGCTGCACGTTAAGAACAAATTTGTATTGCAACAAAACAAATTATAACTATAAAACAAAAGGAAGGTTGGCATAAAAGTTAACAGTCTGGCAGATAAATGCACCACCAGAAGTTCAGAAGCTCAGTTCATTTGACCTGACTGTTATGTTTTCATGCTGTATTGTCCGATGGAGCACCATAACCTTTGCCTTCATTTATCCTAGGCTCCTGAACAACATAGCAAATGTCTGATAGTCTGGTTTCAAAACCATGCATATCTTGATGACATCAAACAATGTCTGTCCTTGTTTCACAAAGGGTCTCTGTTAGGGAACGAACTTGTGTCTGGAGCGCAGATATAACATTGTTTTGAGCTTGCATATCTTGATCATGAGGCAGTTTGGACGAGATTGCCTTAACAACCAACCCAATATTACGCAGGAACGTGCTTTTGGCACTGTTAGTGGACAGGTACTGACCCACTGCAGCAAGAGCTGACATTGCGGTTATAGTTGCCTCGCCACCTTCAGAAGGTAGCGGTTCCACCATTTTTTCCATAGCTTGCTGAAAAGTTGAGTTTTTACATTAGTACCAGAACAGAAGATATTAAGGAGGCAGCAAAACCAAACAAAATAGCTTTGGTCTATATACAGAACTTATTCTGGTGAACCCATGTAAAATATTAGTTGTATTTTACTGCAAAGTACATAATAAAACCAGGTTCCAAACATATGACCATGTACCATGGCTAATGTATTGTCTATTTCTTCACATTGTATTGACAAGTAAGGATAAAGAGACAAAGTTTATAATACGGTAAGCATAATATGACATCATTCATATCACAAAACAACTTAGAACAAACAAACAAGCAATTGTAACGTTGTGTGGGCAAGTCCAGCATGGAACTAGATTACAGGTCAAGATCAAAGGAACATCACTCCTCTCTTTTAAACCCTTGTAAGGTGCAATGATACGCTAAGACAATTGTGTATAAAATTGAAAAGAGTAACAGACATTGGCTGCAAACCATGCAGTTCAAGGCACGAGTCAGAGTAAGTAGTAGTTAAAAGGCATGAGGATTAAGGACTTATAACAGCGGCTTTGACTGGTGTAGTCATGCCCTTCGTCTTGCTGGTGTGACAGTCCTTGAAGATTTCCACAGCATTTGGTTCAGGTACTTTTTGGTCCTTGCGGGCTTTCCTCTGCATTTGGAACAAGTCAATATAGATCTGATAATATGGTACAACGAAAAGAGTGACACAACAGCTAACTACAAGAGCATCGCAGTGTGCAATATAGCTACGAGATCCTGTCGTCTGTTGGAATTTCACTTTCGTACGGTTGGCCTTGTTCTTTGAACAGTTCACCTACAAGAAGATAGATTTGTGTGGCACATGCGTAAATAGGACTTCAACATGTGATTCGATCACATATATATAATGTACCTGATACTTTGGATCGGACCAGTGGTTAACGAGGCCTCTCCAGTCTTCATCCGATATATTTTCCACTGGAGATGTTTGGGCAAGTTCACTGTTAGCCTTGCCTTCAAAGTGAGTTTTCGTCAAGTTATACTGATACTGTCGCAGAGCAGACTTGAAAACATGGGTGCAAGCTTGTCTGGTTGCATCATCTTGGCTATCCAACTTGAACCTCATCTGTTGAAAATTATGGGAGTCTCATTATCAGCAACCTAGAAAGTATTGGACAGAGCACGGCGATATTACTAGTTTCCATACATAACCATACTTACAGATAAATGGTCGAGGAAGGTGTTGAGCTGGTTTTCATCTTTGTCATTCCTGTACTGAATCCATGTTGGGAGGATACGTACATGACACCTAACAACAACCGCTGCCTCTGATACTAACTTGGCTGACTCCGTAGCATCACGTGGCCTTTTTAAACCTGCCTCAAAATGGATCTCCATTCTTCCTGCTCTAGATTTAGTTAACCTATCAAGAATTATCCCTGATGTTTGTTTCCTCTTGCGCCTAGGTGCTAGTCCAACAACAAACATAGGAAGTGTTAGTGTACATCAAACTGTGAGACTACATATAAAGAAGCATGCAACTGTAACTTGACTCCAGCAACTACCTTCTTGCTGTTGAAGCTCACGAAGTTCATCTGATCTTGCCAACTCATCTTGTGTCAAGAGTGCTTCGGAAGTAGTGTCAGGTGGCAAGGGAGCTTGGGAACGTGCTGCTAGCTGAGCTGACCAACGAGTAAATCATGCAGCTGGTGGTACTGTGGAAGGTGTTGCAACAACTAGGGTTGTCTCTGCTTGTTTGGTGGCAGCTATTTGTTTCTATTTGGCTTGTTCTGCAGCTCGTGTAGCACGGGATACCCTGTCGGTACAATTTTTTGCTGGACTTTGACCTTCTATTGCACCATCAGTACGAGTAGAATCTGCAGGATTCTTCCGCTTCCCTTTCCCTGTCGTTCTGTGTTGCTTCCTCTTTCTCCGTGCCATGTTAAGTCAAGCTGACAGGGAAAACGAATAAAAATTTAGTTCTTCAGAACAAGTTGATGCGTGATACAGACGAACTGAACTTTGATGTTAGGCAACCACATGATAGGAGGATGTAATATGTACGAAAAACAGGACAACATGAGATAACCAGAACTATGATGTGTAAACTAAGCAGAAGACATTTCACTAAATTAGAAGCAATGCAATGGAAGGTAGACACCATATGAAAGATGCTACAAATATCGCTCTGCCAGGTTAACAGTGTCTCATCATAAATGCCGTTTAAACAAATGTGAAGCAGTACAAGAAATAAATCATATGCAAGATGCAAACAACATCGCACTACCAAGTTAAAGGTCTCTCGTCATTAGTGCCATTGCATATTCACAGCTTATGATGTGTAAACTAAGGAGAAGGCATTTCAACAAGTAGAAGCAATGAAAGCTAGACACCATATGAAAGATGCAACGAATATCACTCTACCAAGTTAAAACTGTCTCGTCATAAGTGCCATTTCAACAAATTAGAAGTAGTACAAGCTAGAAAAGAATGTGAGATGTAACCTATATCACACTCCCAAGTCAAACGTGTCTTATGATAAGTGATTGTTGCAAGTTACACAACAGTAGTACTTTGATGTAAGAACATGGTGTGATAGACAAATATTGTATGTTCTAGAAATAGGAACACGTGTCTTATTCACAAGTATAATGTGTAAAGTAAGCAGATGAAATTCAACAAAATTAGAAGCAATACAAGCTAGACATCATACATAACATGCAACCACATATAACAGTGCCAAGTTAGAGGGAGCACCTGTGATGGTGCACTAGGGGAGACGTGCTCATCATCAACACAACTACGTTGAGTGTCTATGCATGTGTTGTCTTGGAAATCATCTTGGGGGGATGGAGGAGTAGAATCCGTAGAGGCCCTCCATTTGGAAGGAGCACCATCATCCGCTGCCTTGCTAACTTCCTTCCGCTTTATTGATTTTGAATTGTCAAGTAAAACCGACAAGAAAAAGCAATAAAATTCACTCTTCAGAACACATTCGTGCATGATACTGACAATCACTACTTTGATGTAAGGCAAACACATGATTCCAGGATGGAATAATACGAAAACAGGACGACATGGCATATTCACAACTGTTTGTGTAACCTAAGTAGAAACCACTTCAATAAATAAGAAGCAATGCAAGCTAGACACCACATGAAAGATGCAACAAATATGACTGTGCCAAGTTAAAAGCGTCCCATCATAAATGGCATTTCAACAAATTAGAAGCAGCGCAGGCTATAAATCATATGAAAGATGCAACTAATATCACACTGCATATACTAAAGGTGTCTCGTCATATTGATTTATGCGGGATACAAAAATCAATAGTTTTATGTAAGGACATGCTTAATAGACAGATGTACTATGTACTAAAAACAGGAAGGCATGTCACATTAACAGGTATAATGTAATAAACTAAGCAGAATAGCACATGCAATTTAACCAGATTGGAAGAATTACAATGTAGACACCATATGCAACATGCAACCACATATCACGCTGCCAAGTTAGAGCAAGCACCTGCGATGCTAGTGTAGGGGAAATGCGGTAATCAACTATAGAGCTACGTTCACTATCTTCATCTAGCCTTGCTGTTTCTTGAGAATCATGTGGGGAGGCTGACGCTGCATTCTTTAAATGAGGATCTTTTATCACAGTAGTCCACTGGCCTGATTGCCTCATCATAAGTGATTGATGAGGGATACACAAGAACATTAGTTTGATGTAAGAACATGGTTAATAGACATATGTACTAGTATGTACCAAAAACAGGAAGGCATGTCATATTCAAAGGTATAGTGTGTAAGCTAAGCAGATGCAATTTAACAAAATTGGAAGCAATACAAGCTAGACATCCGGCTGGAGTGGTGAGCATGATCATCTAGGACCTGAGCGCCTGGTGGGAGGCGGGCTACTTCGCCACCATCGTGGCTTTTTAGTTGGCTTCCAGGTGATGCATGTCTGTGCTGGGCTTGTCACTGGCTCGGCCAGTGCCCTAAATAGCTATTTGTCTTCTGGTGCTCCCGGGATGGTGGTTCATGTAAAAAATACCTTTCCTTATCTTGATAAAGACTGACTTCAGCCTTTCGAATAGAAGCTAGACACCATATGCAACATGCAACCACATATGACAGCGTGAAGTTAAAGCAAGCACATGGGATGGTAGTTCACGGCGAGCGAGATCATCAACTCCAGAGCTATGTTTACCGTCTCCATCTGTTAAACGTCCAACCTTTAAAGTGAAAACATGTGTCTTGCCTGCCCGCGAAGCAAGCAGGAGCGCCTTCTCTCTTTTCTTTTCTGCTTCTGTGAAGGCAAAGTCTGAAATATCCTTGCATAAAAACACAATAGTGAGAGTATGGGTGAAGTGTGTGCAGAACTAGTGCAATGTAAAAGTAGCAGATAGTAGGTGGCTGAAAAATAAATGACAGGAGACATATGATAGCTCTACAACATTGCATGGCAAACAAAATTAGATTCTACTCCATATGATTTTGTAATATATGAGCACAGGAAATGCAGGTACTCCTCCAGCACACCACCACATGTGGTTCGATCAAGATAACAGTCGACTGAAAATAAATAGGTCAGTCGATTTTTTATGAACCGTCATATCTATAAGGAACGGGCAGATGGCCTTCGTCTACCTCCCGCCAGTCTTGACGATCTTTCTCGAACCGCCAGCGACCACTGGCCCAGACCCCTGCCTCCGCCGCCCCACCCTCCCCTTGACCTCACCCCACCGCCGTGCTTGGCAGCGCCCCCAGGCCATCCCTTTAATCCCAGCCGACCTCCAGATCGGCGCCAGCAGCTCTAGGCCCCACATGCCCCTAAGATAAACACCGAGGCGCTGCTTCCCCGGCATAATAGGCAGACTAGCGCCTGTTACGCCGGGGAATCCTTCCGTTAATTGGGAATCAACTGACCAGGAATTGGAATCCAGGGGGGACGAACCTCTAGCTAAGGTGAAATAGTATATGAGGAGAAACCTTGTGCATCGTGAGTAACTAGGAACATCTAGTATCAAGAAGAAGCGGTCAACTAGTGTCTTCTGTGGGATGAATACCATGCAAACAGACACGTAAGATTTGCACGAATAAGGGAAGAGGAGTACCATTTCCGTTTGCCAGTGTGGTCGCTTCCACATGTCGTGCCGATCTTCTTCTTTTTGCCGGGGAAACCGACGTTTTGGAGGAGGGTGCAGGCTTGGACGAACCCATTGTCGGTGTCAAAACCGGCGAATCTCGGGTAGGGGGTCCCGAACTGTGCGTCTAAGGTCGATGGTAACAGGAGTCAGGGGACACGGTGTTTACCCAGGTTCGGGCCCTCTCTATGGAGGTAATACCCTACTTCCTGCTTGATTGATCTTGATGAATATGAGTATTACCAGAGTTGATCTACCACGAGATCGTAATGGCTAAAACCCTAGAAGTCTAGCCTGTATGATTATGATTGCCTCTACGGACTAAACCCTCCAGTTTATATAGACACCGGAGGGGACTAGGGTTGTACAAAGTTGGTTACAGAGAAAGGAATCTTCATATCCGAACGCCAGGCTTGCCATCCACGCCAAGGAGAGTCCCATCCGGACACGGGAAAGAGTCTTCTGTCTTGTATCTTCTCGGCCCATCAGTCCGGCCCATGTCCAACAGGTTGGACGCCCGAGGACCCCTTAATCCAGGACTCCATTAGTAGCCCCTGAACCAGGATTCAATGACGAGGTGTCCGGCGCGCAGATTGTCTTCGGCATTGCAAGGTCGGTTCCTTTTCCGAATACTTCAACGCATCCTTCAAACACCGAAAACGTGTCCGGCCCTGCAAAACAAGTACCACACACAACCGCGGAGAGTATAATATTTCACGAGTCCAATCTGCCGACAACTTTTGTAGCGTGACATCACGTCCCTGCCCGGTCATTATTTCGAACCGTTTTTAGCCTCCCGCTCCATATTTCAAGATGCGGTTTTATTGGCATGTCTTGTCAAAGCAGAGATCGTGTCCCCTTATTGCGGGATTCTCATCAATACGGGCGTGGGTAATCCAACCGTGCCGTCTATATGGCCCTTGGGGAATTGGCGCATTTTAAGGCGAGTGGGGAGGCGCTCGATATTCACTGCCTTTATAAGAAGATAAGGATTCACCCTCTTTCACCCATGCCTTCTCTCTCTGCCCACCCATTCTCGAGCTTCAGCGCCCAAGTTCTCATCCTTTCCGCCTCAAGAAAGCACTCCAGTCATGTCCGGATCTGGAGCGCAGGGCAAGTGGATGGTCTCCTCCGTCAAGGAGAAGGACATCACCAAGCTCCGGGAGGCCGGGTACTTGGCCAAGGAAATCGCTCACCGGCTTCCAGCCCAGGGGCAGATCATCCCCACCCCAGAGCCCCATGAGAGGGTGGTATTCATCCCTCACTTCTTCCGCGGATTGGGATTCCCTCTTCACCCATTTGTCTGCGGACTCAAGTTCTACTACGGGGTGGATTTCCACGATCTGGCCCCCAACTCCTTCCTCAACATCTCAGCATTTATTGTCATGTGCGAGGCCTTCCTCCGCATCTCACCCCACTTCAGACTATGGTTAAAGATCTTCAAGATGAAGCCGAAGGTGGTGGATGGCCAACACGCAGAGTGCGGAGGCGCCATGGTGAGCAAGATGCCCAACGTCATATGGCCCAAGGGTACCTTCATGGAAACTGTCAAAGGGTGGCAACATCAGTGGTTCTACGTCACAGAGCCGCGCGACGCCACCTGGACCGCGGCTCCCAAATTCAGGTCCGGGGCCCCAATGCGGCTCACCACCTGGCTAGAGAAGGGCCTGGGTTGGGCCTCGTCGGACGAGATGACAGCGCTGCAGATGCGCATCAAGAGCATGGTCGGCAGGAACATCAAACTTGTCAATGTGATCCAGGTGATGCTTTTTCGCCGGATCCTTCCATGCCAAAGCCGGACCTGCAATTTGTGGGAGTTCAATCTGGCCAAACACCAGACTCTGCAACATTTCTTCGGCGTTACGCACGAAGGTGTTTGGAAGGTGCTCTTCAAAGCCAATGAGACGTGGCCGAAGGAGACCGAAGACCGTGGGTACAACTTGTCCCATCCCGCCAGTCCGATAAGTTTTTCGTGTTTTCAAGGTGTATCCTTTACTTATATACTCAAGGAGAATGTCTGAGCTTCCCCATCTTACTTTTTCAGGGTTGGACAAAGAAGGTGGAGCAGATCAAATGTCGGGCTCCCCTGCCGAAGACCCATAAATCCCGCTTTTGACAAAGATGCTGGTTCCGGCGCCCTACCAGGCACCGGAGAAGAAGGCCAAGGGGACCAGAGGTGGCCTCCGCCACAAGGGCACTTCGGACGTGATGTCCGAAGACGCCGAAACCCACTCTCCACCTTCCACCGACGAGGAGGAGGAGGAGGAAGAAAGCAACTCCCTCCATAAGGGGGGAGGAAGAAAAGGGAGGCCTCCATACATCTGGAGGCTGAAGCGTCCAAGAAGTGGAGAGCCTCCATCGCGGATGACACCGTGCTGGATACTGACAGCAGCTCGGAGTGGCGCCCCAGGGATAAGCCCCTGGCCGAATCATAAGTACTCAAAGGTACTGACGCACTCACATACCCACCTTCTTCACTTTTTAGTGCTGACATGCTGAATCTTGTACTGCAGTCCGGCCCACAACATCTCCCAGCGATCCTCATCGGAGGGTTCGCTGATTCATAGGCGATGGACAGCGAATCGCCGCCGGTGGCTTCCTCTCCCAAGGCTAAGGGCGACGCTGAGGTGCTATCCCGAAGGACCTTCCCAGGCCAGGGAGAGGTTCAGGAGGCCGTCAGGGTGGCGCTAGAGGGTGACCCCTCGGTCGCCGGATACACGGGGGAGCAAGTCCCCCTGGAGACTGGCGATGGGGGCCATATCCAGTTCGGCCCCCAGCCGGATATCATTCCGGAGTCCAATACGGCCCCGGAATCAGGCAAGCAGATTCCTTTGGAAGGAGGAGGTGCGCCTATTCCACTGGTGTCCTCTGTCCATCCAGAGGCACCGGATAATCTGGTGGAAGCGCTGCAAGGCGCTTCCATTGTTGAGGAACACCGTATCCTTATGGGTACGGTGGTTGAGAGGGTTCAGTCCGTTAAGAGCGGACTGACCGAAGCCTGCACCAGCCTTCTAACAGGCTTTGAGGTAAGCGATGCAATTGTATAAAAAGAATGTCATAGTATAGACAGTAGCCCCTGATACTCTGTCCGGTGTTCGGAAAGAAAAGCCAGACTAAGGATCAAATGATTTCCACAAGAGACTAACCATCATGTCTATGTGAAATAAGTAGGCGTCGTTGCTGGCTGCGACCTCTCATGCTGCCGAAGTCTCCAGACTAAAGCAGAGGCTAGAGCGGGCCGAGGAGGAGCTCGGCCAAGCAAGAAAGCAGCTGGAAGATAAACAAGGTATGTAATGACCTACTCAGATATAAATAGATATGAATTGTTTGTGGTGATCAAAGTGCCATGATATTTGTAGGAGCGGCGAGCGAGGTGGAGACCCTCAAGAAGGCACTGACCGAGGCCCAAAAGAAAGCGGCAAAGGAGCGAGCCGCCCGTGAAAAACACGAGGCCAGAGTTGGTGAGGTCTAGCAGGAGCTCCAGGACGCCGTGAAGAAATACGAGTCCTTGGAGCGCAATATTGCGGATCAAGGGACCGAACTCGCCAAGGCTTGCCAAAGCACACAAGATGCCCGGGTTGAAGCCCAGGGCGCCCTCCAGGAAATCGAAGAGGCCAGAAAAATCACGGCGGGTAAGGCCTTCATTATGCAGAGCAAATATGTGAAGAGGAGGTATCTCTTACTAACCCGGATTTGGAGTTCTCCAGGAGCGTTTGCGGATTTACCGTGCAGTGTTGCCGATGCTGCGGAGTTCTTCCGAGCCGAAGAGGGAAGCACGACGGAGAAGCTGTTCTGGTTGCAATACCTTGCACCAAAACATCCGGTGCCCTTTAGCGATCAGCTAAAACAACTGGTCAAACTACATAGGGTGGCCGAACTAGCGATGAAGGATTTGATAATCCGGCTATGGCCTGCCGAAGCCATGCCCAACAGCTACTTCGGGCTCGTGAAGCGGCTGGTCAATGCCTGCCCCCGGCTCGATGTCATCAAGCGGTCAGTCTGCATGGAGGGTGCGCGGATGGCCTTCGCCCGTGTCAAAGTGCAGTGGGTGAAGATGAACGCCGTCAAGCTTGCGACCGAGGGACCGCCCGTTGGCAAGGAGCACCGCACGCCCGAGCGGTATTTTAATGATGTCCTGGAAGGATCCCGTATTATAGCAGATCAATGTGCTAAGGACATTATTTTTGAATGAATATGTTCATGTTATTCTGTCCTGTATGGTGAAACAAAGCTGATATGTAATATAATGCTTGTTATTTTGCCTCCTGTGCGGCCGTTTTGTTAAATCTGAGAGTTGGCCAGTCGTCGGCATCAGCCCCCACGTAGGTAGTACGGGGGTGTTCGGGATGGAATCTAAACACTCTTGATCCAAAAGTTTGGTCCTTGAAGGAGGTGTTTAGGGCAACGAACCAGGCAATCAGACTATGTGGCTTTATCACCCTCAGTTAGCCATAGGAGTTTGACGATAGAAATGTAGGTGCAGCCCCTAGCTGGTATTTAATCCGGACTAGGGTGCTGTAACACTGGTGCGCGTCGGTCCTAAACAAACGGTTTAAAACCCCTTTCCGCGACGGCATCTGGAACCGTCTCCAAGTGAGTGTGGGCGATAGGGGGGTCCTTCCCACACAACCCAGAAACCGTTGGGGATATGCCCTCCTGGCACACATGTTCGGCAAAATGAGGTCGTGTGCGACCGGCGAGCGCTCAAATACGGAAATACGTACAATACAGATAAAAAGATACAATTATACGGCGAAATTGTTTTCGGTCGCAAGTACATCCCACACAGTGAGTCCCCGCTAAACGATTCCGTTCGTATGCACATCCCGCACAGTCGCTCCAAGGAAAACGTTTCCGTTCACAGGTACATCACACACAATTTTTCCCGTTAAATCGTTTGCGTTATTGAATGTAGCACACACGGTCCATAGAAGAAACTGTGTGGCAAAGGCTGAACATGACACACAATTTTTATGTGGTAAACATTTGCGCAAGGTGGCCTAACGCAAACAGATTTCAAGAGAAAGTCATGTGTGATTGTTCATTGATCCAACACAGTTTATTCCTAGAAACTGTGTGCGTTGCCTGAGGTCATCACCCACGGTATTTTTTCAACAACCGTTTGCAATATCAAAACCCAATTAGCAGGCTAATTCGCCATTAGCAGGCTAATTGCCCTATTATTAATAATCCATTTCTTAATCTAATTGAAATTCATATTAAGCACACAATATATTTCGTTTCCATATTAAGGAAGGAGAATTTCATAATTGAAATATATCAGAGTACAACATGATATAGCTTCAGCACTCAGCTACCCCATTACACAACTGCACTAGCAGCAAGTTCCACATGCAACATGTAGAACCTTTCGAAATTAGCATCATAGACGGTATATAGATAGATGCATCTCATCTGGAAAACTGCTGAAGCGGAAGGCGAATATTGAGCCTTCATTCATGTTGAAGGTCTTTCCAACTTTAGGCCAGTGCCTGTCGATGATTGACCGTCCGTCCTTCGACCTCTTCAGGAACACTTCAATATTGAACCGTGGGTGTTGTATGAAAACCTTCCTCACCTCCTGACCATAGAGGTGGTTTGAGAGGTAATCATTAGTGAACTGCTTTGGAAAGGCCTGAAAACAAGGATGTGCATAAATATCTTCTCTATATCAGAAATGCGGCAAAGGAATAAAAAAAGGCAAGGTATAATAGTTAGTACCATCTTGTAGTGAACTGATGTCTTCTTCATTGTGCAGACAAAGATCTTGTTGTTTTTTGTCGCTAATTTCTTTATCCGAACAATCTTTTTGAGTTTCTTGATTTGTTTGATATTCATGGACAACTCATTTCCCCATATGCAAAAAGGGTCGAACAGTGGGTCAAAACCTCTGACAGCAGGACCTACATGTGCAAGACCAAATTGTTAAAAACCAAAATATTAGAATGGTTCCTACAATTGCACAATAATGTGCTATTAGACAACGGACCATGCACGTGCTAACCTCGATTGTAAACCTCAGTGCTTCCCATTATTTCCCTGCAACACATATAAGGTAGTTAGTCATCAGGTTAAGTAAGGGTTCGCATGCTATCGGTAAAATATGTTGATGAAAAATAAGCACATTGCAGATTCATCAGATTAATTGAAGGCACACGGAAAACCCATTTACCCAAACCAAGCATGATTAAGAACTAGGAAATATAGCACTTGTATATGTTTCTCATGTATTAAGTGCACCAAATTCGATTTATTCCTCACATGCACAACAATACAAAATTCTACCCACGACAATTGGACATCGCATCGCAGAATTGAACCAAGCAGTTAACTAAACACCACAACAAATGAACCAAACATTAACTGAGCACCACAGTGCACAATATAACATTGAACCAAGCAGTTAACTAAGGACCACAACAAATGAACCAAACATTAACTGAGCACCACATTGCACAATATAACATACTCCTAATAGAAGATCAGATAGTTAACCAAACTGTTAACTACAGCCAATTGTAGCAATTGTATTTGTTTCTCATGTATTTACTACAGCCAAATTCAATTTATTCCTCACATGGTATACAATAACAGAATGCACCCACAATTTTGTAAGGATAAATTCGATTTATTTCTCACATGGAAGACAATACAAAATTGCAGCCTGAAGAGTTGAACATCACATTTGCAGAATTGAACCAAACAGTTAACTGAAGACGACAACTAATTAACAAAACAGTTAATAAGTGATCACCACACTGCACGCCATATAGAACATATACACTAGAGCAACAGATTGCATGGT
Organism: Triticum aestivum; assembly: GCF_018294505.1. Classification (NCBI taxonomy): domain Eukaryota; kingdom Viridiplantae; phylum Streptophyta; class Magnoliopsida; order Poales; family Poaceae; genus Triticum; species Triticum aestivum. The sequence goes on from NC_057814.1 coordinate 506,985,690, forward strand.
GAAATTAGATAGCACAATTCACTAGATTTTGTGAAGGAAAGGCAGGAGCAGCACACGCAATGGGTAAACCGAGCATGTTTAACCGGCATAGCTAGCAATTGGCAAGGTGCTCCTCCAAGATCTGGGGGTCGGCACGAATGGCAGCCATCGCGACCTCATCTGCGCGTGCGGCCGCGATTTGCTTCTCCGCTGCCAAATGCTCCTTGAGGTCCTGGCTATACTGCGTGCACCATGGCTTAGGCCGGCGCTTATTTGGTGGAGGGGTCGGTGATTTGGGTGGAAGGTGTCGCGCTCGCACTGGCGGTCGGGGCATGGGGGATGTGGAAGGAGGAGGAGGATGGGGGTCGGGTGTGGATTACTTGCCTGGATAGAGGAGGCCGAGCAGCGTGAAGGAGGGTCGCCGGCGAGGAGGCGGCAACGCTGCAAGCAAGGAGTGAAGGATTCAACTTGGAAAGGAAGGCGGAAAGAGGGGAAATGTGGCTTTTGGTAAGGGGGAGGGGGCGGGGAGGTAGATATTTCCGCGGAAGCCGAAAATTTGGAATCGCTTCGGCCAAAAAACTGGCACGCAAAGTGTCATCAGACACGGTCCCTTATTCAGAACTTTGTACGATATGTGGACATCACAAACGATTCAGATAGCTTAACCCGTGGGTGATGAGTTTGAACGTCAAAAGTTTTGGTTCGAATTTCCATGGTTACAGTGGTCATCCACGTCATTGCATAATTTGGGTACACAAAGGAGACTACAACACACCCACACTTCTTAATCGAGCAAGTTCAACAATTAAACAGAGCTAGTTGACCTAAACATTACTCTAACAAATTAAAGACCGGCGCTCTTAATTAAACAAAACATAGAGTACTACTATGGCTGGTGCTCGTCGATCTCCGCCGCCGCCTCCATGTCCAGTTCGCGCCCGACGGTCTCCTGGGGAAGGGGCTCCATGGCATCCATCGCACCATACTCGGCAAGCATCTCGTCATCCGCGTCCGCCATCTCTTTGGAAAAGGCTGCCACGAGCTGGGCATGGGCGGACGCTATCTGGGCTTGGACGGGCTCCGTCGTCGCAAGGTATGCGGCGGAGGAATGAACGGCTGCTCGAACGCTCTCGGTGATTGCCAGCTCTTCGGCCGTGGGTTGTCGATCATTGTCGGAGAAGCTTCGTTTCATTTGTGCGGTGACCGCCATGAGCTGGGCGTGGGCGGCCTCGACATGGTCGTGGGCGGCCTCCATCAGGGCTAAGGCCGCCGCTCCAGAACGGACAGCGGCTGTGCCGCTCTCGCCAGTTGCTATCCCCGAGGCAGATGTTGCTGCCGCCACCTGAGAAGCAACAGCGGCCGTTTAGGCTGCCTTTGCCACCCGGTCGCAAATTGCGGCCGCGCTCATGCACCTTGTTAGCATGCGCATGGCAGCTGCGGCCGCGCTCTCGCTGGAGTGGGCCACCGAAGTTGCCCTCACGACGCGGGTCCATGTGCCCATCTTTCACCGATGACGATTAAAAAGTGAAATGATATTTGGGGAGCGAGCTAGTGTGTTTGAGACGCCAGCTGTGGACTGTAGCCGACGCACCTTATCGCGTAAGCCATATGCATACTATACACCGACGGTGCTCCAAGATATTTTGTACTACATCTCACATGGTTGCTGATAATAAACTGTGTGCAATCTACTTGATTTTTCATCTTGATTTGAATTACATAATGGGGTCACAACGGCAATGGACGGTGTTTGAATTGCTAGACCTTTTATCTGGAGTGAACATGCAGCTATATGTGTGTCGTAAAAGAATTGGAATTATTCAGGGTTCGTTTGAACATTTTATACATTAAATTGGTTTTCTAGCCATTTCAGGTGAACAATTCAAATTTGAACTACATGCACATGCTCGAGTGCATATAAATTGGTTGAAAAATCAAATCTGTGTCCTTGAGTGCATGCTTAGGTCCCATGCAAGAAATGGGAATGAATTTCAAACACCGGGGCACCGTTGATTGCCGGCAAAACATTGAGATGCCTGGTTTTTAAATTCTAGTAAATCCAAAACTCGTCTGAAATTCATGAAACTTGGCATGCTATCATGGAGCGGCATCAACATGCCGTGGTACAAATTTTGTCCCATTTGGGGCAGGTTTGGGTATATGCTTCTCACAAACCGGAGCTTCTCACAACAAGCATGATGGTTTTCGGTAGGGAACGTCCCACCTTTGTGGATGAAACAATATCCATTGCCTCTTATTGCTTTCAATTTTTTTTCTCATGTCAACATAGAACAACTGGAGTGTTGTGTGACTTTTTGTGATTTTTCGGGGTTCGTTTGGACATTTTTATGCATTAACCGAGTTTTCAATGCATTTTATGTACATAATTCAAATTTGAACTAGATGCACATGCTCCAGTGCATATAAATTGGTTGAAAAATCAAATCTGTGTCCTTGGGTGCATGCTTAGGTCCCATGCAAGAAATGGGAATGAATTTCAAACACCAGGGCGCCGTTGATTGCCGGCAAAACATTGAGATGCCTGGTTTTTAAATTCTAGTAAATCCAAAACTCGCCTGAAATTCATGAAACTTGGCATGCTATCATGGAGCGGCATCAACATGTCGTGGTACAAATTTTGTCCCATTTGGGGCAGGTTTGGGTATATGCTTCTCACAAACCGAAGCTTCTCACAACAAGCATGATGGTTTTCGGTAGGGAACGTCCCACCTTTGTGGATGAAACGATATCCATTGCCTCTTATTGCTTTCAAATTTTTTTCTCATGTCAACAAAGAACAATAGGAGTGTTGTGTGATTGTTTGTGATTTTTCGGGGTTTGTTTGGACATTTTTATGCATTAACTGAGTTTTGAATGCATTTTATGTGCATAATTCAAATTTGAACTACATGCACATGCTCCAGTGCATATAAATTGGTTGAAAAATCAAATATGTGTCCTTGGGTGCATGCTTAGGTCCCACGCAAGAAATGGGAATGAATTTCAAACACCGGGGCACCGTTGATTGCCGGTAAAACATTGAGATGCCTGGTTTTTAAATTCTAGTAAATCCAAAACTCGTCTGAAATTCATGAAACTTGGCATGCTATCATGGAGCGGCATCAACATGCCGTGGTAAAAATTTATTCCCATTTGGGGCAGGTTTGGGTATATGCTTCTCACAAACCGGAGCTTCTCACAACAAGCATGATGGTTTTCGGTAGGGAACGTCCCACCTTTGTGGACGAAACGATATCCATTGCCTCTTATTGCTTTCAAATTTTTTTCTCGTGTGAACATAGAACAACAGGAGTGTTGTGTGATTTTTTGTGATTTTTCGGGGTTCGTTTGGACATTTTCATGCATTAACTGAGTTTTCAATGCATTTTATGTGCATAATTCAAATTTGAACTAGATGCACATGCTCCAGTGCATATAAATTGGTTGAAAAATAAAATCTGTGTCCTTGGGTGCATGCTTAGGTCCCATGCAAGAAATGGGAGAATTTCAAACACCGGGGCACCGTTGATTGCCGGCAAAACATGGAGATGCCTGGTTTTTAAATTCTAGTAAATTCAAAACCCCTCTGAAGTTCATGAAACTTGGCATGTCATCATGGAGCGGCATCCACATGCCGTGGTACAAATTTTGTCCCATTTGGGGTAGGTTTGGGCATATGCTTCTCACAAACCGGAGCTTCTCACAACAAGCATGATGGTTTTCGGTAGGGAACGTCCCACCTTTGTGGATGAAACGATATCCATTGCCTCTTATTGCTTTAATTTTTTTTCTCATGTCAACATAGAACAACAGGAGTGTTGTGTGACTTTTTGTGATTTTTGGGGTTCGTTTGAACATTTTTATGCATTAACTGAGTTTTCAGTGCATTTTATGTGCATAATTCAAATTTGAACTACATGCACATGCTCCAGTGCATATAAATTGGTTGAAAAATCAAATATGTGTCCTTGGGTGCATGCTTAGGTCTCATGCAAGAAATGGGAACGAATTTCAAACACCGGGGAACTGTTGATTGCCGGCAAAACATTGAGATGCCTGGTTTTTAAATTCTAGTAAATCCAAAACTCGTCTGGAATTCATGAAAGTTGGCATTCTATCATGGAGCGGCATGAACATGCCGTGGTACAAATTTTGTCCCATTTGGGGCAGGTTTGGGTATATGCTTCTCACAAACCGGAGCTTCTCACAACAAGCATGATGGTTTTCGGTAGGGAACATTCCACCTTTGTGGATGAAACCATATCCATTGCCTCTTATTTCTTTCAAATTTTTTTCTCGTGTCAAGATAGAACAACAGGTGTGTTGTGTGATTTTTTGTGATTTTTCGGGGTTCGTTTGGACATTTTTATGCGTTAACTGAGTTTTCAATGCATTTTATGTCCATAATTCAAATCCGAACTACATGCACATGATCCAGTGCATATAAATTGGTTGAAAAATCAAATCTATGTCCTTGGGTGCATGCTTAGGTCCCATGCAAGAAATGGGAATGAATTTTAAACACCGTGGCACCGTTGATTGCCGGCAAAACATCGAGATGCCTGGTATAAATTCTAGTAAATCCAAAACTCAGCTGAAATTCATGAAACTTGTCATGCTATCATGGAGCGACATCAACATGCCGTGGTACATTTTTTCCCATTTGGGGCAGGTTTGGGTATATGCTTCTCACAAACCAGAGCTTCTAACAACAAGCACGATGGTTTTCGGTAGGGAACGTCCCACCTTTTGGGACCAAACGATATCAATTGCCTCTTATTGCTTTCAAATTTTTTTCTCGTGTCAACATAGAACAACAGGAGTGTTGTGTGATTTTTTGTGATTTTCCGGGGTTCGTTTGGACATTTTTATGCATTAACCGAGTTTTAAATGCATTTTATGTACATAATTCAAATTTGAACTAGATGCACATGCTCCAGTGCATATAAATTGGTTGAAAAATCAAATCTGTGTCCTTGGGTGCATGCTTAGGTCCCATGCAAGAAATGGGAATGAATTTCAATCAACGGGGCACCGTTGATTGCCGGCAAATCATTGAGATGCCTGGTTTTTAAATTCTAGTAAATCCAAAACTCGTCTGAAATTCATGAAACTTGGCATGCTATCATGGAGCGGCGTCAACATGCCGTGGTACAATTTTTTTCCCATTTGGGGCAGGTTTGGGTATATGCTTCTCACAAACCATAGCTTCTCACAACAAGCATGATGGTTTTCGGTAGGGAACGTCCCACCTTTGTGGACGAAACGATATCCATTGCCTCTTATTGCTTTCAATTTTTTTCTCGTGTCAACATAGAACAACAGGAGTGTTGTGTGATTTTTTGTGATTTTTCAGGGTTCGTTTGGACACTTTTATGCATTAACTGAGTTTTCAATGCATTTTATGTGCATAATTCAAATTTGAACTAGATGCACATGCTCCAGTGCATATAAATTGGTTGAAAAATCAAATCTGTGTCCTTGGGTGCATGTTTAGGTCCCATGCAAGAAATGGGAATGAATTTCAAACACCAGGGCACCGTTGATTGCCCGCAAAACATTGAGATGCCTGGTTTTTAAATTCTAGTAAATCCAAAACTCGTCTGAAATTCATGAAACTTGGCATGCTATCATGGAGTGGCATCAACATGCCGTGATACAAATTTTGTCCCATTTGGGGCAGGTTTGGGTATATGCTTCTCACAAACCGGAGCTTCTCACAACAAGCATGATGGTTTTCGGTAGGGAACGTCCCACCTTTGTGGACGAAACGATATCCATTGCCTCTTATTGCTTTCAAATTTTTTCTCGTGTCAACATAGAACAACAGGGGTGTTGTGTGATTTTTTTATATTTTTATGCATTAACTGAGTTTTCAATGCATTTATGTAAATAATTCAAATTTGAACTACATGCACATGCTCTAGTGCATATAAATTGGTTGAAAAATCAAATATGTGTCCTCGGGTGCATGCTTAGGTCCCATGCAAGAAATGGGAATGAATTTCAAACACCAGGGCACCGTTGGTTGCCCGCAAAACATTGAGATGCCTAGTTTTTAAATTCTAGTAAATCCAAAATTCTGTTAACCATTCACGTGACGCCACATGTCTTGGTTTTAATGGCTGTAGGAGGTGCCGTGCGGACAGCTGCTTGACCTTGACTGAACGGGAGGCGTGCGAGCGCCATCCGGTGCGCAGGCTAACCGAGAGGCATGCAAGCTGTCCTTGACTGCGCAGGCTCACCGGGAAGCATGCGAGCTGTATGCTACGTAGGTTCACCGGGAAGCGAGCCCTTTGACTTCCATGGCCGCCCGCCTTGCTCGCATCCTGTCCATTAATGGTGCCCAAGCCGCAGTTTAATTTGCTTTTTAAATATAAAACACTCATCGCAAACGTTTTAGTTAGAACACCCGTATGCAAACCGACAGCTTCCCCAGGAAGCCAAGAGAAAATATGCCGAGCAGGATTTCTGTAGCTCTTGACCGCAGACGTTTTAGATAGAACACCTATATGCAAAGTGAGAGCAGCGTAGGATTTGTGCATCCCTTCAACGCAAATGGTTGTTTTGGATGACCCGTGTGGAACCACGTACAAACAATTTGGTAAGATTTGTCAATCCTTGTAACACTACGAGTTGTCAAAATATGAAGCTAAAAATCACTAGCAGTATCTAATTTTTGCAACTAAAATTCAGTAATTAAGCATAGATTTCATTCATAGATTAAGGAGTCGTTCCGAATTTATACAAACAATTCAACTCGATAGCTGAACCGACCAAACTTTTCCCCAATTGTTGCCAACCCTGTACTGAAATAGCTAGTTCAACTATATATACTAGCTAATTTTAAGTACGTTGTACAGTTCCACCACATCTATAGTCAGATGAACTGAACAAAATAGCCCCTAAATACTACTACTACTACTACTAGTACTACGGAGGGGCTTTGTACTACTTACGGCTACCTCTCCTCTGCCGAGCGTGCTCAGTAAGAGGCGGGGGAGGAGGAGCCTACCGATGAGCTGGGCAACCACAATGCGGTGCCTGCCGCTAATGCAGCTTCAGCGACGCTCGCCTTGAACGCCCTCTGCCGCTCCAGACGACCCCTCTCGAAGTGGTGGTTCTCCTTGTAGATCTCCTGATTCCTCGCCAATGAGGCGGCGTGTGCCGCTGCCACTGTGGCGGTAAGGCTCTTTGCATGCTCGACGAGGTGCTCCTCCTCCCGCAGGAACTCGGTGTAGCGCGCAAGGTCGCTGTCGCACGTGCCGGCATCCACCTCCGCCTCCCGCCTTCGGGCGGCGGTGGCGGAGCGGGTGATGACCCCGGCGGTCGATGGTGGGCTGGCAGCCACGGCGGCCGACGACGGGGTGGCGGGCACGACCACCACCTCCTGCCTTCGGGCTGCGGTGGCGGAGCGGGTGATGGCCACAGTGGCCGGTAGTGGGGTGGTGGCCACGACGGCCATATCTCGCCTTCGGGCCGCGGTGGTGGTGCGGGCGATGGCCCTGGCTTTCGACGGTGGTGTGGCGGCAACGGCAGCCGGCACAGCTGCCGACGGGCACCGGCGGCGGAGCGTGTGGTGGGTGTTCCGCGCACACCCAACAGGGATGCCACGCACACTACACTACACCGGGGACTGCGCCGCCGCCGCGATGTGGCCTCCCAGCTGGAGCTGTCCTCTGGTGACGGAGGAGTGGCTGAGCGACGACGACGGGCCGGTGCCATTGGCGAATGTGAAAGAAGCAGACGAGATAAGCTACAGGGATGGAGGGGAAAATGCGACGCAGGACTCGCCGGCCGGTAAGCATTGGGATTTTGGGGGATTTCACCGAGTCAGGCGGGAAGCTTGCGCGGGAACCTGCGAGGTTGCGCGGGAACGGGGTCACCGACGATTCATTGGCGCCACCGTTTGGCAAAAAGAACGCCCCCGCGCACTGCGCAAGCTTGCGTTGTAAGCTGTCTGCGGCAGCGGGGTGACAAGACATGCGAGAGGAGGACGAAAGGCTACATACACATACGGTTAATAAAAAAAACGTTTGCGATTTAATTACCTACTATACCACCGTCCTGGTTAATAAAATACGAATGCATGTTGCCAAAGATTATATAGTTGGATTTGTATTTGAACATAGTTTCCAATTATATAATTTTTAAAACATGCATTAACATTTTATTGGTTAAATTTGAGGGCAAAGTATGGCACGGAATATAAAGGAGAATATAGACTAGACGGAGGTGGTACCACACGGCCGCTCTCTACGCAGGGAGGTAACTGTCGGCCGGCTTGTAGGCGACCATTTGCTGCGTGTTCAACTGTTCCATGCGTGTGGTTGCTTGCGGTTCAGGCGGCCGCGGCGCGCTCTGCTGTCGCGTCCCTCCGGGTGCTCTGCCCTCGTCCCTCCACGCGCGCTACCAATGTTTTGGGCCGACACACTATCACGCACATTCGTGTGCAAGCGGTTGCGCCGGGCACGGCGCGACGATGCAGTTACCTGCTGCAAAAACTGCCATGCGGACGCGCTGAGAATCCACGCCACCCGGCCCCCTTTTATTCCTGTGGCCATTTACCTTCATCTCTCGTCTCACATGTCACAGTAAGCACACCCACGAGGACACATACAAAGAGGACATCCAGCTGTTCCAATGGCGCTCCCAGTGGCCGACGATGACAACGGCGGGCAATTCACCACGCATCACGTAGTGGACACCCACATGAGGGGGAAGGCCCTCTCGGTGGTGTACACGAACGATCCGGTCTCGGTGGAGAGATCCATACAAACTATGGAGCAGTTCCTTGTCGAGGAAAAGTACCGAGTGGTCGGCTTCGACCTTGAGTACACCATCCGTCGTGCCGGGCACGATCAGAAGGTTGTCGTCGCCCAGTTGTGCGTGCGACATGACGTCCTCGTCTACCACTTCCACCTTGACACAAGGCCTTGTGAGCATTTCTCCAGGTTTATCAAGAGCTCCGACTACAGTTTCGCTGCGATGGACACCACCAACGATCTAAAAGCGCTCAAGGTTTCGGACTTGAAATGCCCGAATCTTGTCAACATCCAGCACCACTACAAGGTCTGGGGCACCGACAGAGCAATTCACACGGCTTATTAGCAGCAATCGTCTGTGTTATTATTAGTCTTCGCACACATTTCAGATTATGGACCTGTTTTCCGCGTATCACACACATCTTGTTCAGTTGAACCGTTTCCATTGTGTTGCCTAATCACACACAGTTCATCCCAGTGAACCGTATGCTGTATATCGCGCACGCCTTCATCTGGCTGCCCATTTCTTTTGTGCCTCCTCATCACAAACAGTTCATTGAGCTGAACCGTATGCTCTGCATCGCACACGAAACTAAATTCTGAACCATGTTTGATGCATCTGTCATCGCAAACGTTTTGCACCTTTTTTGATGGTTTTTTTACACCACCATTTGCGATTATGGCATTGCACACAGTTTCATCAAAGGGTCTCTGATCGTAGTGTCGCGTTTGGACCATCATGCACTAGTGTAAACACCTGATCGGATGAAGGCCGATCCGTCGCGTAAGGCAGGAAAAATCACAAAATATTTTGAACCTCCGAATAGCTGACCAGCTCTCGCCACATCATGATAGTCATTTTTGGGCTTTCTCTACTGAGGTGTTTGCTCGGATAAACCAGAAACACAATCGCAGTAGTTCTCCCTTTACTACCCTAGCCGATAGAGCGGAACGTAAGGTAGTAAGCACAGGAGCCGGGCAACCCAACTATTGACCAAAGACATGATTCGGAGCCAATGCATATAATGCTAAAATTCAGGGTGCCGAACTGTACTGTAAAAGTGTTCGGACTTTGTTGCCGTAGTATGGAGCGTAGTGAAGCCCCTGGCCAATTTAAAACATACCAAGGTGTACGGGTGCAATCGATAAGAAGAGCGAAAAAATGAAGTAGTAAGCCAATGCCACGGAAGTTGGGCCGCAAACTGTTTTCATTATAATTAGATTAATACGTCAAAGCATATTTGTACAAATAGTGCGATAAGCAACCGGGCTATTTGACATGCCAAGATCAAGGGGGGAGCTTGCGGGTGGGTCCTGAAAATAGGTAGAATGATAGTCGAGAAAAACATGTGGAAATTCCCCCCACGCGTCTGTGCTACTTGCCGCCTTGGTATATCCGTCCTTTGAAAGGACCGATGAGCGCGCCGCCGCGAGGGGCCTATGGAAAAGAAACCTGAAAGGATAAAGAGAAAAGTGAAAGTATGTGTGTCCGAGGAAGGTCGAGCTGTATTGTGGACCACAGTCTGGTTATGCCTCCGTCTCTGCCCATGGTATTTTCAGTGCATAGTTATGTACGCGCGGTACGTATGCCGCCACTTGGTCGGGACTGAGACGGAGGTCGAATTGCTAGTCTAACTCTTGATGAGCCGGATTTTCATGCTGCGGAGTAGTCCGGATTCGTTTGATTGTGTCTGGGAGCTTGGCCGCTGAATTAAAATTCTGCCTTAAAAGGCCGCTCTGTACTTCCGCTGCCAGGGCCGTGGTGTGCTCCTCGGTACGAAGGGAGCGCTCCGTTTTTCCATTGTCTGTTATGACGCCGCGTGGTCCGGGCATCTTGAGTTTGAGATAAGCATAGTGCGGCACCGCATTGAATCGAGCGAATGCGGTTCGTCCGAGTAGTGCATGATAGCCAGTGCGGAAGGGAACGATATCGAAGATCAACTCTTCGCTTCGGAAGTTGTCCGGGGATCCGAAGACGTCCTCCAATGTGATTGAGCCCGTGCAACGGGCCTCTACACCTGGTATAACTCCTTTAAAGGTGGGTTTTGTGGGCTTGATCCTTGATGGATCGATGCCCATTATGCGCACTGTATCCTGATAGAGCAGGTTGAGGCTGCTACCACCGTCCATGAGGACTCGCGTGAGGTGTAATCCATCAATTATTGGGTCGAGGACCAGTGAGGCTGAACCGCCATGACAGATGCTGGTCGGATGATCCCTGCGATCGAAGGTGATCGGGCATGACGACCATGGATTAAATTTTGGGGCGACTGGCTCTATCGCATAGACGTCCCTGAGCGCACGCTTGCGCTCCCTCTTGGGGATATGGGTAGCGTATATTATGTTCACCGTTTTGACCTGAGGGGGAAACATCTTCTGTCCCCCTGTGTTCGGTGGGCGGGGCTCCTCGTCCTCGCTTTACGACCCCTTCTCCTTGTTTTCGGCATTTATCTTGCCGGCCTGTTTAAAAACCCACCAGCTTCTGTTGGTGTGATTGGCTGGTTTATCGGGGGTGCCGTGTATCTAGCATGGACGATCGAGTATGCGGTCCAAGCTGGATAAGCCCGGGTTGTTCCTTTTGAATGGCTTCTTCCGCTGGCCGGACTTGGAGCCACTGAATCCGGCATTGACCATCGTGTCATTGGTATTGTTATTGTTGTTTCGACGCTTGTGTCTGTTGTGTCGGGGCTTGCCGTTGCTATTTCCGGCTTCAGAGGTGTTAGGTTTGCTTGCATTGTTATTGCTACGGGCTAGCCAGCTATCTTCGCCCGCACAAAAGCGGGTCATGAGTGCCGTGAGGGCTGCCATGGACTTCGGCTTTTCCTGGCCGAGGTGTCGGGCGATCCATTCATCGCAGATGCTATGTTTAAAGGCCACTAGGGCTTCGACATCCGGGCAGTCGACGATCTGGTTCTTTTTAGTTAAGAACCTAGTCCAGAATTTCCTGGCTGACTCTCCGGGCTGTTGGACTATGTGACTTAGGTCATCGGCATCCAGAGGTCGGACGTATGTACCTTGGAAGTTATCGCGGAAGACGTCTTCCAGGTCCTCCCAGCTGCCAATGGAGTTTTCGGGCAGGCTATTCAACTAGTGCCGAGCTGGTCCCTTGAGTTTTAGTGAGAGGTATTTGATGGCGTGAAGATCATCACCGCAGGCCATATGAATATGGAGAAGGAAATCTTCGATCCATACCGTAGGGTTTGTTGTCCCATCATATGGTTCGATGTTTACAGGTTTAAACCCTTCTGGGAATTTGTGCTCCATTACTTCATCAGTGAAGCAGAGGGGGTGTGAGGCGCCTCTACATCGGGCCACGTCGCAACGTAGCTCGGATGGAGTTCGTCTGCGGTTTTCGGCCCGGGCATGATTATGCTTGTCACGTCCGGCAAGATAACCGTCATCACGTGTCGGGGCACGCCCCCGCGATCCGTAGATCGATCTCGTCTGTCCTGCTCTGCTGTCCAGGTCCTGCCGCAGGTCATATGTATATCCCTGAGCTGTTTTATCTTTGCCTTTACGGCAAGGTAGTACGGGCTGGTGTTCGGCTTGAGTTGCCGCTTTGTCCTGGCCACGTGGTGGTCGGTCAGCCGCATTACACGCTGATGTTACAGGCTCCAGCGCCTCGTCATCGAATTGAGGTTGCAGTTTGCGCTTCGGGTAATTTTTGGTTGGGCGCTCGAGGCCTTACTCCTCGGCCGCCAGGACATTAGTCCATCTGTTGTTGAGCAGATCTTGATCAGCTTGAAGCTGCTACTGCTTCTTTTTTAGGCTCCTTGCAGTGGCTATTAGCCGGCGCTTAAAGCGCTCCTTCTCGAGAGGCTCCTCAGGCACGATGAAATCCTCATTGCCGAGGCTCACCTCATCCTCGGAGAGCAGAAGATAATTACTATCCTCCGAGTCTTCGTTTACGGCCTGTTCATCAGGGCTGACTCGCCCATCTTCCCGTTCGTCCTGTTCGGAAGTTGGCTCAATGGGGTCTTCATTGTCTTTGGCATCATTCGTAGTATTGTTTTCTCCTGTACCGGTATTGCTGTCTTTTCCACGGCATGACTTAGAGCGGCGCCGCTGACATCGGCGCTTTGGCTGTATCTCAGGAGGTCCTCGACTGGGTCTTCCTTGTCGTCGCCGCTATTCTCTTTGGGTGTATCCACCATGTACACGTCATACGAAGAAGTGGCCGTCCAGCGTCCGGTAGACGGCAGGTTTTGGGCCTCCTCTTCTCCGGCATCGTCGTCCATACCGTCGATGTGTTCGGAGCCGTAATCGAGCATGTCGGTTAAGTCCTCGACAGTGGGTATAAGGTGGGTGGTGGGTGGGACGTAAAATTCCCTACTCTCAGCCCCTAGTCCGGGCTGGGCATAGTTCGGATGTTGCTCCTCCGTAATGACAAGGGATCGCATCAAGTCCAGAGCCTCGTTTAAAGGCGAGGTTTGGCCCGAGAGAAGAGAGCCCGTGGAGTACGGTGAGAGGGAGACTCCTTGGCCGAACTCACACGATGCTGACTCCGAGGATTCGGAGCCAGTGTCCGGAGAAGGGTTCGGGTTCATGATGGTTGCCAGCAACACTTCTTCCCCCGGCTCTCCCACAATGGGCCTAGAGGCCGCAGACAGTCCGGCGAGCTCAGGGAGCCCGTCTTCGGACCCGGCGATACGCTCCGGATCTAAAGCCAAAGCAGAGGTTGGGGGCGCGAATCAGTGACATAGTCCAGATTTTCAAAACTAATCTGGTGACCTGGGGCGTAGCTGTCGATCTGCTCTAGATGGCCAAGCGAGTTGGCCCGTAGTGCAAAGCCGCCGAACGCAAAGGTCTGGCCGGGGAGGAAAACCTCCCACAGGGCAGCATTGTTGTAGATGATTGATGGAGCCATCGAACCTTCTGGTGACAACGTTGCGGAACTCTCAATGAAAGCACCAATGTCCGTGTGAAAACCGGCGGATCTCGGGTAGGGGGTCCCGAACTGTGTGGCTAAGGTCGATGGTAACAGGAGACAGGGGACACGATGTTTACCCAGGTTCGGGCCCTCTCTATGGAGGTAATACCCAACTTCCTGCTTGATTGATCTTGCTGAATATTAGTATTACAAGAGTTGATCTACCACGAGATCGTAATGGCTAAAACCCTAGAAGTCTAGCCTGTATGATTATGATTGCCTCTACGGACTAAACCCTCCGGTTTATATAGACACCGGAGGGGACTAGGGTTGTACAAAGTCGGTTACGGAGAAAGGAATCTTCATATCCGAACGCCAGGCTTGCCATCCACGCCAAGGAGAGTCCCATCCGGACACGGGAAAGAGTCTTTTGTCTTGTATCTTCTCAGCCCATCAGTCCGGCCCATGTCCAATAGGTCGGACGCCCAAGGACCCCTTAATCCAGGACTCCCTTACCCATGGCCAAATTTTTGACTGTGTTGCCGTGGCCGTATCACTACAAAAAAAATACACATTCGTGACATTTTGGGCCGAACGAAATTTGTTTCTGTCATACTTATGACACTTCTATGACGATAATTGTGACAAAACCCGGTATCATCATAGATGTGGTGGGGTCCTACTTCTATGACAAAAAATCATGACAGAAAATGGGCTTTTCGTCCTGGGCGGGCCGGAGACGCAGCTGCATGACATTCTTTGGGCCGTCCATGACGGAAAAAACCGTGGTAGAAGCGAGGGCGTGGAAAATATGGGGGAGTTCCCGGTTACGGTGGGTGGTCGGGGGCCGAGCGATGCACGTTTCTCTCATACGTACGCGCGTGTGTGCGAGGCGTTGGGCTCTAACTGAACCCGAGCGAGGCATTTGGCTCTAACTGAACCCGAGTGATTGCACTGCAGGCTACGCGTTACTGAACCCGAGCGATCGATCGATGGCTGTTAACTGAACCCGATCGAGCGATACCTTCGCTACTGCTGCTAACTGAAGCCGATCGATGCTGCCTCTGGATGAACAGTGAGTGTTGCGGGGGGTTTGGATGAAAAGTTCCCGGTGGGGGTGGGTGAACAAGACCCCGTGGTGTTGCCTCTGGATGAACAAGACCCCGATCGATCGATGGCTGTTAACTGAACCCGATCGAGCGATACCTTCGCTACTGCTGCTAACTGAAGCCGATCGATGCTGCCTCTGGATGAACAGTGAGTGTTGCGGGGGGTTTGGATGAAAAGTTCCCGGTGGGGGTGGATGAACAAGACGCCGTGGTGTTGCCTCTGGATGAACAATACCCCGATCGATCGAGCCGGTTCGGACTGGATGAACAGGACCCCGTGGAGGGCTGGATGAACAAGACCACCCCGTGGAGGGCAGGATGAACAGTAGACGGTGGAGGGCTGGATGAACAGTAGCCCGTGGAGGGGTGGTTGAACAGGAGCCCGTGGAGAGGGCTGGTTGAACAGTAGCCGGTGGAGTAGCGCGCGGTGGAGGCTGGATGAACAGGAGCCCGGGGATGAACAGTCGCAGGTGGAGGCTGGAGGAGGTCGACGGGTGGATGAACAGTAGCCCGTGGAGGCTGGAGGGGGTCGACGGTGGAGATGAACAGTATCCCGTGGAGTCCTGTTTTGCGGTACGCCACACCCCTCCCGATCAACAGGACCCCCGTTTCGACTGTAGGAGGTCCGTTTCCTCCGTTTTGCGGTACGCCAGACCCCTCCCGATGAACAGGATCCCGTTTCGAACGTGGCTGGTCGAACACAAGGCCGTTTCCTCCGTTCTGTGGTACGCCAGGCCTCGTTTCCATCGGCTGTTCCGTCCAAGCCCTCCCGATGAACACGACGACGCATTCCGTTCCGACCCAGCCGGTTGGCTCCTCATGAACACGACGACGACGCTGTTTCTCCATTCCGACCCAGCCATGTACACGAGCCCTGGCCGTACGTACGTGCGAGTAGGCGTTCGAGACCCCGCCCGTATGTACGTATGTGGCCGTATTTACTTTCTTGCACCCTGGCCGCTGTATGTACGTGTACATGCTACGTGCGCGCCTCTGCTACGACACATGCGCGCCTCTACATCGACCAGTATGTACGTACACGTTCGCGACTAGAATGTCAATGCTACGTATGCTTTGACCAGGTGGGTCCCGACTGTCAGGCACTTCCTTGCGTGCGAAGATGTAGCTGGTGGGTCCCAGCAGTCAGGGGGAAACATTTTTTCGTGAAATACGGTGGCCCGTCTGGTGGGTCCCCACTGTCAGCTGGAGGAATAATTATTTTGCGTGTAATAAGGAGGCACTTCCTTGCTGCGGCCGTGGACCCAGCTATCAACCTCTCCACGTACAGTCCATGTCCGATGGAAGCCATTCCTTGACCACGTTGACCACGCCGCGCCGAGAGCACCAGGGCGGTCGATGACGACGAGGCCTAGGAAGGGGACGACGCGGAGCCGGGGAAGACGCGACAGTGGATGCCCACGCGTAGAGGAGCGAGGGTTCACTGGTTCGTTGCGGTGTGAGGCTGCCGTCGCCGCAGAATAACAGGGGGTGTGGGTGAGTAGAGGGATGGCCTGGCCAGCGGTGGGAATAGTAGGGGTAGTGAGGCCTCCGCGGCAACACAGCCAGCCACGGGAGGCAGGAGCATGCGACACGACCAGCGCTGCTTTTGGCGGCTGGAGCAACAAGACCAGAGGTTGAAGAAGCACTACGGCCGTTGGATGGACATCGTACGGTCACTGGAGCTAGAATCGTTCATATTGACTAAGTTGACAAAGCACTCCGTCCCCGTCAACTTAGTAGGCCCACAAGTCAGCATCCCACCAAGGTGGGTCCCAACTAGCAGGGGGAGTATTATTTTTTTGTGCGTAATAAGGAGGCACTTCCTTGCGTGCGAAGATATAGCTGGTGGGTCCGACCTGTCAGCGGTGGGAACATTTTTTTCGTGAAATACAGAGGCCCTTCCGGTGGGTCCTAGCTATCAGGTGGAGGAATCATTATTTAGCGCGTAATAAGGAGGCATTTCCTTGCGCGTGGCCGTGGACCCAGCTGTCAGCCTCTCCACGCACAGTCTACTTCCGATGGTGTCGTTCGTTGACCACGTTGACCACTCCGCACCGAGTGCATCCAAGGTGGTGGACGACGGCGAGGCCCCGGACAGCAACGAGCCGAAGATGGGAAGACGCGGGAGTAGAGTCACAGACGGAGAGGTGTACGAGGGTTAACTGGTTCTGGTGCGGTGTGGTTCGGCAGTCGGTGGAGAAGAACAGGAGGTGTTGCGGGGTGGAGGGATGGCCTGGCCAACGGTGGAGTAGCGCTTCACAGCGAAGCGTGCTAAGCAGAGCTGCTAGCAGCAGGAGGCAGGAGCAGGTGGTCCTGGCGGCGCTGGAGGAAGAAGACGAGAGATTGAAGATGGATGCCGGTCGTTGGATGTAAATCCAACGGCTAACGATGTCAGAATCATTTGTTGACTAAGTTGACAACGACTTGCATTGGCTTCGGCCTATTGGCCCACATTTCAGCCTCCAAAAATGTGGCACGTATTCAACCCATTTTTTCAGAATTTACAGTCTTTTTTTTTGCGGGGTAGAATTTACAGTCCATTTGATCTCTTTTTTTTTAATTACAGTCCATTAGCTGGGCTGGGTGAACAAATAATGTAGCGTCCATGCGGCCCATTTATGTTTTCCTAAAAAATTACAGGCCATTTGCACTTTCTCGAAATACACGATTTTGCTGGGCTGATTCTAATTATAATGTTGCGGTGGGCGCAGCAATGTTATCAAAAAATAAACAGGGGCTAAGCATTTTGTTATATATATATATATTTAAATAATAAGTGATTTATTATTACATTTATCCTTAAATCTTACCAAGCTTTTGTACACAATCACTAGGATTTTCATTGCCAAAAAAATCCAGGATTTTATTGTTAAGAAATTATTTTTATAAGTTAACAAGATGTGGGATATTGTTTTCGTACATATGTAAGTATCTGTTAAATATATGATGACAATAACAATAATATATAATAACATATAAAATAATTTTAATATATATAATATAGTTAGAAGGGAAACATAAGTTGGACCAGGCGTTCCTATTCTTATATAGAAAAATAGAACAGACCTCTGCGTTTTCTTCAAAAAAATATACATAAATTGGGCTGCCGATGTTTCAGGAAAAATAAAACCTCGGATGGGAGGTCCATAGGCCGGTCGATACATGACGACCCTCAAGAAAATACAAACAGCCTTATGGACCTCCCATCCGAGGTCGTGGGTTGCGCATGTTAAAAAAGAAAGCCTAGACGGGGCAGCCCAAAACCCAGCTGATACTTGCTGCCCCAGTGATAATAAATGATACCTGCCAGCTCCCCGGGTTCGTTGTGAATTTATCTCCTATGGTAACTATGTTGAAGCACCTAAAAAAATGTAACTATGTTGACAAACCCGTGGGCCCCAACGTCAGTATAGCATTAGGAGGAAGTATTTTTTTGATGAGGAACTTGCTTGCGTACGGCCATAGACCTGGTGGGTCCCGACTGTCTACCTCTCCACGTACAGTCCTCTCCAGATTCCTCTCGTTTGTTCAGGATGTTCACAACGGCAGACAGCGGCATCGCGGTGAGCGCACAAAGGCGCAGGAGGAGATCCGACCACTAGAGGAAGTGCCTTATTAGTAACGGAACAACTGAACTAGCCCAGTGGCCGAGTGACACTACCCGACAGCTGTTCCGCCCGGGTTCGATTCCACCTGTGTAGTGAAAATATCTCCAAAAAAATTTCCTCTGCCTTTTATTGACATGTGGGTCCCAATTGTCATCTACGCACACCACGTCCTACAACTTGCCAAAACTTCGTCCCTTGTTTTCTCTGTTTTTCGCACACTCAACATTGTGTGGGCATTTTGAAAATAGCATATCTTTTTGACTGTGCATCATATGAAGATGTGCTATGCATGAATGTTGGTCAGCATGATGTTAACTGGCTGGTAGTGCCAGTTTCGACCATGAATAAAACTTCCAGCATGATGTTAACACTGTTTGTAAAGGCCGTGTTAATATAAATGCTCTGCCTCTGAAAGTTGCAGTTTCTTATCTGAAACTGAACTTGGAGTTTCTTATCTGAAACTGAAACTTGCAGTTTCTTCTCTGAGAATCACATTATCTGCACTTCTATACTCCTATGAAACTACATTTTTTTAAGTGCTAAAAATAGATCTCTAGAATTCATAAAATACTTCATATGCTCAATACTGCAAATCTGAAATTCAAAAGACATTCATATCTGAAAGTACTCTCAAAATACACAACACAAAACACAATTCACAACCTGCAAATACTAACAACCCTAAGCTCCTCTTGACAATTCACAACCTGCCCGACTATTGGTCTGGGGGGGGGGGGTGGGGAATCCCTCCTATTCCTTGGTGGCTGACAGCTGCTCCGTGAGACGATGTGAACGGCGAGGGAGAGGATGGCGGGGAAGCGTCGTCGGGCCAACTGTTTTTCTCCTTTTGCAGTTGGGTTCGGTCGACGAAGACTCCACCGGCTCGCTCTGGCATGACACCCTCACAAACGGCACCCTGTAGATGCTCGATCCTTCAACCTCTGGTGGATGCTCCATCTGGGATTGATACTCCCACCACCGCTCCCTCACGATCGGATTCGGTGAATCTGTTTGCTCCATGGCCCAGAGGAGCAGCTCTATGTACTCCCGCGCGACTCCCTCCGGGAGTATCGCCGCCTTTTCGCTCTGTTGCAGGTATTTGGCCATGGATGTCGCCGTCGCCGCTAGTTGGTCCTCGTTGTCAAACCAAGACTGTATCTCCAACATCCTAGCTAGCTTCACAGGGTCGTCGTATGCGATCCTCACATATCGGTTGTACTCCTCCATCGATCTACTTCTCCACAGCACCTTCACTCGCCGGCGGTGGTTTTTGAATGGAAGAGGAGAGGAGCAGCGCTGGTTTTGGTTTAGAACGGGAGAGGAGCGACGCTGGTTTTGGATTGGAACAGGAGAGCAGGGGCGGTGGTTTTGAAATGGAAGAGGAGAGGAGCGGCGCTGGATTTAGATTGGAACATGAGAGGAGCGGCGGTGGTTTGAGAGGAGAAGAGCGGAAGAGCGGCGCTGGTCTTGGAAGTATTTTTTTTTGTTTTGCGTAGTTTGGGTCAAAGTTTGACCACGTACTGTATTTGACAAGCAAAATGTGAATGCATGTCACCAAAAATTGTATCGTTTGGTTCGTATTTGAATGTACTTTCAAATTATATTATTTTATGCAACGTATAACATATATTTTATTTGCAAAAATCATGGTCAATTATGACCCAGAATAAAAGGGAGACTAGTTAATGTGGGGTCGCTTTCTTAATTGAAGGGTAAATTGATTTTGATTTTGATCCAGTCACAGCGCGCCGACCCTCTCGTCCAATCCTAAATCGTTGCCACATGCTCCTCTCCCTCTTCTCCATTGCAAAACCACCTCCTCTCCTCTCCATCATCTCCATTCCAAAACCACCGTCTCGCCTCTCCCTCTTCTCCATTGCAAAACCACCTCCTCTCTCCTCGGACGAGGATCCCCTGACGTAGCCCATCCTGCCATTGAGACACTGACACATGGGTCCCACCAAGCGCGGGGCCCACATGTCAGCGACCGAAAGGCAGGGGAACCTCTCCTCTCCATCATCTCCATTTCAAAACCACCGTCTCGCCTCTCCCTCTTCTCTATTGCAAGACCACCGTCTCTCCTCCCATCTTCCAAAGCTAGCACCGGACCACTCAGAAGGACATCTATGGAGGGGATGCAGCAGCAAATCAGGCAGATCGCCGGTGGCGACCAGGCAAAGTTAGCCAGGTTGAAGGAGATCCTTACTTGGTTTGACAATGAGTGGGAGATTTCAAGGACGGTGAGGGCCATGTGGCAATGTATGCGAAAGAGCGAGACGACGATGATGAGGGCGGCGATGTACTCCTCGGCGGCAGTCACGCCGCAGTCCTTCGAGTTCATCGAGTATGTCCTCTGGGCGATGGAGCAGACAGATTCGCCCGAGGCGAAAGTCAGGCGGAGGTGGTGGGTGTACAGGTCGAAGGTCGAGCACCCAGAGGATAACGAATCGATCGAGTACGGTGTGCCGTTCGTGAGGGTGCAGAGCCAGCCGGAGCCACATGAGTATTTGTTCTCCCACCGCAAGAGGAGGCCGGATGGCGCGACGTCACTTCCCCGCCGTTCTCCACGGTTCCCTCGATGCTCGCCGCGTTTCAACGGCGTCGGTAGGGTTTAAGGTAAGCTTCGCACTAACCTAATTTTCCATCTGCTCATGCTTACAATCAGTGTGACAACTAATAAAAATCATGCTTACAATCAGTCTCCGAGTACTACGCCAATCACCCTAAAATAGCTCTGGACCTTTGGGTCAAAGTTGTGACACTATGTACAAATAAACAAAAATAGATTGGTGCTTCTTTCAGAAAAGAGTACACCCCTAGAAAACTGCCAAGATAAGCCACTAGTATTTTTTTAAGTCTTAGCTACTAGTATTTGGTTAGAGGATTTGCTGCCGACAAAGATCCGTCCACAGTGAGCACCACACATCCCACTGATGGTGGTGGATGCCAATGCTTAGATGGAGCAGGGTTGGTGTCGGTAATTTTTACTTGGCACCTTGCACTCTGCATATATGCCGGTTCCATCCGTACATTTGTGTAGTTCCACCAAAATGCAGCTGAATAACCCTGTTTGCACAGATAACGAAAAGGCATGATTAGATTATAGTGGCACTAGTAGATGAAACATACACTAATAAACAGCAGAAAATATTACATAAAACTGGAAATTGACCCAAGTCTCCCCGATACACCTTCTGCCAGTGATGAACATCAGTGTGCATCGGTAGTACAAGGAGGGGTCTTGAGACATTCAAATCTCTATTTTTGTGCAGATCAACTAAAATTAAGCACCCCAGTTTGCAGAAACGCTTAAACATTAACAATGGGACTAGTTGATGAAACATACATTAACAAAGAGAAGCACTTTCTTTATCTACATTGGAAATGAAATGATAGAGAGGACACTCGCTCTATTTTAACTGTATTATTACTACATTTTATCAGTGACACTAGGGTCGAGCAGGTGGCAAACGAGGTGTACCGTGCGTCGCAAGGATGAAGGCCGGGAGTGCTTAGACTGGGATGCTGAAGCTGGCTCTTTCAGTCCCTATCTTCCCCCTGATGTTTCTGTGGTAGCATTTGGGTTGTAATCCAAACTTGGTCGAGCTGGTGCCGCGTCCCCCTACCTGCCTAGCTTATGTGGCGAACTTGTCTCCTGCTAGTACTCAGTCCGTTCTAGTAGTAGTTGCATAACTGCCCGTTTACACTGAGATGTTGTCGGATAATGGTTCTCTATGGTTGGGTTTCTTTAATGAAATCGGAGGGAACCCCCTCTTTTGATATATATAAAAAACAGTGGCACTAGCGGTGCCAAAACATTGCCTCAAATTAATAGTGCCACTAGATTAAGGTGCAAAATAATAACATTACTGCTTTATCATGGCAGTGCCAAAATAGTAGCACAAGAGCAGGATCAACATGCAGGATCTTTGGCAAACGGTCAGACCAAAAAGGAACATACCTCGTGATGGGAACCATATCTGCAGTGAACGCCATCGTAGAAGGGATGACACCAGTCACCAACATGGATGATTCAATTCATGGGACCTTTTGGTGCAGTTCACCTAAAATGAAGCAATGTCCCATGAGCTAGCAGCTTCTTCTTCTTCTTTTTTTAAGAAAAGGGCTCCAGCCCCAGTTCCATTTCCATCAGAAAACGAAACCCACAGAGCTTCTTCATTAGTTGCAATAAAATTGAGCAACATCAAGGTTGGTCGTGAAGCTCC
This sequence comes from Triticum aestivum, assembly GCF_018294505.1. Lineage (NCBI taxonomy): Eukaryota > Viridiplantae > Streptophyta > Magnoliopsida > Poales > Poaceae > Triticum > Triticum aestivum. The sequence continues at coordinate 507,008,247 of NC_057814.1, forward strand.
TGGAGAGTAGGCGGACCAGGACAATTGCATCTCTAACGAAAAGAAGCAACTTATCTTAATGGGAAATTTAGCAGGACATGAAAAAAGTGCCATTGGTTGATATTACTGGAGGCATTACATTGAAAACAACATTGGTTTAACGTGTCCTTACTTTTAATAGTGCGACTGCTACATTTTACCAGTGGCATTACATAAGAGCGGCTCGGGGCAACAAACATCAGAAGAGGATATCTGGGTTGGTCCCATTTTTGTTCGATATATAGCCACCTTATACTGTGTGAGGCTAGCAAATCTAGTGCTGGACTTACTCTGTTGACTTGTCCCCCAGTCCCCACTTTCTTTCCTTTTTCAACCAATAGATCGGGTTTATATTGAGTTTGTACTGCTTTCCCTTTATTTCCCTATTAGACCTAGAGACCAGTTGGATAGCCAGTCTCTGCTACTTTTCGCCCCCATTATTTCCTCTTTCGACCAAGTCCTAGATTCAGGTAACAAATATTCCCCCACCCCACCCCCTTTCTTCCTTGTTTGAACTAGGTACTACTAGATTTGAGTGCATGAACTAGTTTTACCTCTTAACAGTAAAAAATTAGGTGGTTTTCGAATAGCCGATCGATCCTATCTACACGAGGGGGCCTGAGAAATAGTAAAAGATACAAATGCAGCGACGTCAGGAGCTCGGGAAGTAGAGCAAGGCCGGTTTCGAAGGAAGTTATACCTGAGGGTCACCAGGATGTCGCTAGGTGGGTAGCGGGAGGCCGAATCTGCCCACACTACGACAGCGAGGAAGAAGGGGTGGGAGGCCCTCCCTCGCCAGCGATGCTTGGGAGAGAACAGCAAGGCACGTTGATCGAGACGCGCCGGCAGTGGGTAAGAGCCGTCGCCGAGGACGACCGCGTGAACGTTGCACCTTCTCATCTTCCCCGGCGGAGAGGATCCGGCTGGATCTGTGACTAGCGGTGAGTAGAGAGAGAGAGAGTGGCCACCGCTGTCGTCTTTAGATCTGGAGAGGACGAGACAGTGTGAAGAGAGCAACACAAGCAAGCAAGCGCGGAGGCTCCTGCCTATATAGTGGAGTACTAGTTTTCTTTTGTCTACCGCCCGGAGCCGGCTTGACCTCGGCAATGACTGTCGAGAAGTCTTCATGCACGTGCCCCGGAGGCGCAGTTGTCGTCATTTTGATCTGAAGCACTGGATTATAACATATAACACGAAAAAATGCCACATGACAAGAAATCATAACCTCATTGCCCAAAGAAGACAAGATGAATCCCGACGGACAAACTAGACGAGGATCAAAGCTCAAATTAAAGATAAACTCGTAGAAAAGGGGTCCGTCGATAGATTTCCTAATTAACATAGCCGGCTTGACCTAGATGGCAGCCGAGTAGTCTTCGTGCATGTGCCCCCAATGACTAGCCCAACTCAGTTGTCGCTGTTTAACCCTCGCAGTGATCCGAAGCACATGACACCTAATTTTGTGAGATGACAAGAAACCTTTTTTTAGATTTCTCACCAGAACTACAGCCCTGTACAACACAGACTGCACGATATGTAGACGATAGCCAATCCAGGCGTGTCTGCTGGAGTCTGGTCACATGCATGGACAAACTGATCTTCCGTGTCTTGCATGGATCGTCCAGGTACGAAGGTGGAGTATGCACTTCTATTAACTCACCCGACTTGCGGGGCCGGGGAGTGTGCCTGGTCGGGTTCTCAATTGCGGTCCCACATGTGTGTGCAAACGCAATATGGTGCGCGTTCCATTCGGAGAGCGGCGTGCCAGACCGACCGACCGTCTGGGGTGTGACGCGAACGCGACGGGTGTGCTGTATACTCCGTACATGTGTACCGCCGTTTTCTTGAGGCTTTGCTCCATGGCGCAATCCATGGATACAAAATTAGTATACTGTACTATTTAAAAGTCGAGGGCGGGGCTTTTCCCGCGCGGTAGGCGGGGCAGTTCCGCCTAGTCGGTTCGACAGAGACGCGAGAAGATGAGGGAGTAGGCTGCTACAAACGTAGGGCTGTGTGACTTGACAGTGAGTTACTGCTGGACAGGTGGGGCCCGGTGATTTGACTTGCCATTATCATTTTATTTGAGGGGTTCAAGCAAAGAAGTATCGCCCAAGAGGAAGAGGGACAAGGACGAAGTCAAGGACGTGGACGAGGACTCCGAGTAAGGTGGCAGTGTCGTTGCTCATGGTGGTTCTAATTGATTGTCTACCGGATTAGTTGCTTAGTTTAATTTCTGGTGTGCTTAGTTTTATTTGAGGGGTGTGTTGTGTTGAGCCCCCAGTAGAACTATGTTATGTTTCTTCTTGTTATATTTCGTACATTTCATCTTTTAGTTGGTATAGTACTACCACTCGTTTCTTGACATTATATACGTACAATATATATGGCCAACATCATATAGCCAGCAGTTTAGTTGTCAAAGAATTTCAGGGTGCTTAGTTTTGTCAAAGAATTCCAGGGTGCTTAGTTTTATTTGAGGGGTGTGTTGTGCTGGACACCATTAACTTATCATTGTGAGAATCGGCTTATTTTTGTAATGTAACATGGTCAACGGGGTTTGACGTGAAAATAACAATGTCTAATGGCATTTCTGAGCAAACATCTAACTTAACGATGGCATTTTTAGATATCTAATTGCATTTTTGAGCAGGCATCTCACGGATCGATGGCATTTTTTGAGTAGTTGTAACTTCTAATGGCAAAACTGAGTAGTGATACACAACTAGTGGCATAAATAATAAGAACCCAAGAATTAAATAGGGCTAATTTCTTTATTGCTTTATACCTTTGTGTGCGAAACAATATACGCTGCCTCCCGCCAGATTTTCTTTACAGAGGCAACATAGAACTATATGAGTGCCCTGTTAAATTTTGGAATTATTCCAGGTTTGTTTGGCCTTTTTATACATTAATTGAGTTTCTAGTCATTTAATGTGCATAATTCAAATTTGAACTACAAGCACATGCTCCCGTGCACCAAAGTTGACTGAAAAATCACATGTGTGTCCTCAGGTGAATTTCTAGGTCCCATGCAAGAAATGGGAATGAAATTCAAACATATGGGCATCGTGGTTTGGCCGAGAACATTGAGAAGCTTGGTTTTAAAATTCTTGTAAATCCAAAACACGCCTGAAAATGATGAAACTTGGCATGGTGTCATGTCATGGTACTACCATGCTGTGGAAATTTTTTGCAGAATAGCAACAAGTTTTGGTATAAGTTTCTTGCAAACCGGAGCTTCTCTCAAGAAGGCTCGTGGTTCTGAGAGGGAACGTGTCACCTTTGTGCGCATAATTCAAATTTTAAATACAAGCACATGCTCCAGTGCACCAAAGCTGGTTGAAAAATCACATGTGTGTCCTCGGGTAAATTTCTAGGTCCCATGCCAGAAATGGGAATTAAATTCAAACATCTGGGCGTCATGGCTCGGCTGGAAACATTGAGAAACTTGGTTTTTTAATTCCTGTAAATCCGAAACACGCATGAAAATCATGAAACTTGGCTTGGTGCCATGACATGGCACCAACATGCTGTGGTAATTTTGCTGTCCGATTTGCGAAGGCGCACACATTAACAATCAACAAAGTCATTTTGGAACAAGTGCTGTCACGTTACAATCGGAAACACAAGTATTATTGAAACCGTGGGCGTTCTATTTACCATTTACGTGCCGCCACGCGTCCCCTTTTTTATTAGCTAGGAGGCGCCGTGCAGGGTAGCTATTTGAGTACGGGAGGCGTGCGATCAGACCCCTGCGCGTGCTTATCGGGAGGAGAGCCCTTTGACCTCCATCTGCCGTCCACCTCTCTCCCAAGGTCTCCATTAATGGCGCCCGAGCCTCTGTTTAATGGCGTGGCAATGTCTCACTCGACTGAGATTTAAGAGAGAAAAAGAAAATCTGAAAAGAAAATTTTGCACGGATCTTGATGTAAGATCCGACGGACCTATATAGCATCTACTGCGACTTATAGCAAGACTGATGAATATATATAAGGACGACGAGAGTGGATAATAATTGTCTTACATAATTAGGAAGATAATTAAAAAAGCCACATGCGGCTACGCCCGAAATACACAAGGGCAAAAGAAGAAGGAACACACATACAACAATCTGGCTCGCTGATCTCTACTTTCTTAATGCGTTGCAGGTCGCGGAGACTAGTTCTCGTGGCGGGCGATGATCTCTTTCATCAGTTTCATGTCCTTAATACGCTGCTTGGCAGCATCCATGGATTCCTCCACCAGCCTGTTGCGCTCGATGCGGAGCATGGCATTCTCGTCCATAAGTTTCTTGATGATGACGCCCGTCCTCTGCAACACGGCAGCGGTCTCCTCCTCCTGCTTCGCCCTTCCGGCGATCTTCACCCTCAGCAGGTCGCGCTCGCCCCGGAGCTTCACATTGCCCTCCCCCAGTTGCCGGATGACTCCGGTAGCCTCGCCCTGCATCCTCGCCCAGCCGGAGATCTGATCCATCTGGCTATGGACTATCGCATGCATGCGCCTGTAAGAGTCCTCGCCTGCCCGCGAGAAATTTTCCCAGGCCGCCGCGGCGCGGCGGGACCTCCCTGCTGCTTCGGCGGCGCGGCGGGACATCTCTGCTGCTTCCGCGGCGTGGCCGGACCAGTCTGCTACATCGACGGCGCGGCGGGACCTCCGTGCTGCTTTGGCGGCGCGGCGGGACCTATGTGCTGCTACTGCTGCGCGGTTGGACATGTCGGCTGCTTTCGCGGCGAGGCGGGACATCTCTCGTGCTTCCTCTTCCATGCTCACCTCTCCCTGGTGGAAATCTCTCGACCCAGAACTCACGCTGGCTATGGCTTGATTGACTTGATTGTTTTTGTGGATGAGGAGTTGAGGAGGAATGTGCAGTCATCTTAGCATAGTAGTATTTATAACCGAGTACTACTAATACGCTCCTAAGTGGGAAACCGTTTAGGTTGTGATCGGTGTGAACAGGTTTGCAATTAAATATAGCGTGGTAGTAGTAGTAATTTGGAATGTGACGAGACGCGCTCAAAATTTATTGACGGTTCTAGTTTCGAAGTGCGGCACTATTCCCGGATGGCGTAACGTCGGCACGTTTTCTCGGCCGTGGTGTAGCATATGCCATGGTACTAGTTCTTTTTCTACTGCTGTGTACGTGCAAAAACTGGCACCGTCGGATACATATCTTACGCTTGGCGTTCGACAGGAATAGCCTCGTGGCGAGCTATAGACTAGTCTTTTTTCAGACGCATTACACCTATCTCTCGGGACTTCTCGCACGCACCATCACTGCTCCCTAGGTCGATGCCACCCACATACAGTTGTACTCTGAGAAGAGGTGCACGCACGCACTCGTCCTCTCTCACACACGCATCTGTAGCTACGAATTGTAGTGTTCTCAACCATCCGATTGGCTCTATCATAGGTTTCACGTTGCTCCTTGGCCTTGAGATTGAGATGTTTTAAACGCGGAGGCTAAGATGGAGGCGCGAGGTTTTGGTTAATGTGCGGGCCGCACACGGCACCAACACGACACGAGCTTCGTCTGCCTGGTGCGCATGCAGTCGGGTGAGTTGTCCAAGTATAGACACAACCAGGCCCTCGTTGGTATCCGCGCCTCGACTTTGGCTGGTCATAGTGGAGAGTAACATAGACCAGTTACTAGTCTATGTTACTAGTACCTTCATAGTGGGTAGTGTCATATAGTATATGCATAGTTTTGCTCCATGGCGCAATCCATCGATACTACTACTGTACAAATGTATACATTTTTTAAAAGGCTAGAGGGCGGGGCAGTCTAGCTTGGTCCTTTTCACGAGAGGCGAGGGCCTTTGTGATTTGATGGCTCATTACTGCTGGAAGGCGGGGCCTTGTGATTTGACTGCTCGTATAAATGTGCCGACGACCTGAGGAGGAGCAAAGAACCGTGCGGTATACTCAAGTTTTCCACTGGAGTACGACGGAGGAGCACGAAACACGGCAGCCCAGTGCCATATCCTCTACTCTCTACTCTTATTATATATTACTAGCAAGAGGCATTGTTCTATTGGCGATAAAGAATGATCTAATTTGCTAGTCATCTCATTTTTAGCATTGTTCTATTCATGCCTCGCAGAGAAGGTGACACGTGCGGCGAAACACCCGAAGCAAAATAAGAAACACAGGAGCAAAAGAAGAAGGAGGATTATCACCCCAAAAAAGAAGGAAGACGCACACACAAGTCTGGGGCGCTGCTCTCACTACATGAAGGGTTGCTGGCCGCGGAGTCGTAACTGCTTCTTCATCGCCTCCACGACCTCCATCTCCTTGCGCGTCTCCTCCGCCATCTTCATCATTGTGTCCATGACGCGGGATTTCTCGACGCGAGCCTTCATCATCTGTTCCACGGCCGCATTACGTACCTTGACAGCAGCCGGGTGCTCGATGCGGAGCTTCGCCAACTCCTCCTTCTGTTCCATGACGAGGGCCTGCAACATCTTCATCGAGGAACTACTATTCTCATGCAGCTTCTTCCAGCCGGCGTTCTCCTCCTTCAGCAGGTCGAGCTCGTGGCAGAGCTTCGCCTTGTCCTCCTGAAGTTGCAGGATTTCGCCGGTCGCCTTCTTCTCCGAGGCAATGCTCTTCTTCAGCAGCATCACCAAGCCGGCGGTCAACTCCCCCTGCTCATTGAGCTCAGCGGGCATGTCGTCGAGGCTCTCCTTCAGCAGCTCCACCAAGCCGTGGATGAACTCCTTCTGCTTATTGAGGTGCTTATTGAGCTGATCGGGCATGCCGTCGAGGGATAACGACTCCAGCGCCGCCAGCTCGGCATGTTCGCCTCCGCGTCTAGGGCGCTCCTGGGAGCCATCGCCTGCCCGTGAGAGATCTTTCGAGGTCTCTGCGTGGCGGCGAGCCCTCTCTTTTTTTCCGCAGCCTTGGTTGCCGCTCCCTTGTTACGAGTAGTTCTCGACCTAGAGCTCTGCACACCGGCCATGGCAAGGACGGACGAAGAAGGAGGACTTATGAGGAGGAAGGTAGAGTAATTTTCGGTTAGGTAGTTCCCCTTTTTATAACCTAAGTACTAGCACTAGTACTAAAACCTGCATAGTGGGAACACGTTCAGGTTTGGTACGTACTGGTAGGTGTGAGCAGGCTTGCACTTAATTGTAGCACTAGTACTTTCGAATGTGATGGGAACAAGGTAAAGATTAATTGATGGTTTTTGGTTTCGAGGCCCGAAACGGCTCCCGATGAGTTTAGTGGAACATAAATTTCAAGTAGACTACACTGCTCAGATGCGTAAATATTATGTTACTGTCAAAAATTGGCACAAAATACGAAGGAGACCAATGGAAGTACTACTAGCAACCCATGATTTAACTACTCGCATGCGCGCAGTGGAGTAGTAATGTCTTTCTTCCGCCCTCACGTCCACTCAATTTGCATGCGCTGTATTAATTGACCATCAATGAAGTGAAGGACTTTACACGCGTCAAATTATCACATGGGGTGGATCTTGGTACAAAATTGCGTCCGCCCGTGTACCCGCGTGTGCGTGCGAGGGAATGAGTGCGTGCGTGGCGTGCGTGCACATCTTCGCTTCGTGCATGTACCGCCAGTGCGGCTCAGGGAGGACGAGTACATTCTTCTGGAACCAGCAGCACGTCACTGTGATCAATCCACACAAGGATGTCGCGACAACGCCTCCACATGTGCCACGTGGCTTCATGAACTGTAAGAGAGACACTGTGTAGCGTGCCATTGTGTTTTGCACATACTCGAAGTACTAGTAAGGTACACGTGCATTGCACGCGTCAGATTTTGCAACCAAATTACGAATAAATACCACACTGTAGCATGTAAGCTCTGAGTCATATATGCCTGATGTAGACCTTCGTTTAATTCTTATAGTTCATCTCATTCAAAATCAATTAGTTTTTATAAAAAACCTAGGGCCTCTTTGATTCGTAGGATTTCCAAAACGCGGGAATAGGAAGAACATGGGATTAGAGTGGAATGTCGTCTTGAATCCTACAGGATGGTACGAGTGTTTGATTGTGCATAGAAAAAACGCAGAATTCTTTCAAAGAGGTTTGAGTGGATGGGATGTTTCCTATGAAATCTAGTGCAAATGAATCATATGGAAAAATTCCTATGGTTTACAATCCTACGAATCAAACAACCAAGATAGGAAAAATTCCTAAGGATTAGAATCCTCCAAAATTCCTTCGAGAATCCTTTGAATCAAAGAAGCCCTTAATCTATTTTATGATTCATGGAATTGTGCGTTGTAAAGCATAAAGTAAAAACAAATAATGGCAATTCAACTAGAAAAAAAGTTTGGGCAGTTATGATACGGAAGATTCTAGAACAAAGGAGAACCACTGTTGTTTTGAGATTTGTGCATTATGCTTAAGTTCAACCATGGAGTCTGCTAGATTGTACATGTGGCAAAATCCGGTGGGGGGCTAGAAGATGGTGCGAGGGGCCGAGTGGAGGGAGACTATGAAGGAGTGCACAACTGCGAGATCGATATTTAGAGAGAGGGGGCGAGAACGTGCGCTGTTGCGCGCAGTGGCGGAGCCATGAAAAATGTCCCATGAGCTAGGGGGCCAAGCATTGCTAATCCTTTACGAGGAGGGCCAATTCATCAACTTAAACCATTTTTACCAGCAATTGTCTAATGATCACATTCATATTAGCCTCGATATATAGTGATGTTAGGGGGGGCAGGGCCCTTGCTGCCCCCTGTCTTCGCCATTGTGCGCGCGTCTGAGAGATGAAGCGGAAGGCATGGATGATGAGAGGGGGCGTTGGATATATAATTAATGTGGGTGTATTAGCTATATATGTAATCCTATATAGAGAGGTATAGATTGATCGATGTGGACGTGGGAAAGAGGGTGAGACCTCACTAGATATATAGATTGATCGGTTTATGTGGAAAACTATGAAAGACCTAGCTATACACACACACACACATAGAGGAACATCGATCGTTGCGCATGCACGTGAGAGATAAAGAATGCCCGATATGATGGAGAGGGGGATGTGTGTGTGTGTGCCTTCATGGGAGACCGACCTGAAGAAAAAGATTGCATGTGTGCGATGGATAATGCCGACTGGTAGTGTGTGTGCATGCATGCACGAGAGAAAGTTAGTGGTACAATTATAAAGAGAAGACCAATGTGTGGGTGTAAAAGACTAGGTGAGGTCATAATCAATGTAAAGTTGAATTCAAATATTTGAATAAGAGATCATGATGTTTGAAACCCATGCATGCATGAATATAACGGAGATCTGCGCGGTGTGGTTTGGAAACGAGCATGTTGCAATGTATACACATTGAACAAGGTCAGATTGGTTTGAATTTGAGATACCGATGGCAGACATCGTTTGGCCACATTGCATCCGTGCATGGACACACTATTCTAATTGGAGATGATGGGTGGCTTTCGTATCACATTTCTATATCTATACCCCTATATATATATTTTTTGTATTTTATATTTTTTATATAGTGTGCGGATAACTTTAACTTTGAAAGATGGTCGTTGGATGAGGCCAATCCGATGGTGCAGAGCTGGCAAATTTGAGCACTACTGGCCGTTGGATATCATCTAGATTCCACCAGATTTTGCCACATGTACAATCTAGAAGACTCTATGGTTGAACTTAAGCATAATGCACAAACCTCAAAACACAGGCACTTCTTCTTTGTTCTAGAATCTTCCGTATCATAATTTCCCAAATGTTTTTCTAAATAATTTGTTTTTACTTTATGCCTTACAACGCACAATTCCATGAATCTTAAAATAGATTAGCTTTCTTATAAAAACTAGATGATTTTGAATGAAATGAACTATAAGAATTAAACGAACATCTACATCATGCATATATGACTCAAAGCTTACATGCTATAATGTGGTATTTATTCATAATTTGGTTGCCAAATCTCATGCGTGCAATGCACGTGTACCTTACTAGTCTAAATGGTGTTGTGTGTGTGTTGTGCGTGTTAAACACATTGTACGTAGTATATCATACTAGTCTAAATTGTCTTTTTTTGGGTACACGTTAAGCTTGTTCTCCTGAAATTTCAAGCCGCGCCTTGTTATGCCGAAATTTCAAGCTAGCGTCTCTGTCTATCGTGTTGCGAAACTCCCGCCTCTTCAACCCGCGCCTTGTTAGCCCGAAATATTTAAGATATATCTTTGTCTCGTTGTGCTCTGACAACTCCCTCCATCTCAACCCGCACCTTGCTATTCCAAAATTACAATGCGCGCGAAAAATTTCACCTCCTCTGAAATCTCGACACGCGAAATGCCCGTGATACCCCTGAACCGAAAGAACCGCCTCAAATCGGTGGCGGTACTTTCGTAACTTACCCCACATTTTGGACAAGCGTGTCCCTAAGCCATGGTTCCCCACTCCCATCCCATCCGCCGACCCATTCGTACACCGAGGCCGGCAAAACCCGCGAAGCCCCACACCCTCCTCCGTCCGCCACCCAGCCGGAGCATCTTCCCCGACGATGTCGTCCATAGCAACACCTCGACGTCCCTCATCCACCGTACCAGATGAGGATCCGTCGTCGATCTAGTCGTCCCGCCGGTTCAGCCACCCCGTCCTCCACCTCCAAGGAGCTGCCCCGATGTTCCCCTCGTCTTTCGCGCCAGCTCCATTCCCACACCGCCGTCTTCACCAGCACCACGAGAAGAGCATCATCATCACCGTTTCCTCAGATGAAGCTGCGGCCTAATCGGCGCCACCAAAGAGGTTGTACACTAATCGCCGCATTTTCTTCTTGATTCAATCTCATGGTGCTGCCGGCGCTCGATCCTGAGCTGACACGGCGCGGCTCCATCCACGCCGGCGACGCCGGCCACTTCCTCCACGGCGTCGCTCCCTCAGCGGCGACGTCCAGATCAGTAGGAGCTGCTACTGCTTTAGCTCTCGCTCGCGCTGCTGCTCTGCTCTTGCTCTCGGTCCCCTACATGGTCTGCTCTTGCTCTTTCTCTTGCTCACGCTGCTGCTCTCGCTCTTGCTCTTGCTCGCGCTGCTGCTCTCGCTCTTTCTCTTGCTTGTGATGCTGCTCCGATTTAGCTACACTTCAGTCGACTGAATAGACTTTTGGGTCAGTCGATTTTCAGGTGATGGGGGGGGGGGCTCGCCGGAGTTAAGGAAGAACCAGCCGCAGCGGGCAGGGGGGCTCGCGGAGAGGTACCCCACTATCTATCTTAGGGTTCAGGGTGGGGGCGGTGGTCGCCGGCGGTGGCGGGGCGGTGGCGTGGGGATCGCTGGAGAAAAAGCTCGGCATGGGGGACCTACAGGGATGGTCAGGGCAGCGGCGGACCGGTGGTGGGGAGTGTTTTCGGGGCGGGCGAGGCGGCGCACCGCCGGCCGCGGGCGGCGGGGGCGGCTGTTTGGCCGGTGGTGGCTGGCGGCTCAGGGGGGTGGAGGTTGAAGATGAACTGCGGGCCCTTGATTTCGTATCCAACGGCTGCAAAATCGACTGACCAGAGATGAAAAAGTCAGTCGACTGACTTGTAGCCTCACCTCTAGTGCGTTCAGTTTCGACAGTAAAATTCAGTTTCGACAGCAAAATTCAGTTTCGACAATTAAGTTCAGTTTCGACAGTTAAATTCAGTTCAACAGTTAAGTTCAGAGATGAGCGGCTGATGTATACATCTAGCACTTTGTGGTTATGTATTTTACGTCATCTATTGGAGATGCTATTAGAATTCCACTCAGGTTAACGTTGTCTCTCTTGTCCTGCTTCAGCCTCGGCGTCGTACAACTCACCGGAGCTGCTCCAACGACGAAACCCTCCATCACAGTGGAGCAGTACCTCGGGCTCCATCTCCAGACGCCTAAGATCTTCTTCCCCTCCTCCGACAGCCAAGTCAGCCGGAGCATCCTCACCGGCCAACCCAATCACGCTGAGATCGACATGGCTTCGCCAAAGAGGTTGTACACTTCTTGTGGTTTGACTTAATCTCACCATGCTTCTTTGCATCCTGTGATCTTCCAATTCTTGTGAACCAAACACCCAGATTGGCAGAAATCCTGTGTTTTTAAATTCTCTGTTTTGCACGTGCATTCCTATCCTATTCCTGTCTATTTCCTATCCCTGCATTGTTAGAATCCTCAAATTCAAACAAGCCCTTACACAATTACTTCTGTTACAGATATGTGTCAAAGAAAACCTTGTGTGGTTTGTCCTGCTCCTGCGGTGCTGTGTTCCACCCCAGCTCAGCTGCTCCAACGACGGAAGGGTTCACCACAGCAGGGATCCGCTCTCCAGACTGTCTTTCGCCGCCTCAGATCTTCTTCCCCGCCGCCGGCAGCCACGACAACTGCATTACCATCATCAACTGAGCAGATGACCTTGAGGACTACACGGGTCCGCAAGAGAGGTCGCACTCTTCCGTGTCTGCTTACGTTATGCATCGCTTAATATGATGACATGCTACTTTATCGTCGTGTTCACCTATTAGACTCCGACTCAGGTCCAAACTTATGCTGAAACTTGAGTTTTTAAATGGTTGTGGGGTACATATTGGGGCAGCAATCAGTACTATCTGTCTACTATCTGGTTAATCTCGGGTGTCTACTATGAGTTTCATGTTGGGTGCAAACAAACATTAAAGGAGCCATTATCTGTATTTTTTAACTAAAGCTATTATCTGCCTGCTATCATTTGTTTTGGGTCTATCCACAGTTTGCTACCATCACTCTGGATTTGTGCATGCACTCCTTACATAATCTCACTATGTTTTATTCCTATGCATGTCAGTTATTGTACACAATGGAACTGAACATGTAGAGCAAAAGAGACGAGCCTTGCGTGGCAATAAAATTTCATGCAGACGTCGCTCCATGGTGGGCGCAAAGGCAGCCCCCCTCCACCCATTTCGGATCGTAATCAAGAGGAAGATAACTGTTCTGAGGGGGATTCAGAAGCAGAAGACCACTCCTATTTACCCCATGAGGTCTTCGCTCTAACTTGGCATGCTGATGTTGGTAATATCATGCATATGGTGCCTTGCATTGCTTACTGTATACATCAAAGATGTCATCTGCTTAGTTTAGACATGCTTTGTGTCAATGCCATCTGTTTAGTTTCTTTATCGTATATGTGAATCATGCAATGCCATCTTGTTTAGCCAGGCATCATATATGTGAATTTTGCAATGCCACCCTGGTTAGCCAGTCATCTTATATGTGAATTATATCATGACATCATTTTTTATTACGTGTTAAATTTGTCAACAATTTTAGTACATTCAATTACTCTTCCTGTGCATCAGCCATTCGGCACGGTCATGGAAAAATCTGGAGTGGAAACAAGGTCTTCAGAGCAGACAATGCTATCTGACGAAGCGCATGTCTTGCTGGTTACAGATAGCTCCTCAGAGGAGGATTCAGAGACAGATGACCAGTCCTATTCCCCCCCCCCGAGGTGCATGCTCTAACTTGGCAGGGTTATGATGCTCATATCGTGCGTATGGTATCTTGCATTGCTATGTCATTTGCTTAGTTTAGACATGCTTTGTGTGAATGCCACCTGTTTAGTGTCTAATTACCATATATGTGAATTATGCAATGCCATCTTGTTGCAAGACATTATATATGTGAATTATGCAATGCTATCTTGTTGCAAGGCATTATATATGTGAATTATGCAATGCCATGCTGTTTAGCCAAGCGTCATATATGTGAATTATATCATGCCGTCCTTTTTTGTATTTCTCATTGCTTTTGTCGACAATGTTTGTATATTCAACTGCTCTTCCTGTGCATCAGCCATTTGAATTGGTGATGGAGAAATCTGGAGTGAAAACAAGGTCTTCAGAGCAGACAATGCTACCTGGTGAAGCAGATATCTTGCTGGTTACAGATAGCTCTTCAGAGGAGGATTCAGAGGCAGATGACCAGTCCTATTATCCCCCTGAGGTGTATGCTCAAACTTGGCAGGGTTATATTACTCATATCATGCATATGTTGTATTGCAATGCTTAGTTTTTACATCATATACACGATATTGAATGCCATCTCCTTAGTTGACACATCATATATGCGATTGCCCTCTGCTCACTTCCTTAGTATATAAATCATATATTTGAATTATATCATGCCATGATGTTTACATAGACAGCATGTATCTGAATTATGGCATGCCAACCCATTTTCTAAAGACATAATATAGTTATATCATCTCATCCTGTTCACATAGTCATCATATTTTGAATTATGTCATTCTATCCGTGAATTATATCATGCCATCATGTTTCCATCGACGGCATGTTTGTGATTTATGGCATGCCAACCACTTTAATAGACACATCGTATAGTTATATCATGTCATCCTGTTTACATAGTCATCATATTTTGAAGTATGTCATTCTATCCTGTTTAGTTAGCCATCATACATGTGAAATTGTGTCATGCTATCCTGTTTAATTAGCCATCATATATGTGAAATTATGTCCTGCTATTCTGTTTGGTTAGACAACATAAATGTGAATTATTTCATGCCCTGTTTTCTTCCCTACTATCCATTGCACCTGTCTATCTTACAATGTCTGTACATTCAATTACTTTTCTTGTTTATCAGCCATTTCAATTGGAGGGGGTGATGGCAGTATCTGTGGGAGTAAAAACACGGTCTTCAGAAAAGATCGTGCTACCTGTCGATGGAGATAGAACCACGGTTGTACTTGCCCAAGAACCAGCCCCACCACACATAACCCAGACTCACGCAGATTGTACCCCTACCCAGTTGGACAGAGAACCAGCTACACCCCTTCTAACCCCAACCCCAGCAGATAGTAACCCAGTTCCCGTTGACACAACACCGTCTCCACCACAGAGCACCCAAACACGAGCAGTTAGTAAGGCAACTGCAGTGCCCAAAGCACGAGGACCACCACTCCGAACCCCAAGTCAACGCTTAAAGCAGAAGAAGAATTGTTCTCAGGTCAGGTTCCGTAGCTATGGTTCATACTACTTTGCTCTTGCATCACTGTATTTACTCATACCAACTAATTTCAAATTTGAAGGATGCAATTGAAACTCCAATGGCGCAACAGGTATGTTTTAAACCTGTTTCTTTAACGTGTTTGCTGTTGTAACTTGCTCTATGTTGATTTCAGTTTCAATTGAATAAACAGTTATATTCTCATGCCATGCACCTTACATGTGTTGTTATTGCTATGTAGTTTCCCACACTTATATTCTGTCTAAGCTGCTTTGTCGTAAATAGATATGATTCGAACTGTATCTATCTTGATTTGGCAACATAAACTAGAATGATATAGACCATACAGTGACCATAGTACATAGATATATGTTTGTTTCATGTTGTTATCCTGTCCACCTTACTACTGAACTGGTTTACCAAAATGAGTTTCATATACTACATTGTAAACCTGTGATGTGTTTGTTTGTCTCTCTTTTAGAATGCGGATAAAATATTGGAGAAGAGTACCCCATTATGCAATGGTACAGGAAGTAATGCAGATAAGGTTCAAAATAGTGAGACATCCCTGTTGGTCTCCAAGAAAGCTGATAAAAACTATATTAAAGACACTAAGACAACCCCAAAGTCCTGTCTTGATGTAGTGTTCGAGTTACTGGCTACTACTGCTGGCACCAGCTCTTCGAACTCGCTGCCTGAATCAGTTCGGCTTCTTGAGTCTCAACTTCAAGTTGAAAGACATCGATCAGATGTTATGCGTCAGGAAGCCGAAGGACTGAGGAAGTCTCTGCAGAATTCAGATGCATACTTTCTGGTGCAACAGCAAGAGCTGGAGGATTTAAGCGCCAAACAAGAGAAAGTTAATAAGCTTGCTAAGCATATTGCCAGCATTATGGTGTGACGCCCGGATAATTATACTACAGTAAACCTACGCTAATGATGACACGTCACCTCTGTTAGTGTTGATAATCTCGCGTTAGTTCAAAACCGGATCAAAATTCAAATTCAAAATATGGCAAACAACAAAAGTTTAAAAAAATTAAAACTAAAATGTTGGGGTGTTGCCAAATAATGCATAGGTAATTATTGTGGAGAAACCACACCTTTATAAAATGTTTAAATAATATGAGATGAATAAAATAGTAGCAAAAACAAATATTTAAATGCTTTTAAAATGATAAACAAGTTCAAACTATTATATTTAAGTGCCAAGTTAATTGTGGCAGTGGTATAAATACTATTACTAGATTAGGAACTTACTATATGTTTTACAAAATTAAAACAAGTTGAAAGATGAAATAAACAGAAAAGAAATTGAAAGAAAACAAAAGAAAAGAAAACACCCCGGCTCCCCAAGGGCATTGGCCCACTGGCCCATCTGGACGGCCGGCCCAAACCGGCCCACCAGCCGTCCCCTTATCCCCTCACCCCCCCCGAAACCCTAACCCCCACCACTCGCCCCCGATCCCCACCTCGCCCCCTCGTCCCACTCCTCTGCCTCCCTCTCCCCGATCCAGATCGGATCGGGGCAATCGAGGCCCGATCCCGTCGCCCCATCGCCGACCCTCGACGCCACCGTTCGCCGTCTCCACCCTCACCTCGTCGGACGCCTCCTCATCTCCTCCCTGGCAGCCTCCTCCTCGCCTTGATGCCGACGCCGCGTCGCCGCCGCCCAAGGCCTCGTCGCTGGAGACACCTCGTCGGACGCCATCGCCTCCATCCACCCTGCCGCCGGACCTCAGTGCCCCGCTGCACGCGCGTCCCCGTCTTCCACCCCGAGCCCCGCTGCCCTAGTCCCTACGGCCCACGGTGAGGAACCCCGGCGTCCTCCCCTGCTTCACCCCGCTCTGCTCCGCCTCCGGCCGCGGCCAAGCCCGCGCCGCAGCCTGCCCGGACCCTCGGCCCCTGCTGCTCCCTCGCCCGCAAGACCTCTGCCGCACTGGAGTCCCGACCGTGGCCGCTGGCCGCACGGGCCATGGCCTCGTCGGCTCTGCCTCCACCGCCGCACTAGGCCACCAGCCCCGCTCGCACCCGCTACTGCCGCGGCCCTGCTCGCTTCATCGCCGCCTCCACCGCGCCTGCTCGCCGCAGCCGCCGGCGGCCCGGCGCCTCCACTGGCCTCGGCGGTTGCCCAAACGGGCTGACGCCTGCCGTGCCCGCTGGCGCCCAACGCCCATCGCCCGCGCCCGATTGGCCCCTGGGCCACTGCCAGGTGGGCCTCGCCCCCCCCCCTGAGCCACTGCCCTTGGGCCCGAACCCCGTGGCCCTATGACAAACCGGGCCCAGCCCACAAAACAAAAGGTAAAAAAATGATTTAAAAAAATAAATAAAATAATAATAATAATAATAATAATAATAAACTAATTAATAAAAATTAATAAATAAATAATAAATAAATAAATAAATAATAAAAATAAAATAATAAAACAAATAATAAAAATAAATTTAATTAATTAATTAATTAACTAAATTAATTAAGTTAATTAATCCTGTTTAAATTAATCTAATTAGGTAATTAATTTAACTAAACAGTAGTTAATTAGGTAACAACCCCTGACCGGTGGGACCCACCTGTCAGGTTGACCAGGTCAACGGTCAACGTTGAGTGCTGACGTCAGCATGACATCATGCTGATGTCATAAATCCATTTTCGAGTTAAATTAAATAATTAATTAAATTCTAGAAATTAATAAAATCTTTAGAAAATCATATCTTTTAATCCTAACTCGGATTAAAATATTTTCAACATGAAAGTTGCTCAGATCGACGAGACGAATCCGGATACGCCGTCCGTTCGTCCACGACACCTCCCTAACCTATCGAACTCGCAACTTTCCCCCTCCGGTCCATCTGTCCGAAAACGCAAAACATCGGGAATACTTTCCCGGATGTTCCCCCCCTTCGCCGGTACCACCTACTGTCGCGTTAGGACACACCTCGCACTGCTCATTGTCATGTCACGCATCGCCATGTGTATGTTTGCATTGTATTTACTGTTTCTTCCCCCTCTTCTCTCCGGTAGACTACGAGACCGACACTGCTGCTGCCCAGTTCGACTACGGAGTTGACGACCCCTCCTACTTGCCAGAGCAACCAGGCTAGCCCCCCCCTTGATCACCAGATATTGCCTATTCTTCTCTATACTGCTTGCATTAGAGTAGTATAACATGTTACTGCTTTTCGAATCCTATCCTGATGCATAGCCTGTCATTGTTGCTACAGTTGTTACCCTTACCTGCTATCCTAGTGCTTAGTATAGGATGCTAGTGTTCCATCAGTGGCCCTACACCCTTGTCCGTCTGCCATGCTATACTACTGGGCCGTGATCACTTTGGGAGGTGATCACGGGTATATACTATATACATTATATACATGACACATGTGGTGACTAAAGTCGGGTCGGCTCGAGGAGTACCCGCAAGTGATTCTGATGAGGGGGCTGAAAGGACAGGTGGCTCCACCCCGGTAGAGGTGGGCCTGGGTTCCTGACGGCCCCCGACTGTTACTTTGTGGCAGAGCGACAGGGCAGGTTGAGACCACCCAGGAGAGAGGTGCGCCTGGCCCTGGTCGGCGTTCGCGGATACTTAACACGCTTAACGAGTTCTGGGTATTTGATCTGAGTCTGGCCATTTGGTCTATACGCACTAACCATCTACGCGGGAGTAGTTATGGGTATCCCGGCGTCGTGGTATCAGCCGAAGCCTTCGTGACGTCAGCGACTGAGTGGCGCGCGCCGGATTGGACTGGAACGCCACTGGGCTAGGTCTGCTTCCGGCCGCGTACGCAACGTGCAGGTGTGCATAGGGCGATGGGCCCAGACCCCTGCGCGCATAGGGTTAGACCGGCGTGCTGACCTCTCTGTTGTGCTTAGGTGGGGCTGCGACGTGTTGATCTTCCGAGGCCGGGCATGACCCAGAAAAGTGTGTCCGGCCAAATGGGATCGAGCGTGTTGGGTTATGTGGTGCACCCCTGCAGGGAAGTTTATCTATTCGAATAGCCGTGTCCCTTGGTAAAAGGACGACCCGGAGTTGTACCTTGACCTTATGACAACTAGAACTGGATACTGAATAAAATACACCCTTCCAAGTGCCAGATATAACCCGGTGATCGCTCTCTAACAGGGCGACAGGGAGGGGATCGCCGGGTAGGATTATGCTATGTGATGCTACTTGGAGGACTTCAATCTACCCTCTTCTACATGCTGCAAGATGGAGGCTGCCAGAAGCGTAGTCTTCGACAGGATTAGCTATCCCCCTCTTATTCTGGCATTCTGCAGTTCAGTCCACTGATATGGCCCCTTTACACATATACACATGCATATGTAGTGTAGCTCCTTGCTTGCGAGTACTTTGGATGAGTACTCACGGTTGCTTTTCTCCCTCTTTTCCCCTTTCTATACCTGATTGTCGCAACCAGATGCTGGAGTCCCAGGAGCTAGAGATCCCGAGGATGATTCTACATGGAGTTCGGCTTCGAGGAGTAGTTAGGAGGTCCCAGGCAGGAGGCCTTGTCTTTTCGATCGTTGCTACTTTTGTGCTAGCCTTCTTAAGGCAAACTTGTTTAACTTATGTCTGTACTCAGATATTGTTGCTTCCGCTGACTCGTTTGTGATCGAGCACTTGTATTCGAGCCCTCGAGGCCCCTGGCTTGTATTATGATGCTTGTATGACTTATTTATGTTGTAGAGTTGTGTTGTGATATCTTCCCATGAGTCCCTGATCTTGATCGTACACATTTGCGTGCATGATTAGTGTACGGTCAAATCGGGGGCGTTACAAGTTGGTATCAGAGCCGACTGCCTGTTGGAATCCCCCTTTCCAACTCTTTGGCCGAAGTCGAGTCTAGACATTGCAAAAACTTTTACTAACATGGCTGGGTGTCTTACGGGCCCACGTCGCCATTGGGTGGTTTTAGGATCTTTTACTCCTTGCCTATACTCTGGGACTCTGATCTCTCTCCTATTCGGGTTAAGTGAATTTTGCTAAATCTAACATTAGGATCACGTTATTACTGATGATCGTCTGCTGCACGTGAAGACCCTGAAGATACTCTCCGCTGATAACCCGAGAACTTGTGTTCATCGCTTTTGCAATTCCCTTTCATCGATAAACTCCTATGGATAACCACGTATACTCGCCACTCATACAATGTTTCCCAGTTGATCTTGTTATTACAAGATACCCCGAAATTCTCTCTGTTGTTCCGAAAATCCTTTGAGCTTACTGCCTTGCTGTTCTTTGTCACCTGAATACCCCTATGGATAATTCTCGCACTTACCGAGTATCTGGTCATCCCCAGTTGATTCAAGTATTTCACAATAGTCTTCAAAATACTATTCGATCTTCCGAAAATCCTCAGGAGCCTATTGCTCTTGAAATTCTTGTTTGCTTGCATTATGGTTAATCCCATAAGTCTCGTAATCTTATTGGCATCTCTTGTCATTATCATTTTGAGTCCGTTGATTCAATTTGTTGCGAATGCTCGCAATCCTTAATCATATCCTAGAATTCGTCCTTCCGGCTCAGACGTCATTTTAAACATGAGCTGGATCTCGACCTATCAAATTGCCATCGATTGTACCCCTAAGCCTACTCAACTTATCCATCCTTGATCAGAGCGTTGCTTCTGACCCCCTGATTTGGAAATCATAATTCTTTTGCATTTGAACTTTGAGTTAGTCAGTTGCTTCTATAATCAGATCTCCTTGCATTCTTCTTCCTCTGGTTGAGTACCGATGCTCACATCAGATCCCTTGAGGACCATCGGTTCCTTTGTTGGATTTTATCCGACAGTGTCCTTCATATTGAATAACCTTGTGAGTTCTTTCCCTGATACATAATGCCTTTAGTAAATTGTATCCTCTCGTTTTGACACCCATGCTCTACTATCGAGCTTGAGTTATTTACCCCTGAAGCTTGTGGTATATGTTTCCACGATGCCCCAATGGGTTGAACCTATGCCTTTCATAATATGTGTGAACTCGAAAGTTTTCATGAGTCATACTCTTCTGGTATCTTGCCAGATAATTTTTTTTTCAACACTGCAACTTCATCAAACGCGAGAAGTGAATGGAAGGTTATGCATTGAAGAAGTGGGAGTCGACCTTGAACTTTGCGTTCATGCCCATGGACACGATGTAGATCTTATCATTAAAAGCTTCTCTTAAATTAATTATTTCCTGGGTATAAGTTCATCTTATATCTGGGATCTGGCCTTTTGCAATCGTGGTTCCGACCATGTTCTCCTTTAAATACCATTTCTCGTACAAGTTGAGCACTTGTCTTCTGCAGAGCAATACCCCAGTCCAACCTCTACTTTGGTTTGTCGTCGAGTATTACCCCCCTGGTATCTTGAGATTATCACGGAGCTGCATAACTTATTATGAGTTCTCCATCAAGTATTACATTCTCATGGAATTCCAATTTTTCACGGGCTCCGAGTTATTAAACACTCAAGGACATCGATAACTAAATCGAGTCCGCATCACGATTAAACAACTCTTAGTAATCTCCTTTGCTTACGAGTTCGTACTCGATCACGTCATCCCTAGCCTGCTCGGCTATATTATCTTGATGATTTTAACTGTGCTACCTGGTCCTTATTCCCAGAGCACCAATTTCGACGATGAGCTAAGCTTACGTCGATTTTCCTCGTCATATCGTTTCACTTTGAACAACAAACTTGACCTCGAGTTTGTGTAGTATCTGTGGCTCCAATAATCTTTTGTTGCATCAATCCTTTCGCTTGATGCAGTCGCTGATCAATTGCTTCTTCGTGGATCCCCTCGACAACAAAATGTCGTGATCATCATCAACATTTTGACTCCTTCCAGGATATCAATGGAATTCTTGATGATTAGTGCCATCCTCGTTCCTTGGTAATTTGAGTTACCATCGACAACATCCTTACATTCCTTTCATCACAAACTTGATCATGTTATGGAGCTCCTTGCTAACCAGCTTATGATATGTTCTACATTGAAGTATTACTGTCTTTCATGTCAAGGATGTTGTGAGGATTGCCCCACCTCTTAAGAATTCCTGATATAGTAATACTTCTCGCCATCTCCATTCATTTCCAGGTTCACGTGTTGATTCTAACTGGGATACCAACAGGTGAACTGTGTTGTTCGGATTCTAAAACTTCTAGCAACCCTATTGCTTTGAAGTCAATGGTCGGCCATTCATTCTTAGACTATTGATTATTGAATCACCATTCCGACGTTGGTCATGCAACCCATCCCATATTTCGGGTGCACCTTTCAACCAATGTTTAATTGGGTATGTTTTCCTCGAGCATACCTCATTATATCATTCGATCTAGCTAATGTTATCTCCTTGTTCACATAATAGTGGAAATCCATCTTTTTGGAAATCTCGAGGAATTGTCGCTGAGTCCATCAGCCACCCCCTCATCCTCTCCTTGATTTAATGATGAACTCTTGTTCCGGAACTCACTTCCATGGGTTAATTCCCGAGAATCATACAATGTCACCTCGACAATTTGTGTTGCACCTTTCTTCTCAGGCATCCTAAGTCTGAGGTATCCTGACACCAATCTGATCTGAATCTTGGTCAGAAATGATGGTTGGAACGTAATTCCAAGAGCTATAACATTGGTCTATTATGACCCAGTAAGGTGATGATACCCAGCACACCTGGCGGGAGGACCTATTGTTATAAGTTTTCCTTTTTAGCAAGGTTAGCTATTCTTACATGAGGAAATTGTAAGACTTACTCTATAAGTTGTTCCTGATGGATCCTTTGTGTATCCATGGCCTGATCTTACCTATTGACCATGTCAATGCTATCTCGAAGCATGTCTGTGGTACTCCGATCTTCGATAAAAACATTTGAAGCCCAAAGCTAATTGTTTCCTGCTCAATTATCCAAACACCGTTGTATGGGTAATGGCATGAAATTTCTCTCCCGTACCTAAGGAGTTTTCTACATTATATCATGTCATGGATATCATGCTCTGCTTACCCTTGGGAAGGATATACCCTTGAAATATGTGTTCAAACACATTTTCCTTTCCATTGTTCTGTTTATTCTGATAATGATATTTTCCTTTCCATTCTTTTGTTTAACCCTTCTTGAGTTCTATATGATCTAAGCAGTAATATTCTCCTGCTTATGTAAACACCTCGGTGTACAATTCTGTCAGCAAGACCCTATTACTATTGTTGATGACATCCCGGTAGCCACCGATGGATGAGAACTTTGCCTAATGGTCCGCCTCGTTTCAACGAGCAGGAAAATGGTTCTCTTCGTCCCTCGCCTTTGGTACCAACGTGTTGCCGACATAACTGACAGGGTATTCTCTGACATGCCTTGCTATCATGACCGTGCAAGATATCACTGCTCCTATAAAAAAAACCCACATGGTGGGCCCATAACCCACAGTTCCACAGGATCGATACCTGACTCTTCTATACAACCCTGTTTGTAATGGTTATTCCTCACACTTGGCTCCGTATTTACTTCGCGGGCCACCTTCCTAGTGATCTATTTTGGTATCAGACACAATACTTATTCCCGTTGCTCGGAACCCTTTAGGCATCGAACGATTGCTTGCCCGCTCGAAACTTCCCCACGATACCTCCTTACTTTGCTCTCGATATGGTCTTAAAAATTTCCATTCGAGAGTTACTTTCCGCCACCTTCCTCGATGTTATCAACCAGATAGTCAACCGTTCAGAGGTCTGTTATTCCAAAGTTACCCCTTGTCCTTCGTAAGTACGATGGCGGTCCCGAAGAAAGGATGCCAGCTTCATCGAGCAGGAAAAAATGAAGACATCAACGTAACGGATCAACTTCTTCGAGAAGAGCAACCAAGACCGAGAAGATTCGTTAGAATTCCGTAACCAGAACTTTTCCCCTTACTCGACCTCTTAAATCTCGGGACGAGATTTCTTGTAGTGGAGGAGAATTGTGACGCCCGGATAATTATACTACAGTAAACCTACGCTAATGATGACATGTCACCTCTGTTAGTGTTGATAATCTCGCGTTAGTTCAAAACCGGATCAAAATTCAAATTCAAAATATGGCAAACAACAAAAGTTTAAAAAAATTAAAACTAAAATGTTGGTGTGTTGCCAAATAATGCATAGGTAATTATTGTGGAGAAACCACACCTTTATAAAATGTTTAAATAATATGAGATGAATAAAATAGTAGCAAAAACAAATATTTAAATGCTTTTAAAATGATAAACAAGTTCAAACTATTATATTTAAGTGCCAAGTTAATTGTGGCAGTGGTATAAATACTATTACTAGATTAGGAACTTACTATATGTTTTACAAAATTAAAACAAGTTGAAAGATGAAATAAACAGAAAAGAAATTGAAAGAAAACAAAAGAAAAGAAAACACCCCGGCTCCCCAAGGGCATTGGCCCACTGGCCCATCTGGACGGCCGGCCCAAACCGGCCCACCAGCCGTCCCCTTATCCCCTCACCCCCCCGAAACCCTAACCCCCCACCACTCGCCCCCGATCCCCACCTCGCCCCCTCGTCCCACTCCTCTGCCTCCCTCTCCCCGATCCAGATCGGATCGGGGCAATCGAGGCCCGATCCCGTCGCCCCATCACCGACCCTCGACACCACCGTTCGCCGTCTCCGCCCTCACCTCGTCGGACGCCTCCTCATCTCCTCCCTGGCGGCCTCCTCCTCGCCTTGATGCCGACGCCGCGTCGCCGCCGCCCAAGGCCTCGTCGCCGGAGACACCTCGTCGAACGCCATCGCCTCCATCCACCCCGCCGCCGGACCTTGGCGCCCCGCCGCACGTGCGTCCCCGTCTTCCACCCCGAGTCCCGCTGCCCTAGTCCCTACGGCCCACGGTGAGGAACCCCGGCGTCCTCCCCTGCTTCACCCCGCTCTGCTCCGCCTCCGGCCGCGGCCAAGCCCGCGCCGCAGCCTGCCCGGACCCTCGGCCCCTGCTGCTCCCTCGCCCGCAAGACCTCTGCCGCACTGGAGTCCCGACCGTGGCCGCTGGCCGCACGGGCCATGGCCTCGTCGGCTCTGCCTCCACCGCCGCACTAGGCCACCAGCCCCGCTCGCACCCGCTACTGCCGCGGCCCTGCTCGCTTCATCGCCGCCTCCACCGCGCCTGCTCGCCGAAGCCGTCGGCGCCCCGGCGCCTCCACTGGCCTCGGCGGTTGCCCAAACGGGCTGACGCCTGCCATGCCCGCTGGCGCCCACCGCCCATCGCCCGCGCCCGATTGGCCCCTGGGCCACTGCCAGGTGGGCCTCGCCCCCCCTGAGCCACTGCCCCGTGGGCCCGAACCCCGTGGCCCTATGACAAACGAGGCCCAGCCCACAGGACAAAAGGTAAAAAATGATTTAAATAAATAAATAAAATAATAATAATAATAATAATAATAAACTAATTAATAGAAATTAATTAATAATAAAAATAATAATAAAATTAATAATAAAACAAATAGTAAAAATAAATTTAATTAATTAATTAATTAACTAAATTAATTAAGTTAATTAATCCTGTTTAAATTAATCTAATTAGATAATTAATTTAACTAAACAGTAGTTAATTAGGTAACAGCCCCTGACCGGTGGGACCCACCTGTCAGGTTGACCAGGTCAACGGTCAACGTTGACTGCTGACGTCAGCATGACATCATGCTGATGTCATAAATCCATTTTCAAATTAAATTAAATAATTAATTAAATTCCAGAAATTAATAAAATCTTTAGAAAATCATATCTTTTAATCCGTAACTCGGATTAAAATATTTTCAACATGAAAGTTGCTCAGAACGACGAGACGAATCCGAATACGCCGTCCGTTCGTCCACTACACCTCCCTAACCTATCGAACTTGCAACTTTCCCCCTGCGGTCCATCTGTCCGAAAACGCAAAACATCGGGAATACTTTCCCGGATGTTCCCCCCCTTCGCCGGTACCACCTACTGTCGCGTTAGGACACACCTCGCACTTCTCATTGTCATGTCACGCATCGCCATGTGTATGTTTGCATTGTATTTACTGTTTCTTCCCCCTCTTCTCTCCGGTAGACTACGAGACCGACACTGCTGCTGCCCAGTTCGACTACGGAGTTGACGACCCCTCCTACTTGCCAGAGCAACCAGGCTAGCCCCCCCCCTTGATCACCAAATATTGCCTATTCTTCTCTATACTGCTTGCATTAGAGTAGTATAGCATGTTACTGCTTTTCGTTAATCCTATCCTGATGCATAGCCTGTCATTGTTGCTACAGTTGTTACCCTTACCTGCTATCCTAGTGCTTAGTATAGGATGCTAGTGTTCCATCAGTGGCCCTACACCCTTGTCCGTCTGCCATGCTATACTACTGGGCCGTGATCACTTTGGGAGGTGATCACGGGTATATACTATATACATTATATACATGACACATGTGGTGACTAAAGTCGGGTCGGCTCGAGGAGTACCCGCAAGTGATTCTGATGAGGGGGCTGAAAGGACAGGTGGCTCCACCCCGGTAGAGGTGGGCCTGGGTTCCTGACGGCCCCCGACTGTTACTTTGTGGCAGAGCGACAGGGCAGGTTGAGACCACCCAGGAGAGAGGTGCGCCTGGCCCTGGTCGGCGTTCGCGGATACTTAACACGCTTAACGAGTTCTGGGTATTTGATCTGAGTCTGGCCATTTGGTCTATACGCACTAACCATCTACGCGGGAGTAGTTATGGGTATCCCGGCGTCGTGGTATCAGCCGAAGCCTTCGTGACGTCAGCGACTGAGTGGCGCGCGCCGGATTGGACTGGAACGCCACTGGGCTAGGTCTGCTTCCGGCCGCGTACGCAACGTGCAGGTGTGCATAGGGCGATGGGCCCAGACCCCTGCGCGCATAGGGTTAGACCGGCGTGCTGACCTCTCTGTTGTGCTTAGGTGGGGCTGCGACGTGTTGATCTTCCGAGGCCGGGCATGACCCAGAAAAGTGTGTCCGGCCAAATGGGATCGAGCGTGTTGGGTTATGTGGTGCACCCCTGCAGGGAAGTTTATCTATTCGAATAGCCGTGTCCCTTGGTAAAAGGACGACCCGGAGTTGTACCTTGACCTTATGACAACTAGAACTGGATACTGAATAAAATACACCCTTCCAAGTGCCAGATATAACCCGGTGATCGCTCTCTAACAGGGCGACAAGGAGGGGATCGCCGGGTAGGATTATGCTATGTGATGCTACTTGGAGGACTTCAATCTACCCTCTTCTACATGCTGCAAGATGGAGGCTGCCAGAAGCGTAGTCTTCGACAGGATTAGCTATCCCCCTCTTATTCTGGCATTCTGCAGTTCAGTCCACTGATATGGCCCCTTTACACATATACACATGCATATGTAGTGTAGCTCCTTGCTTGCGAGTACTTTGGATGAGTACTCACGGTTGCTTTTCTCCCTCTTTTCCCCTTTCTATACCTGATTGTCGCAACCAGATGCTGGAGTCCCAGGAGCTAGAGATCCCGAGGATGATTCTACATGGAGTTCGGCTTCGAGGAGTAGTTAGGAGGTCCCAGGCAGGAGGCCTTGTCTTTTCGATCGTTGCTACTTTTGTGCTAGCCTTCTTAAGGCAAACTTGTTTAACTTATGTCTGTACTCAGATATTGTTGCTTCCGCTGACTCGTCTGTGATCGAGCACTTGTATTCGAGCCCTCGAGGCCCCTGGCTTGTATTATGATGCTTGTATGACTTATTTATGTTGTAGAGTTGTGTTGTGATATCTTCCCGTGAGTCCCTGATCTTGATCGTACACATTTGCGTGCATGATTAGTGTACGGTCAAATCGGGGGCGTTACATATGGGTACCCTGGATATTGTTTCTTGAGCTCTTCTGAAGTGGTTTCAGTTCTGGACTTGTTTTGCTGCGGCGTTTATATGCTGCTTTGTTCCCTATATTTGCACTGGTGGCGAACTTTGATGCCCAGTGGATGTAATATGTGTAATAGCCGTGATAGCCTAGCGTAAGTTGCTTGCCTACTTATTTCCTTATTGTCTTGTTTATTTGTTTTCTGGTAGTCAGTGCAGTTCTTTTTCCACGGTTTGCTAGTGGCCGCAAGAGCCTATTTTTTAAAACTAGGCCACATTAACCATGGGCTACATATTTACTGTAGTTAACATGGGCCTCCTACGGGCCGTAGAAACAATGGGCCTTCTAAGGGCCGTAGAAACAATGGGCCTTCTACAGGGCGTAGAAACAATGGGCCTTATACGGGCCGTAGACACAATGGGCCTTCTACGGGCCGTATCATCAATTGGCCTTCTACGGGCCGTATGATCGGTTGGCCAAACATGGGCCAATAACAGACCACATTATGGCCGTAAATGGGCTAGAGTTTAAATCGTCCGTTCATGGGCCGACCAAAACGGGCCGTCGTTAATCGGCCGTATTTGATGACGCTATGAAAACGGCCCAATGTATTAACGGGCCACAAACGGGCCGACTGTAACCACGGGCTGAATTTGGCCCACAAGCAGAAAATGACAGTAATGGGCCGAAAATAAACGAATGCTGGAAATGAGCCCAAGAATAAATGGGCCCTGAGAAGGCCGAAAGATAACATGGGCTGGAAACGGCCCAACGGTATAATGGGCCGTTAATGGGTATAAAGTGATACACTGTTCATTACGGGCCAGTTTTACCACGGGCCATTAATGGGCCGAGGGTTACTAAGGGCCTCATATGGGCCGAAAGACGTCATGGGCCGTACATGGGCAGGAAGTTAAAACGGGCTTGAATTATATTGGAAGGCCCAGATGACGCTACTGGGCCTAATTCGGATAGGCCGTAAACGGGCCCTGGGTTAGCGGGCTGTAAATGGGCTATATGCGAACACGCCGTTAACAGGCTTGCCGTGGGCCAGCCCGCCACCTTTTGACCAAGTCAAACGGGACGGCCTTTTCACAGGAATGAGCCTCTGTTGGGCCGTGCCACGTGTCGACCTATCATAGGCGCTTTGGGTCCAATGAGTGGATGACATCTGTCCCTACGGCGAGCCAACATGTGTTCCCTCCAGCCAATGATGATTTTACACGTGGAAAATCCCCATTGGTTGGGGCTGTTAACGGGTTACCGGATCCAAAACCGGACCCGATATCTTAACGGCGTTCCGTTATAGTGGATGCCACGTGTCGGTCACCCTTGACGAAAGCACTTCTGTGACGCGCGATTTATCGTCATGGAAGTGGACACTTCCATGATGATAATTTTGGTAATGTCATGGAACACTTCTACGACAACACAAGTATGACTATCTTGATTCTGTCATAAATTTGTCATGGATGTACATGCATGACAGAAAACGTGACCTACTGCTACAAACACGTATCATCACGGAAGTGTATTTTTTGTAGTGTATATCGGCGGAGGGGAAGCAGATCCGAGGCGGCGAAGGACGACGTAGTAGGAACAACTCCGGTGCGGTGGACGGTGGCGAAGTTGGAGCGGCAGCGTTGAGGCGCATGACGGCGTGGTTGAACTCGCTCGGGTACGGACGGCTCGGCCTCGGCTTCAACTACTAGCCTTGGAGGGCGTTGCGGTTGAGGTTGCGGTGGACGACGACGTCGGGTATCGGCTCCAGCGTGATGGAGGAGGGCGGCGGTTGATGGGTGGGATGGGGTGGCGGACGGAGGACGCCGGGATTTCGTGGCTGGTGGAAAGGTAGTTTTGGCGCCCACGGAGTACGAATGGGGAATCGGGCGGGGGGCGGGGGGAGCTAAGGGAGAACCATGTTTCGGTCTAGGACGCGCTTGTTTTTGGCTTTTTTGAACAGATGGGACACGCTTGTTTGAAATTTGGGGAAAGTTCATACTTTGCCCCCCTCTTAAATTTCGGACCTACTGCGGGTCGGGGGTAGGATGGTAATCCCAGGTGTCCCGAATAGTGGGCGGGAGCGATTTGGCCACGCGCATGTGTGCTTAGGCGGCCATTGTGTATGAATGTTTTTTGGAGGCGGTTACGTGGCGTCTAGATGAAGCTACAAACCTACCCTGGTTTAGACCTTTGGACGTCAGGCCGGTTGGTTTGATGGGTCGGAGTTAAAAAAGTAATTTCCTTCTACTACCAAACATTGGTCTCACGCGGTTGCGGGCGAGTAGAGGCTCTTTTGGCGCTTCATTCGAAATTTTGAAACAGAAGCATTCACGTTTAGAGTACTCTTGAACTTTGAGGATTGACCTAAATAGACAACGTTAAATTTGACCTTGTATGTTTGAAAACCTCATTAAATAATCCGCTTCTTTTTGAAATTTTGACACCTGAAAATCCTATAACTATGATTATTTTGGAATGGAGGAGCTAAATTTGAATCTATTTTGTACACGACTATATATGCTATTATGTACAAAATCAGAGCAAAGATTGGTGCCCCCATAATTTAGGTATGATTTACAAATGCCATGATATCGAATTAAAATAATCGAATGGACTTCATGTTGAATTCGATTTTGTAAACCACCTTAAGTTGAATTCAAATGTATACTAGTTCATAGCTAGCTATTTATAATGTTCATTGTGTAACTTTCGTATGTATAATGTGCTTTACACACACAACATGAACTATACTCACGTTTATATTCAATTGTTAAAGCGATGCATTGTCTGTAGTTCAAAATACTAACTATGTGGATCAATTATGTCGAATAATAACATAGACATGCTCAAATTCGATAGAATCTAGATGTCTGTTGGATCAATGACCGTTCCTTACGCGAATTGCAAATATCATGATCCCATCCTAATATTTTGATACAATTTATATCTTTATATAATCAATGTGTACATCAATCTTTTACATGTAGTTTCACTCTCCATCGGTGGTCTCTCACACATGCTCACACACTCTCTCCCGAGGTGTCTTTCTCGCATACATGCTCTCGATATAACCCTCCCTCCCTCTCGTAACCATTTACGACTGTTTTCACTAACCTTTATCACAAGCACTCTTCCTCTCACAAGCATACACATGCACAATCCCCATCGACCCTTTCTATATAAATAGACCTGCCTACGTGTCTCCTGTACGCACATTATCTTTAGGCCTGTCTCACGCATTGTCTCACACCTCTCTTCCTAATCGACGAGTATGATTCTAGCAGAGCATTCTGTAGGATGCCCCTTAAAGTTAGGTTGGATGAATAGTAATATCAGAGATAAGGGGTTACCTTAGTCCGAGAACCCAGGGTTACAAATCCTAGCCGGCTTTGTCAGTGGACACAGAGTCCTTCACAATTCTGCTATCGTTGTCTTGTACGACAAGTCATCCATGGGTCTCCCTAAATGTGTCACGGGCCGACCAATGTTGCGCAGGAACTAAACCAAGGGCCTCACCTCGACCCACTGGACCTCACGCGGTGACACACCCTCTGCCCCTAGGTCTCGTTATCTTCTAAGACCCAAACATACCAACACAGACACCACACAAAAAAAATCTCCTCGTGCCTCTATCCCCTCCCCCTTGCATATACACACTCAAGGGAATCTCGCGCCGTGACATCATATTAGTATCTCTCTCTAGACCTCTCTCATTTCTCGTGTTATCTCTCCCACGCCCCCTCCCCCCGCCGGCCCCTCTATCCATGCCTCTCTCGAATACGTAATACACACACATACCTCTCTAGGCCCTGCCAAATACATCAACTACACATTCACACATGTTGCATCACGTACCCCATTGATCTAAAAAGCCCTGTCTTCACGTTTATTTCGCATACAACATTCCTTTTGAATAAAGTGTGGCCAAAAAATTATTTTAGAATTTCTACATATATACAACATTACAAAGTTATATGGAGGAGTATGAACGTTAATTTGTTGCATGGTGCCCACAATGATATTTATTCCGCACTGCGAATTTTTATATTTTTATACTATATATAAAGTTAGTCATAATAAAGAGAAATGAAGAGCATCTCTCTCCCCATCGCATGCACCCCCTCTAAGCCCCTTTCACGTACGCACACAAACTATCTCCAGGTCCTCTAAAATTAAGCCCCCAGCACATTCACGCATGTTTAATCTTTCTCTCGTGATATATACAGTGACGATCATTGTATTTGGAGCGAAAGCATGATACATACATTGGACTTCAGAATCCACTCATTACGGTCACCATTTACGTTTTGTGGTTATTATACAGTCACGGGCTCACCGTACAGCTCTGTATTTGCTCAAGACACGACTAGTTGACCAGTTAAAAGCTCCACGTGGCACCTCTAGTGTTGCAAGGCTTGTATCTACTCTTCTACACTCTTATAAAAAATAGAGTTGGTGATGATGGTGTGCCTGCCATCCTGCAATATGGGCCATCCGATTTATATCTGACGGATAGGAAGGAAACTACGGCAATTTTGCAAAAAGGTACCCACACACCTCTCCACATTTGCAAATAAGGCCTTCCCTCGTTCATCCTTTTCTCTCACAAGATAAACTAATCATACAAATGCATCTTGATGTTACGTGCAACGCACGGGCATCTTGCTAGTAAGAATGAAAACAAACGACAAAAAAATATTGGACGGTGGTTCGAAGTCATGACCGCGGGCACAGCGGACAAGGTGGCCTTGTATTGGTATGCTGAGCCGTTTGTTTTAAGACACAGGAGCTGGTGTGGTGATTATACACACACGCACGCATGCACACGAACTGCATGCACGCAACACTCACACTCACACATGCAGCCACGCACGCACGCAACACTCACACGTACACACGCAGCCACGCACGCACGCAACACTCACACGCACACATGCACGCATGCATGCACACACCACACGACCAACACACACTCTCACGCTCAAGTGCTCAACCTACACGTGCATGCCCACACATCAGGCCCTGACAGACACATACACAACCAGGTGATTCCGGCGCACGGGTTGGAGTCTTGTCGCGCCTGCGTAAGTTTGTGTTTATCTGACCTTTTTCCTATGCGAACTGATAGGTGGGACCCACAAGGAACATGGTCAATTTAACTAGTCAACATGACGCCACGCAGACTATTTGGCCGGTCAACAGAGTGCAATCCGATGCTGAACGGTGAGCAAGTGACCGTATAATCACCGCAAAACGTATATAGTGGCCGTAATGAGCGTATTCTGAAGTTCGGTGACCGTATTATGCTTTCTCTCTGTAGGCCCTCCAAAACTACATCTCTACACGTTCTCACATGTTACATCTAACAACTATGCAATACATCACTACTACTACACTCTAACACAATAAATCATATGTGTTTTTAGTTTTACTAGATATCATATTGTTACTTAATTATTCAGTTTGCATACATTAAAATTGCCTTTGAAATGTATGGCCAGTATCATCTACCGCGCGGGAAAAATCCCGCCCTTTCCTGTTTGATCGGGTTTGTATCGATGGATCGTGCGAAACAGCAAAACTATAGTACTAGTATACAGTACAAGTGACAGTTCACTGGGCCGCCGTGTCATGTACTCCTCCGTCGTAAGAGTGGAGCGCTCGCTTTCATAAATGTTCTAGTCCCTTTCGCCGACATGTGGGACATCAAGCTACCGGGTCCACGTGCCATACCGAAATACAGTGCAGAGCAGCAGGGGTGAAGCACCCCAGTCATGGCGCCGGCGTAGTAATGAGCAATGAGGCGTCAAATCAGAAAGCTGCACCTTTCCCCGAGTTAAGTTGGAGGGACGAAGTAATAATAATGCTAGTAAAAAAAGAAGTTGGAGGGACGAAGCAACGATCATTTCACTCGTAGCTGAATCCGCTTCTCCCTCATCTTCTTCAAGTTAACCTGTTGCTTCTACCATTGTTTTGTCTCATGTGGGACGCGGACCGGCTTGGTAAGGCACTGACACGTGGGACCGCATGTTAGCAAACCGCCAGGCCAACGTCCTCTAAAAATAAGAAACCTCCTCCGCCATCCGCGTGGCAAAATCACCTCGTTTTTACTAATCTTGATTCTATAATTTTTTAGATCAATATAATTGAGATTTGTATAGATAGCCCACAGGAGCAAAACCAAGTGGTACGGTTAAGGACATCCACAATGTCTAGCCAAATGTGAAAATAGCTTTTGTCGTTGATGGGAACCATTTGTGGACGGTGCTGCCAAAGCCAAAAAGATGGAACCAAAGCTCCCTGATTGATTGATTGAAGGAATAGAAAAAATGCAACGTCTCTCCTCTTTCTCCCGTGCTTGGACGCATGTACAGTATAGAACACAGAGTCTACTCCCCTGTCCCTTCTATCACAAATCACAAAGCAGTGAGGCGTCAAATCACAAAGCACGGACGAAGCAACCATCATTTCACTCTTCGCTGACTCTGCTTCTCCAGCGTCTTCTTTGAGAAACCACCTCACCGCACTAAGCTGGACAAATGACGCTATTGTGTACTAGTAGTACTAGTACATTTACACGTCCTTTGGTTGAACGAACTTCCTGGATGCAAATAAGGCGGTTGTCTCGGCTTGCAGGTGGCACTTGCGAACGACTTACTTTGCTCTCCCTCAATGGTGTTCTCCGTCGAACGCACTTCACCAAACCACAACGTTTGAGATATCGTCGACGTCACCGCAATGGGGAAGGATGTCAAATAGTTACTACCTCCATTTTTTGTACACCAGGCCAGTATATCAAAATTACAATTTGCAAAAGGCCACTAACACTAATCGAGGCAAAATTGATGGGGTTTGCCTCGTACAAGCAACCAATGACATTAATATACCCTTGCATGCATGCGGAAGTGAGAAGGTTTGTTTGCATGGCGCTGCATTAATCAAGCAATGAGGAGTGAGCTGGTTAGCTCTTTGGGCTTTGGAGAAAAAATATGCATTAATTGACACGTCAAACGATGATTTGTATCGAACTGCACCCTCACACGGTCGCTCCTGCACACCGCGGTCGCACCGCACCCTTACATAGACGCTCCTGCACGCCGCAAACCCAACCAAGGGAACGCACCTCACTGACACGTGCTACCGCTAATAGATAATTTTCGTTCATACATTATGTTTATCCAACCGCATGTTGGGGTGGATCCGTACGGCCCGTGCGGTGGTCTGTTGGGGAAGAAGAAGAGGTGAGGAAGAAGGGTTAGGAGATGTAGGATATTCATCCAACCGCCTGAAATGGTAGACTGACCCAAATGATGAAAGTCAGGCGACTTGCATAACAATATATGTTTTTACACAACAAAAGATCCCTAAAAACAACAACATAAAGAAAAACTATCACTGCTCGTCGTCTTTGGCTGCCGGCGCAAACCAGCCGTAGCTGCCGACATGTGTCTCTGCACCGTGGTTGTCCTCGGCCTCCAACTACTCGTTCACGCGGAGCGTGCGGGCGCTCTGCACGGACGAGAGCACCGCCCGGTTCAAGTCAAGGACATCCGGTTCCGCCTGCAGGAGAGCCTCGATGGCAGCGGCATCCGCACGCTCTACGTCGAGTTGAGCCTCTGCCGCCCGGTTCAAGTCCAGGGCGTCCGGTTCCGCCTGCAGGAGGGCCTCGATGGCAGTGGCATCCGCGCGCTCCGCGTCGAGTTGAGCATCCGCCGCCCGGTTCACATCCACGACATCCAGTTCCGCTTGCAGGAGAGCCTCGATGGCAGTGGCATGCATGCGCTCTGCGTCGAGTTGAGCCTCTGCCTCCGGGTCCTCCTTTAGTATCGCCAGGTTGAACCGCTGGTCCACCTGCACCATGAGGGACCCAGACGCCGACACGAAGTCGACGTCCATAGTCTCATAACCATCGGGGGCCTTCTGCGCCGCGACCTCCGCCTTAACATTGGATTGGCTTCCTCCTCGTATCTTGGCTCCAGAGAACTCGGGGATTGGCCCGCCGCAAAGCGAGCTTGGGAAGGGAGGTCTGTGGCGCCGACCGCCGCCGCGATTTCTGCGCGGCGCTCCGGCGTCAGCATCTTGTAGTACGTGATCTTGCGGCGCACCATGGTTTTCCAGAGAACTAGGGACGCTTGATGCGGGCTAGGGGATCGAAAGGTGGGGGAATGGGCTGGAGAGGAGGTGTGGTTTTTGGGCAGTAGCTGGCGTAGGCTGAGCAGCGAAGGTTCTGGTGTGAATAGTGGTTCTGGCCGAGCAGCGGAGGTCAATCGGTTTTGACTGTACATCACTCTTGTCGCGTCCCCTGCACCCCGGCACGCTGGACTCCACGTCATTCACCGAATGGAACACGCTTCGTCTTGCGTTTTCGCTCGCTTGTGGGACCGCAATTGAGACCAAACCGACGTCCCTCCCCCTCCCCCGCCCGCGTCATTTATACCACCACTCCCTTCGTTTTATGCGGAGTAAATAAAAACAGAGGGAGTATACTACGGATGAGGATCCCTGACGTGGCCGAACCCATTGAGTAACTGACATGCGGGGCCTAGCAAGCATGGGTCCGCCAGTAAGTGACCGAAAGGGAGGGTAAGGCAGGGATCATACATCAGAGGATCCACTTCCACTACTACTCCCTCCTTCCATCTACATGGCCTAATGCGTTTTTCGAGGCTAACTTTGACCAAATGTTAGAGTAATAATATATGACATGCAACTTACACAAAGCATACAGTCAAATTCGTATGTTAAAGGAGCTTCCAATGATATAATTTTCACATTATACATCTCATGTACTATTAATCTTGTCAATAGTCAAAGGCGGTATTGAAAAACGCATTAGAGCATGGTTAATAATATAGCCAACCCATGGCTATAAGGAACTGCCATGTCATCTATAGCCATCATTTATATGCACTCATACAATAGTGTGGGCTATAAGGTTGGCTATTTCCCGCAAAAATAATAATATAAAATGTTGGCTATTGTATTAGTACCTTTTCCCATCTCCTCTCTACTATCTCTTTCTTCATATTTATTGTATTTACCTAGGAATGTGTATATAGCTAGGCTCTTGCATGAGAGCTCACTCCCCTTAAGTGCCATGTAAGTTGGCTCTTAATGGCTATTAGGTTGGCTCTAAGCATTTAATATTTGCAGGAGCAAGGTATCTGATTGGAAGGGAGTTGCATGCATACTTTTTTCTCGATCTATGTGTTACGGCCGGGCTGTAGAATATAAGAGCCCGCTTCACTCTCTCTCCTCTCTTCTCACTCCTCCAAGTAGGATTTTAATGACATGACAAGTCTTATAGCCTGCTGACTAGGCCTTATTAGGCTAGTCATACTGGAGTGTAACTTAGACTAGAACATACATATGTTACTAGTCCATGTTACCATCTTCATAGTGGGAAGTGTCATAGGTGTAGTAACATGCATATCTTCATTTATGGCTTTGTAGACTCATTTTGTATTGGGAACCGCTATGTGATGGTAACATATTATGTTACTCTATTTGTCTCTTTCCTCTTTAATTACATGACACGTCATCTTTTTTGCTTATGTGGCATCTATGTTACTACTTATGTTACTCCCACTATGACTAGCCTTAGACTTACTCTTAGGCCCTATATAAATGGAAGGAGGGAGTACTATGAGCACTGCATACTCTACTGCAGATGTTGTCAGTACTCCACTAGTACTATTGGACAAGGAGCTTAAAAAAGTTACTATTGGTCTGGCTATACATGGCGAAATCCTAGTAGGAAGAGCATGCGCGAGAACAAGCACATTCACGTGGTTGAAAATAAATTGGAAACCATCTCTGTTTGAATACAAATCTAGGAGTACGTAAGAATCTAACAATATTGATTGGGCGTTGTTGAATGTTGATACTTTTTTCTGTAAGTTTGATCAAAGTAGAGATACTTTGACTACACATAAAAATTATATGTAAACTAGAAAGGATCGGAGGGAGTATATTGTACGTTCAAAAGTGAAATGAACATTGAATACCCTTTATATATGATTTGCGGATGCTATGATCACCGGTTCAAAATTTTGAATCCGCCTTAGGTATCACACATGCACCCACTCGTTTTCTCTCGATTTCATCTCGCGGTTCGGAGATCGATTGAAAGAGGAGTAGGGTGGGTACAATACATTCGTTTCGCTTATGAACGTACAATATACTCCCTCTGATCCCCACAGACCCCCCCCCCCCCCGCGGGTCATTTCTATCATTCTATCATAGAAACAGACCAAACCTTTATCTCCTTGCACGACACATAATTGATCTCTCAAACATCAATCTGTGTCGGGGCATGAACCGAATGGCATGTCAAAACTAAGATGGGAAGCGACACGTTGTGGAGGCAAAGTGAAACTTTAAACGAACCATTTGTTTGTATGCATGTCGTATAAATTACAACATTGGAAATACAAGCGAATGATACTCGGCGGAATGTTCAAATGACGCATGCGGGAGGATGGACTCGACTGGAGGGCGGCATGATCGATGGAAAAGAGGGTTGGAGAGGAATGAGAAATAAGCAACGCCGCATGATTATACTTGAACGGCTCAAATAAACAATAAGTTGTATCGTTTTCCCTTCCGTCTTGGTCACGGAGTAAGATACTCCCTCAGTTTTTATTTACTCTGCATATTAGGTTTGACTGAAGTCAAACTTCATAAAATTTGACCAAGTTTATAGAAAACTAGCAAGATGCCCGTGCCTTGCACGGAACATCAAGATCTTGTGGGAGAAAAGGATGAATGAGGGAGGGCCTTATCTGCAGATGTGGAGAGGAGTGCGGGTAAATTGTCATAGTTTCCATCCTATCCGTTAGATATAGATTGGACGACCCATATTGTAGGATGACATGCACACCGTCATCACCAACTCTTCTTTTTATGTACACTAGCAAGATGCCTGTGCGTTGCACGGAACATGAAGATGCATTTGTATGAGTAGTTTATCTTGTGGGAGAAAAGGATGAATGAGGGAAGGCCTTATTTGCAAATGTGGAGAGGGGTGTGGGTATCTTTTTTGCAAAATTGCCATAGTTTCCTTCCTATCCGTCAGATATAAATCGGAGCACTGACGCATAATGCGCAACGCGGAGCACTGACGCTCGAATATGGCCGGGAAAACAGGGAAACCGACATGAGGGGCACACCTGTCGGGACGACGTGGCGCAGACTAGTCCAATGGAGGAGCTGGCCCACGACCTCCTCGCCATCGGCAACCGTTCATGTGGGTTGTGGGGGCCAGCAACGTGATGCAGCTCCAGCACCGCCTCTGGACAGGGCGACCGCGGTGAGCGACACGCTCATCGTCGCTGGACCCGGTCGGTTTCAGTGTGCCGAGGGTGGCGTTAGCGCTATGGCACGACCAGCAGATCAACACTCGGTCATTGAGGATGCACGGGGCGCCGAAGTGCGCACGCGCCGCGACGTGTCGCGGAGTGGTGTAGCGCGGCCAACTGCATCCCCAGGACATGAGACCATGCTGGGTCATCTTGCTTTTTC
This sequence comes from Triticum aestivum, assembly GCF_018294505.1. Taxonomy (NCBI): domain Eukaryota; kingdom Viridiplantae; phylum Streptophyta; class Magnoliopsida; order Poales; family Poaceae; genus Triticum; species Triticum aestivum. Next base: position 507,047,546 of record NC_057814.1, read on the forward strand.
AATGACATGTGGGGTCACATGTGAGCAAAGGGCATCTGCATGTTGCACGACTGCAGCAGACTACCCTGGCACACCAAAAACCCTCGTCCCTCGCGCCGTCGCGCGGTGCGTTCCCAGCCGGCGCCAGCTGCCCGCATTCATGCCGTCCGTCCGTATGCCGTCGTTAAGAGGCTCGGTGCCCGAGGAACAAACTCCGACGACTTAATGATGCGCTCGGACGCTTTGGCCTCACCGGAATGCGCTACTTAAAGCAGCAATGCCTAGCTAACCTCCACACCCTAGCGCATCGTCCTGCTACCTGGCACCACATCCGCCATGACCGCGAGCGCGAACACTCTACGGGAGAGCTTTGTCTTCGGGGATGAAGCTCGAGGTCGCCGCCCTCGCTCAAGTTGCCGCTCGCGATGCAATAGCGGCGTAGTCGGACGCGGACGCGCCCGCACAAGCGGTGGCCACGATGGCGGCCGACGACAGGAGCACCGTCAGCCACGCGTCCTACTTGCCGCTATCCAACGTCGGGCACCGCCGAGGTCGGGGACTCCTCCGAGGATGAGTAGGGCATGGGAGGCGGCAGGGCATGGTGTGCCAACTGGCCGGTCCGTCTCCCGTGTTCTACTCTTCCTCGCCGGAGACCGCACCTTCGTCTTGAACCCCGCCCCCATACTTGGAGGTCGCAGATGGAGGACGCCGGTCGCCGCCGTAGAATAGGTTTGGGGTTGGGTTTCTTTTAATTTTCTGTCCTATAAAAGTTCAAAATGTAATGAAAATCTGCCGTGTTTGCATTAATCTCGGCCGGTGTATATGAACTTTCACAATAATGTAGTATATTGTAGGAGTACTAGCAAGATGTCTGTGCGTTGCACGGAACATCAAGATCTTGTGGGAGAAAAGGATGAACGAGGGAAGGCCTTATCTGTGTGGAGCGGAGTGTGGGTAAATTGTCATAGTTTCCTTCCTATCCGTTAGATATAGATCAGACGGCCTATATTGCAGGATGGCAGGCACACCATCATCACCAACTCTGCTTTTTATTGAACCGAGACAAAGCTAACATGCGAAGTAAATAAACACATAGGGTCTACATACACAATTTATCTTAGGCACTCCAATAGTACGTCCACTACACATTGACGCATTTCACATCTTTCTACATCTACGGGAACCTTGAAAGGGTTAACGTAAATTGCCTCTCTCTCTCCTCCCTGATTTTCATGGTGGTGGGCCCCTCCCTCCCCCCAATCTACAATCAACAGCTCACACATTTCACATTACGTTAATTATGTAACTGGGATTACGTAGGTGTAGCATTACTTGTCCAAAAAACCCAACTAAGCCAACCTCCCAGCATATCGCGCGGGAAAAGACCCGGCCGCGCCGTTTTAGTCGGGATTACCGGATTATTATTAGTAGTATCGATGGATCGTGCGAAGCACCAAGTTGATGATGCGGGAGGATGGGCAGGCAGTTGATGATGCCCTTTATGCACTAGCAATGGGTCCTGATACTCGGGTAAGACATTATGAATCTTGCGTTATTGGAGATGTGCGCTACAACACCCTTGCACGCGACGAAGGCAGGAGGACACAAAACAGTGCCGTCATGAGCATGGATACGTACGGCAGAGAGACAACTGAAATGTATGCTAACATAACAGACATTGTTCAGTTGCAGTATATCTCCAGTTTCGAGGATCATCAGTGTGTGGTTTTGTTGTGCTATCGTTGGTATAACCTGTTTTCCAGGATCGCAAAAACCAGAGCTGATGATTATTTCAAATCCATCAATTTCAAGGCGGCGTACCAGACCAACGAGCCTTTTATTTTGGCAAATCAAGCAACACAGATATTTTTCCTAGAAGACACATTTGCATGTAGCGATGACTGGAGAGTATTGCAAAGGTTTGAGCAAAGGAATTCATTTAAATAAGTTGCACAACAAGATGATGCTTACACTGCTCCTGATGTACAAGATTCCACAGATGTTCCTAATATCTTTGAGAACCATCACGTCAATGACGCTGGCGAAAAGAATGCTTGTCGTGCTGTGGACATACAATAGTTGATCAAGAAGAAGCCAACGTTCGAGGACATTGAGGATGAAGAAGAAGATGACACTCTAGGGAATTACGATTCAGATTGATACACATGGCGAAGATGTTGATGCTGCTGCTACGGATGATGATTAGATTGCTTTTGTCGTATTTGCCTGTCAGAAGACATTTTTTAATCTACTATGTGAAATTGTGTTTGCTGTGACAACTGAAACCTGGTGAACGTGTTGTTTAGTATTTTGCTGTGAGAACATCACTTGTTATGTATAATCATTGGTGTTTGGTGATTGTATGACGACTAAATCATGATGACATTGTTGTTTAGTTGTACTCATATTTGGCTATGAAACTTGAATTTGATGACATAGTTTGCTGTTGGACTCTAATTTGCTCGATGTCTTTAATGGGAACAAAGCTGACCCGACAGGGCCTCTACTAATTTATTTGTTTATTACCACAAGGGCCTATGCTCTTTATTTATTTATGAGCAAAAGGGGATACCCCCCGATTTTGGTTAATAGAAATCATTAGATGTTCACAACACTACGCCCAGCCTACTACACATGTTTCATTCATTACTAATCTCAGCAAAGTGCTCATGTCATAGCCACTGAATACATCATGAGTGCTACATACACTACAAATAAAGAGACAATCATCCTACAGAGCACATCGATTTTTCCCATTATCTTCACAAGCTCTTTCATCTCCTCATTGCTATCAAGGACGTTCAGCAGCTGTTGCTTGGCCATGATCAGAGGAACTACATCTTTAACCTTCTGCTCTGCATCTTCCTCTTCTGCCGTTCCTTCAGTTACTTGTCCAACACCCCAACTTGCTAGTATTGGGATTCCTCGGCTAACCAAATAATCAGCGTACTTGCGTTCCCCCACATCAGCAACTTCCCAGAAATACAAATCACATGAATCTTCCCTTTTCTGCACGAATCAAATTGGAAAATCATCAACCAAACTAATAAAAATATCAGCAACTGAAAGCAGCAGAACAACACTTAAACATATTATTACCCCATGATTCGGGCATTTGTAGAAGACTCGGCCAGGGTTGAGGATTGTGGTTGAGACACGACGGATGACTCTGCGTGATTTGCAGTAGTGGCACCACACCAACGGCAGCGGGTTGCGATGAGCAACCGGCTGCGGTGCGTCTGCCAGCGGGGGTGTGATGAGACCCACAGGCGATGGTACGGGTGGCAACTTGGCGCATATCTAGTTGTTGCCTGCTGAAGAGCAGGTGGACGAGCAGCCAACGGACATGGTTGCTGCGGCCAGAGCTTCTGATGCTAGGTAGAGTAAGTAGAGAAGACGAGAAGCAAACGTTGGATATGTCAGTTTCATTACTGGTAGAGTAGCATAGCACCATATATAGTCATAGTCTAGGTTTGGATTCGAACCAGCTACAGGAGCACGTCTCTCTTTTTTCTAAAACTCAGCAACGTCTCTTTACTGGTACACTAGCTTGTTCTTTACGTCTTCTCAAGTCTTTGATTTTCTTTCTTTTTTTTGCAAGGAAGGAAGGAGGACAAAATTGAGATTTCCTGGGACTCGAACCCAAACCTCTCGATTGAAAACTAAGGGTGCTAGTCACTTATGTGGCGAACGTTCCCTGGGAGGAGGACAGACGAACACATTTTCCTCACAGTTTTAGTTGCAATGCAAGATCGAACGGTCGCAATTTCCGGAATGTTATCACGCGAACGAGACCAGTTTTTCTTCTTTTCCTATATGTAAAAAAATATGCTACTTGGTGTCACCTTAGTCAACAAACGATTGTGCTAACCTTGACCATTGGATTGACATTCAACGTCTGTCGTGTTTATTCAGTCTCTTCTTCCTCCAGCGGCCAAAGCCAAACCAGCGCCGGCGGGACCGCCTGCTCCCGCCTCCCATGACTAGTTGTGCTGCCGCGCACGTATCATGGCCACATCGCACCATAAAACTCTGCACATCTTCCCCGGCTCCTGTTCACTCCCGTCCGAGGCCTCACCATCGTCCTCCGCCTTGGTTCGCTTGCCGCGGCGCCGCCCTCCGGTGTTCTCAACATGGTCAACAACCAAGAGGAATAAGGAGATGACTATACATGGTGAGGATGACAGTAGGGACCCAGCAGCGCACAATAATTTTGTTTTTTGGGACAGAGAAGGGTATCAACTAGGTTGTTCGGGAGCCGTGGCCCGTCCAGCACATGACCAACCCAGTTTGTTTTTTTCCTTTCTGAGAATGGCTAGCCCGGCTATTTTGTTTTTTGCAGAATAACCAATGTAGGCCTACTTGTTTTTCTACGTCCTGCTGGGCCGGAAATCTTTCAAGAAGAGGAGGGATGCATTTTGCCCAGAAAATGGGCTATAAGTAATAAGAAATGGGCTATAAGTAATATTAAATGGGCTGTAAAATGAAAAAATATGGCAAACATGCAATTAGTTCCAAAATACTTTTTCCTTTTGGATTTTGATATTTTAAATTTCATTGTTTTTGTGCGGGTAAAATCTCATTGGATTTAAATTAAGGTATGTTTAGTTTTTAAATTAATTTAAATCTGGCTAGAAATTTCAGGTTGTATGCTATTTGGGACAGATTTGGAGGCTGACTTGTGGGTCTACTAGGCTGGCGTGTACGAAAGGCTTTGTCAACTTAGTCCACAAACGATTCTAACAGCAGTGACCGTTGGATGTTAATCCAACAGTCGTGCTACTTCTTCAATATCTGATCTTCTTGCTCCAGCCGCTCAAACCAGCGCCGGTGGGACTGCCTCCTCCCGCCTCCCGTGGCCGGCTATGTTGCCGCATAGGCCGCACCGCCCCACCCTACTCCATTGCTTGCGAGGCCATTCCTCTACTCACCCACACCTCCTGTTATTTTCCGGTGACGGCAGCCGGACCAGTAAACCCTCGTACTCCCCACCGCGTGGGCAACCATTGCCGAGTCTTCCCCTGCTCCATGTCGTTCCCTTCCTAGGCCTCGCCGTTGTCCACCACCCTCGTGCTCTCGGCGCGCCGTGGTCAACGTGGTCAACTAACGACATCCATTGGACGTGGACTGTACGTGGAGAGGCTGACAGCTGGGTCCACGGGCGCACACATGGAAATGCCTCCTTATTACGCGCAAAATAATGATTCCTCCACCTGACATCTAGGACCCACCGGAAGGGCCTCTGTATTTCGCGAAAAAACATTCCCCCCGCTGACAGGTCGGACCCACCAGCTATATCTTCGCACGCAAGGAAGTACCTCCTTATTACGCACAAAAAAATGAATACTCCCCCTGCTAGCTGGGACCCAGCATAGTGGGAGGCTAACATGTGGGTCTACTAAGTTGACGGGGATGGAGGGCTTTGTCAACTTAGTCAATATGAACGATTCTTGCTCCAGTGACCATACGATGTCCATCCAACGGCCGTAGTGCTTCTTCAACCTCTGGTTTTCTTGCTCCAGCCGCCCAAAGCAGCGCCGGTCATGCCGCCTCCTCCTGCCTCCCGTGGCCCGCTATGCTGCCGCGGAGGACTCACCGCCCTTACTACTCCCACTGCTCGCCAGGCCCTGCGGCAATGGCAGCCTCACAACGCACCCGAACCAGTGAACCCTCGTACTCCTCACCGCGTGGGCATCCACTACCGCGTCCTCCCCGGCTCCGCGTCGTCCCCTTCCTAGGCCTCGCCGTCGTCCACCGCCTTGGTGCTCTCGGTGCGGCGTGGTCAATGTGGTCAACGAACGACTTCCATCGAAAGAGTACTATATGTGGAGAGGCTCACAGCTGGGTCCACGGCCGCAGCAAGGAAGTGCCTCCTTATTACGCGCAAAATAATGATTCCTCCACCTAACAGCAGGGACCCACCGGACGGGCCACCGTATTTCATGAAAAAACGTTTCCCCTGACTACTGGGACCCACCAGCTACATCTTCGCAGGCAAGGAAGTGCCTGATAGTCGGGACCCACCTGGTCGAAGCGTACGTAGCATTGTCATTCTAGTCGCGAACATGCACGTACATACGATCGGTCTGTCTGCAGGCTGCAGCGATGAACCGTGGTCGTGCAAGGAAGGGCACGTGCAGTAGTAGAGGCGCACACGTGTCCTAGTAGAGGCGCGCACGTAGCATGTACATGTACGTACAACGGCCAGGGTGCAAGAAAGAAAATACGGCCACGTACGTACATACGGGCGGGGTCTCAAATGCCTACTCGCGCATATGTACGGCCAGGGCTCGTGTACATGGCTGTGGCTGGGTCGGAACGGAGAAACTGCGTCTTCGTCGTGTTCATGGGGAGGTAATGGAATGTGTCGTGTTCATCGGGAGGCAGCGGAACGCGTGCTGTTCATCGGGAGCCAACCGGGTTGGATGGAACAGCCGATGGAAACGAGGCCTGGCTTACCGCAGAACGGAGGAAATGGCCTTGTGTTCGACCGGCCATGGTGGAAACGGGATCCTGTTCATCGGGAGGAGTCTACCGTACCGCAAAACGGAGGAAACGGACCTCCTACGGTCGAAACGGGGTCCTGTTGATCGGGAGGGGTGTGGCGTACTGCAAAACGGAGGAAACGGACTTGTGTTGGAGCGCTACGGTCGAAACGGGGGTCCTGTTCATCGGGAGGGGTGTGGCGTACCGCAAAACGGGACTCCACGGGATACTGTTCATCTCCACCGTCGACCTCCTCTAGCCTCCACAGGCTACTGTTCATCCACCGTCGACCTCCTCCAGCCTTCACCTGCGACTATTCATCCACGGGCTCCTGTTCATCCAGCCTCCACTGCTCCTCCACCGGCTACTGTTCAACCAGCCCTCTCCACGGGGTCCTATTCAACCACCCATCCACGGGCTACTGTTCATCCAGCCCTCCACCGGCTACTGTTCAACCAGCCCTCCACGGGGTCCTGTTCATCCAGCCCTCCACGGGGTCCTATTCATCCAGCCCTCCACGGGGTCCTATTCATCCACCAGCTAGATCGATCAGGGTACTATTCATCCAGCAGCAATGGCCTCTACTACCATGGTGTCCTGTTCATCCAACCCCCCACCGGGAACTGTTCATCCAAACCCCCTCAACAACGCTCACTGTTCATCCAGAGGCAGCATCGATCGGCTTCAGTTAGCAGCAGTAGCGAAGGAATCACACTTGGGTTCAGTTAACAGCAAGGGATCGATCGATCGCTCGGGTTTAGTGACGTGTAGCCTGCAGTGCAATCACTCGGTGTCAATTAGAGCCCAACGCCTCGCTCGGGTTCAGTTAGAGCCCAACGCCTCGCACACATGCGCGTACGTACGAGAGAAACGCGCATCACTCGGCCCCTGACCACCCACCGTAACCAGGAACTCCCCGATATTTTCCTCGCCCTCGCTTCTATCACGGTTTTTTCGTCATGGACGGCCCAAAGAATGTCATGCAGCTGTGTCTCCGGCCCGCCCAGGACGAAAAGCCCATTTTCTGTCATGATTTTTTGTCATAGAAGTAGGACCCCACCACATCTATGATGATACCGGGTTTTGTCACAATTTTTTTCACTATGTACTGTGAAGCAAAAGCGACACAGTCTTTTATTTAATATTAAAAGAATAGAGGTCCACCTATATACAAACTAGAAAGGCAGAAAAGAAACTTACCTACTTACCTATGCTACAAAATACAACAATCTAAGGAAGATTATTAACCCAAGCTAAGAAAGCAGGTTTAACACTCTCCCTCACTCTATGGTACAACAAGTTGATATCATGTACAAATTTACCCCTCCACACGCCAAACGAGGCCCTCTCTGATCTGAAGATCTTCCCATTCCTAGTAGTCCAAATGCACCAGGCCGCAGTGAGCATAACCTCAAAGAAGAATGGTTGCTGAAAATTCTTCTTGGCGTGCAAAAGGCAGGAGGTCACATCCTGTCCTCCCAACCAATCAATCTGGAGATAAGACCAGACCCGTTGACTGAAATTGCAGTTGAAGAAGAGATGGAACCTATCCTCATGCAGACGGGTAGGACAAAGTACACAAAGATTATCCTCTTGATCAGTCCTCCTATGTCTCCTGAGAAGGAGGTCTCGAGTGTTTAGGTGATCAAAAAAGAGCAACCAACCAAAAACCTTGATTTTCATCGTGCATGAACTTCTCCAAAGCCAAACACAAGGTGTAATTGTCGGAAGGTGTGTGTGCATTATGGTGTAAAAGCTCTTAGCAGAGTAACCAGTCTTTGAAGGTCAAGACCACACATCAGGAGCAGTAGCATCTCTTTGCAACATAGTGACCCAAAGAAGGAGGTGATCAAGTTCTGAAGCTACTGCGCTTGAGATTGGCAAATGAAACATTGATGTCACATCCTCAGAATCCATGAAATCCATGGCAGAGATCTTGTCATCCTTGACAAAGGAGAATAAGTGAGGCAGCCGGTCCCGAAGTGGTCTGTTTGAATTGTGTAGTATCCAACTGTCAGACCAGAACAAAATAGAATCTCCCTGATTCACAGTGGCTGTAGAGATTGCTCTGTAAGAATCAGCCAGCTTGAAAACGTCCCTCCGCCAGAAAGAGCCACACAACATCGTGGCCTGGGGTACAACACCATCATAATAAGAGTCTTCCTTATTGAAAAACTTATGAAGATGCTTAATGAGTAAGCCTTGGTTCTGAAGGTGCAAGTTAATTATGCCAAGACTACCTTTATCCTTGGGCCTGCAAACCAACTCCCATGCTGCAAGTGACTGTTTGGGTGTGTCTGAATTGCCACGCCAGAGGCATTGTCGTTGAATTCGTTCCAGTTGCTTAATAATGACAATTGGAATGTCCAATGAACAAAGGAAATAAATGGGCATAGAGGACAACACAGAGGTCAGCAACTGAAGCCGGGAGCCTTGATTCAGCATGGCAGAGCTAGCAGTAAGCCTTCTTTCCATCCTATCAACCAAAGGCAAAGATCAATAATCCTTGGCTTAGTAGTTCCCATGGGGAGACCTATGTAAGTGAAAGGAAGTGTCCCCAAAGAGCATCCAAACACAGCCGCAAGCCTAATGGCCTCCTCATTGTCAATGTTAAGGGGCACCATTGTGGATTTCTGGAAATTCACTTTGAGGCCAGTTGAGGCATAGAAAACATCCAACATTTCCTGGAGAGCAATGAGCTGGGAGTCCACTGCAGGTACAATTAATATAGTATCATCAGCATATTGGATGATTGGAAAATGTGGATCATGGGAGGGAATTGGCAGGGTGAGGACTCCATCAACCAGCATTCTGTTGACAACTGATTGCAGAAGATCGGTAGCAATTACAAAGAGCAGAGGAGATAAAGGGTCCCTTCCCTAACACCGCACTTGCACTGAAATTGTTTGCCTGGCACTCCATTTAACAAAACCGAAGAAGAACCAGAAGATAAGATTTCCTTAACCCAAGCTAGCCATTTGACATCAAAGCCCTTCTGCTGCAGGATTAACAATATTACTTCATGCTCGATCGTGTCAAAAGCCTTGGCAAAATCTAGCCTCAAAATCAGTATAGGTCTTCGAGATTGCTTGCACTGATGAATGTACTCAAAGGCCCATGCCAGACAGTCTTGAATGGACCTTGATTTCAGAAACCCATACTGGTTTTTGTGGATACATTTAAGAATCACTAACTGCAGCCTATCAGCAAGCAACTTAGTTAAGAACTTGAGACACGTGTTGGTCAAGGAGATAGGCCTGAAATCCCCTGGACCCTGAGGAGCAATCATTTTAGGTATAAGAGTTATCAGGGAGCCATTAATGCCCTCCAGGCTCAGCGAGCCAGCAGCAAATTGCTCAATCAGATTCAAAAAATCCTTCTGAATAACAGGCCAGCATTTCTTAACAAAAAGTCCATTGAACCCATCAGGCCTAGGGGCCCTGTCCGTAGGCATTTCCTTCAGGACCTTATCAATTTCAGCTTGTGAAAAGGGCCTCGACAGATCATGCAGGCCATCTATGGGCTGGATAAGATCAGCCAAGCAAAAGCCCATCCGGATCCCCCTGGACTGGCCCATCCTTGATTTGAAAGAGTGCCAAAGAACTCCCGCCATTTGGTCATGATCATGAACAGTAACACCATCATCAGACACCAGACTAGCAATGCTGTTTTTCCTCGGCCTCTCAGATGCCATTGCATGGAATTTTTTTGAATTTTCCTTGCCAACTTTGATGTAACGAATAGTGCAACGCTGCTTCCAGTAAATATACTGCAACCTAAGCAAATCCTCATGATGGAGCTTAACTATCTTTCTGAAATTGAACTCTGGGGTTGTGAGAGGCCTGCATTCCTCCAGAGTATCCAAACAAAGAATCACTTTAGAGCAGTTAAGAATAACCTTCTTTATAGAGGCAAGATTAATATGCCATCTCTTCAGATCACTCCTAAGACGCTTGAAATTCTTTGAAATTACAGCAGCTGCCGAGCCCACGCAAGCTAAAGGAGCATTCCATGAGGCCGTGACACAGTCCATAAATCCAGGTAAGTCCACCCAGTAATTTTCAAACCGGAAAACTTTTGCTCTAGGGATGGTGGTGTCAATCGATACCAAACACGGGATATGATCAGAACCCGTGCGAGCGAGGGGGTGCACAACTATGTTAGGGTATAACGAGATCCAAGAACTAGATGTGAAGAACCAGTCCAACTGTTCAAGGAGAGGTTCTTGCTGCATATTTGACCAGGTATAGGCCCTACCCTTCAACGACAATTCCAATAAACCGAGATGCCCAATAATCTCATTGAACAGAAAGATATCGTTTACGTCACCACTAGGTAAATTCCTGTTGTCCAAAGATCTGATAAAGTTGAAGTCACCCAGCAACAACCAGTTAGCATCAATAGGTATTTGAAGATGATATAACCATTGAACAAAATCATCACGCAAAGGGCCGTCGCATGGGCCATACACTGAAACCAGATTCCAAACTTCAGAATTATGAATTGAAGTAAAGGAAACAACGACAGCAAAACGCTAGATTTCTATGAGACAACCAGAGAAAAAAAGCTGAATTCCAAACAACTAGAATGCCCCCAGAGGCACCATGCGAGGGAGCGAACGCAAAATTATCAAATCTTCGCGGGCAAAATTGTCGAATAAACTTGAGATCGAAAGATTCACATTTTGTTTCTTGTAAACAAATAATGGAGCAGTTACTTTCCTTAATCTTAGCACGGACGTCTCGCTGACGTTTCTCAGAGTTTAAACCACGCACATTCCAGCACAGAACTTTCCAATTACGAAAATGCGGATTATCCATAAAGAAACTCAAGGGGGTAGCTGTCACAGCCCAAGATCAGCCCTTGCTTGATTTTTCTTGCATCCATGCATCATGTCTAAATTTCTTTCAAATTTGAATTGGGGAATTGGAGAGCCTCAGAAATCATTTCTAAAAATGATCAACATTAAAAATTGCTTCAAATGTTTCCAAGGAAATGCTCCTTTTCTGCTTTGAAAAAAATATTGGCAAGAATAAAATTCAAACCAATATTTTTGGAGGTTCAAAAGTATTTATCTTGGGCCTTTGAGTTAAATCCTATAGTATTTGAATTGGATTATATTCATAATAATTAGTTTACTAATCCAATAATTCTGAAAATTGGTGAGTGGCTCTTAATATATTATACATAGCCACATGATTATTTTCAGAAGCTAAAAAAATAGTTTAGTGCCTGAACTAAATCAGAACACAAAAAACAAAATAGAAAACAGAACAGAAATTATGGAAAGACAGAAACCTCACCTGGGCCTTACCTGGCAGAAGAGGCCCAGCCCACCAGGGGCTGAGTGGTCTTCTTCCTCCTGCCAGGAGGACAGACAGGTGCGTGGCGAGCGCGCCGACGACGCCTTGCCACCTCCTGCTTCAGCCGCACGACCCCGACCCCTCCAGACGTGCCACGGAGACGCCCAGCGCTCCCTCTCGCTTTCCCCTCCTCTCCCTGGACCTCACTCCCCTCTCTGCTCTCTCTCTCTCTTTCTCACGACCGAGCGGAGCTCGTCGCCGCCGACACCGTCCACCGCGGCCACCAGCCCTCCCCCGCCCAACGGTTGTGCTCTAGTGCTCCGCCTCGACGCCTGCATCGTCCTCGCCGAGCCATGCAACCCGGGGCGCATCGAATCGCCGCCATCGACGTCGTCTTCCACCCCGGCCGTCCGAGATCGCCGGCAACGCCCCATCGCCGTTCGTCTTCCCGCGAGCCCGCGGAGCACGCCCGTCGACCCGCCGTGAGCTCCCCTCTACTTCCTCTCCTTCCTCGTGCTCGATTTCGCACTCCAGCCCCGCATCGGAACGCGCCCGTAGCTCCGGCCCCCGCCGTCGTCGTGGTTGTCGTCGCCACGGACCACCCCACGGCCAGGCACGTCCACTATCTGAAGCGCCTCGTCGCGCTGGTTCCGTAGAGCCTAAGAGCGCGAGCTCTCGTGGCCGGAATCGCCCGTCCGGCGAGCTGCCGCCGCGCTATGAGGTCACCGGCGACTAACCCCGGCGGCCGCTGACGTGGACCCGTCATTAGCACTAATGATGGGGCGAACGAACCCCCTAGCTCACTGACATATGGGCCCCACGCACAAATTAACCCCAGTTTATTCCTGCTTAGATTTAACTTAATCACGGTGGCCCCACGTGTCAGCTTTGACTTTGGTCAAGTCAACATTGACCGGTCCCACCTGTCATCCAGCCAAACCAGCCTGGGACACTGACGTATGGGTCCCACGGGTCAGGTTTGACCCGGACCAGCCCCTGTTGACTTGCTGACGCCAGGCTGACGCAGTAAAGCATTTTCTGGATTTAAGTTTATTCAGGAAATTCCAGAAAATAGTATAAACTTCTAAAAATCATATAAAATCAACCGTAGCTCAGAATGAAATAATTTATATATGAAAAATTATCAGAAAAATGCAATCTATCCATCTGTATCATTTTCATGCATGTCAAACTAAGTTATACCTGCTGTATAGGTGAAAACATGATAATGCACTATTTGAATTCATAGTTTGAATTTGAATTTGAATCTTTGGTTCAAATCAACTCAAAACCATTCTGTTCTAGCTTGCATTAACCCAAAACACATTCATATTGCCATGTCATAGCATGCATCATATTGTGCATTGCATTGATCGTGCCCTTCTCTGTTTGCCGGTAATCGTCCCCTCTCAGTAGCCGATGCTCCGATGACGTGATCGATGACACCGATGAAGAACTATAATATCTTCAGAAGTGCCAGGCAAGCAAAACCCCCTTGTTCATTCCGATACAATCCCACTCTCTCGCTCCTACTCTCTTTTACTGCATTAGGACAACAACGATTCAATTGTTACATGCTGCGGTAGTTGAACCCCTTATCCTCTGCATGACCTGTCATTGCCACAGTAAATAGATGAAACCCACTAGCATGAGTAGGAGTTGTTTGAGCCCTGATGTGCCTACTCATTCATGCTTGTTTGTCATGCCTGCTACTGCTTAGAGTTGAGTCGGGTCTGATTCATCGGGGATGAATTGGAATGGTGATGAACATGTCCTACTATGTGTGAGCTAAGTGTGTGAACACGATTTGGTAAAGGTAGCGGTGAGAGGCCATGTAGGAGTACATGGTGGGTTGTCTCATTGAAGCCGTCCTCAGGAACTGAGTTCTGTGTTTCTGATCCATGATACAGTTACTACCACGCATTGGGCCCGAAACCAATGGACCCTCTCGGCTTCTTAATCACCCTTGTCCTCTGTCCAGGAGTTGCAAGTAGTTTCTGGTGTTTGTAGTATGCTGGAGGCCGTGGACAGCGCTGACCGAGGGGTGGGCTGTGACGCGGTAGGCACGTGGCACGGTGTACCGGGCGCCCGTTTGGTGTCTCGGGAACTCTGCACACATCGTTCGGGGCCGTATGTGGAAACCTCGGCCGGACTCCCTGCGGATGGAACCTGAATAGGCGATAAACCTGGACTAGAGACTTGAGTGTTTAGGTAGGATGTGGCCGACTCCCTCGCCAGGCTTCCGCTTGAAGGTTGCCGAGGTACACGACGTGTACATGGTGGTAAGTGGCGAGAGCGTGTGTGACGAAGTACACCCCTGCAGGGTTAACATCATCTATTCGAATAGCCGTGTCCGCGGTAAAGGACTTCTGGGTTGCCTATAACAGTTCATAGACAAGTGAAAGTGGATACTCTAAAATGCGCAAGATAAGCGTGAGTGCTATGGATGGCGTTCTCGTAGGGAGACGGGAGCGGATCCATAGTGGAGTATTGATATGGTGAATATGTGGACTCGTGTGCGCCACCTCAAAGAGTTGCTTGCAGTCGTAGTTCAGGTTAGCCACTGAGTCAAAGCTGGCTTGCTGCAGTTAAACTCCACCACCCCTTTTGTTGATACCGATGCATATGTAGATAGTTCTGATGTAAGTCTTGCTGGGTACATTTGTACTCATGTTTGCTTATTTTATGTTTTGCAGAGAGACGTCAGTCTCGCTAGTAGTTCCGTGTGGACTTCGACGTTTAGCTTGATACCTCAGCTACGATCTTGTGCCCTCGGCTAGATCTAGTAAATAGTCAGGCTTCTCAGCCTTTTTCATTTGTAGATGTCTGTACTCAGACATGTTGAGCTTCCGCATGTGCTTTGACTTGTATGCTCTGAATGTTGGGTCATGAGACCCATGTTTGTAATATCTGGCTCTTCGGAGCCTAATGAATAAATACTCTGAGTCGTAGAGTCTTGTTGTGATGCCATGTTGTATTTGCACATATCGAGCATATTGTGTGTATGATTGAAATGCTTGGTATGTGTGGGATCCGACAATCTAGTTGTCTATCCTTAGCAGCCTCTCTTATGGGGAAATGTAGTCTAGTGCCTCCTTGAGCCATAGTAGTCCACTATAGCCCGGTTCACCGGAGTCCTGCTAGCCCAGCACTACTGCTCTGGACACCTGACTGGCCGGCATGTGATTCATATCGTTCTTGTGTCTGTCCCTTCGGGGAAATGTCACGCTGTGACATCCGGAGTCCTGCCTAGCCTGCTACAGCCCGGGTTCCCGGAGTCCTGTTAGCCCAGTGCTACAGCCCGGATTCGCACGCTGCTGACCGACACGTTCGATGTGGATTCATGTATGCCTGTCCCCATACGTTAGTGCCGCTTTGGGTTCACGACTAGCCATGTCGGCCCGGGTTCTCTGTGATATGGATGCTAGCGACACTGTCATATACGTGAGCCAAAAGGCGCAAACGGTCCCGGGCCATGGTAAGGCGACACCCGTGGGAATACCGTGCGTGAGGCCGCAAAGTGATATGAGGTGTTACAGGCTAGATCGGTGTGACTTGGAATCGGGGTCCCGACAGTAACCAAACATCTCCACCGCATAACAGAGAAGATAACTGCCAATAGGTTCATACAGGCAAATAGATAATAGGTTTTCAGACTCAGACCCAGTGCTGACAACGCAAAGAACATAAACGGCCCACAGCATAAGACCAGAAGTAACAGAGGAAAGTTCAGACTGCCGACACAAAATACCAAGCTGTCAGACACAGAAATCATAACAAAAAAGGAATGACAGCGCATTCCCACCCAACTGACATCTTGAAGCTTCACTTATCATCACGATCATTGTGCTGGTCCTTCTTCTCAGGACTTGCCATAAGCTTGTCCTCGGTGAGCTTCTCTGGTGAGATCCCAAGAGATTCTCCAATACGCTACATGAGACTAATTGGCATAGGTGGTGGAACTGCCGTGCTGTGCTCCCCCGCCGCAGACAAGTTCTCCTCCTGGGAGACAGAACCATACCTAGGCTTCTTAGCACGAGGTCGCCGGAGAGAAGACGGCTTGTTGGGGATTGCAGAAGTAGGTTTGAAACCCGATTTCTTGGCCCAACTGCGGGTCATCCTCCTGGTGGAAAAATCCTCTGGAGAACGAACGAGCTTGGGGCCCTGACGATGGCCATGTTTGTGCTTGCCTAACATGGATGGAGTCCTGGACGTAAACTCAAAGTCATCAAGCCGAACTGGCTCCACAGAAGAAACCTCAGATAGGTCCAACAGAGTTGTAGGTCCATCAAAAACATCCTGATCAACTGGCTCCGCAGATAAACCCTCAGGTAACTCCCTCTGTGAAGCAACTCTTCCAACTGTTCCAGGAGTAGCCTGACCAATCAGAGATAGGAAGGAGCATTCAAACTCCTGGGGCCAAATCCTCATGGGCAAAACCGCAGGTGGAAGCACAGATAGACAGAAAGGCTTGTGAATGCTCTGAATTTCAAAGTCAGGCAGAAGGTTCTTGAAAGAATGCTCCCACACCATGGCAGGAGGAAGAACCGGACCAAACACAACCCTGACAAGGCCCAGGTGTATTGGGTCAAGGTTAACCACGGGTGGATGAATGGCTAGTGGAATGTAGGGAACAAGTGCTCGCTCCAAATTTTCCTGGACCACAATCTGCTGAACCACTTCAACGTCTGCTGGCTGATCGTCAGAGAAACTGTTGGACCCCAAGGAAGGATTCAACACCATGGAGTTCTGATCTTGGGCTTCTTGAACTGCAGGCTCATGCACTTGAGCGTTCTGTGCAACCACAACCTCATCCCAAGGGCCCCATCCCTCAGCATTCTGTGCTGGCTCTGGCTGCTGTTCAGGTTGATCAACGCCCCAGCCATGAGGTTGCTCCGGTTGATGTTCGCCATTCGCAGGATTAGCATCCCAGCCCAAAGCAAGAAACGGTGGCATCCCCCAGAAGGGTTGTGGGGGAACATGCCCTGGCATAGGATGAGGGTTTCCATCCAAGGGCATTAGGTCTTCATCAGCACCCAACATGGCTTCCGCAAAATTATCAGTGAGAATATAGACCGAGCAGTCCAGGAAACAATAGTACCTCCCCAATTAGCATACTCACGAAAGACCACAGAGCAAGGCACCATAATGTTATCTGGGAAAGAAGCATACACCAAAGATCTCACTAATCGCCGATCTGGCTCATCCCAGTAATGAAACTGACCAAAAGTACTGACAACATCAGACAGGTATCGGGTATTCTTGTAATCCAACGGTACACCAATGAACATTAACCAACTCGTTCTGTGTCCATGAATAGCCCTAAAACCCTCTCCCTGATTGTGTGGTATGAAACGCACAAAGAACTCATTGCCATCTTCATCTAAACCCATCGGGAAAGGAGGATGTCGAGTAAACCAAGATCGCATCACCGGACTGGCCACTTCAAATAACCCAACCCCCTAGAACCAGGTTTGAGCGGAGCGAATAATCACCTGAAGATCCTCTTGCAAGAAGTTGAGCACTTGCTCCCGTCTGATGGCCACAAGATGAGCCAGCGGCAGCGGCTCGACAATGGCCACCATGAACTGCTCATGGGCTCTTGGAGGGGCCTGCAGCGGGGTGTAGTAGGTTCTTGGCAAACGCTCTGCCCCTCCATCGATGATGTCATGGCCAGCAGGAAGAAATCGCCGGGGGTCAAGCTCATAGACCGCCATGGATGGAGTATCAGCTGCAGCAGGCGATGGTGGAGGCGATTGGGGTTTTTTGGGCAGATTGGTTCTGTGGGGAAGTGGTGGAGGTGGGCGGTGAAGGCACCGAGCCCGAAGCGTCGGGGAGGGGTTCTGTCAAGGCGCGAGGCTCGAAACCTAGCGACGGGACTTTAGGTACCCAAACAGTGGAACCAGCATTAATACCCGAGCAGTCTTTCTTAACGTGACCGGACCGAAAACACAATCTGCAGTGTATACGATTCGTGCACGTATCGGACATATGACCCATACCCAAACAGTTCTGACAATCCCAATATTTAACTGCCATATCTTCAATCATGTCATTGAAACTCTGTAAATCATCCACAATTTCCTTCGGTGACGGAAAACAAACCGGAGATGAGGTGTCAAGCGAATCATCATCAGATAATAATATTGGGCTGGTCAAAGAGGATCCATGGGCCAAATCCAATCCCAGCGGTGGAGTGGAGTGCAAGGGCTGCCAAGGGAGAGACCATGGGCCGAGCCCAAAATAGATGATGGGGTGCTAGGGCTGTCCGAAAGGATAGTGACCATTGGAGTGGGCCCAGATGATTTTGAAATCCCAGAAAATCCGGGATTGCCGCTTGACGAACTAACCGGCTCCGGGGATGGAGGAAAAGGTCCAAACTGAATTGTCACCGGCAGCGATGACGGGCTCGCCGGAGGCAATGTTGCAAGGGGAGAATTGCCCGACGATGTGGAGTCCGAGTTGTTAGGAGAATCAACATCATAACCAGCCTCCCGGATGGTCAAAACTTCAACAGCATTTGGATGATATTGATAACCCTTACAAACATCATACTTCATGAAAGTAGCAAACCTCAAACTCTTAGCAGGTCCCGACCTAGGATTAGTGCGTAAGGAGGACTTGACGGGTGGATTTCGCATGGCTAATAAACCAAGCTTGGCACGACGTTTAGACGGACTGACCACCGTCCACTCCTCATTGCACTCAATCTGCCAGAGACGAATTTCCTTCATCCAATCCGGGCCACCATGACCCCAGAGATGGAAAACACTTAAACTGAGGGCAAACGAAGCTACGTTGATGCAGGATAAAAAAACCCAACTTCTTTGCAGGAGACATGGAAAGAGAAAACCTGATCACGTAGGCAAAAAACCTTGAGCTGAGAACAATATCCACCAATAGCAGATTCCAAAGCCAAGGCAACATTCTCAAGAGATAATCTGAAAGAATGCCTGGCAAACGAGACAACCATGATGAAGTGGCCTGAATCATCTGAAGGATGAACAGATCGGCGGAAAGAGCGCCAGATCTCCTGAGCCAAGCCCATCCCTGGGTTGAAGTCAAACCCTAG
This sequence comes from Triticum aestivum, assembly GCF_018294505.1. Lineage (NCBI taxonomy): Eukaryota > Viridiplantae > Streptophyta > Magnoliopsida > Poales > Poaceae > Triticum > Triticum aestivum. The sequence continues at coordinate 507,066,386 of NC_057814.1, forward strand.
AGAGATGGTCGCGTGAACAGCCATTGAGATGACAACCAGAGGCTTCGGGAGAGGACGCCGGAGACGATGAGCGGATCAGATGGCAAAAACCACGGCTAGGCATGGAGATCGCCGGTGGGGTGGCGGCGGCTAGGGGTTAGGGTGGGTCGGAGGTGGGAGTCACCATAGAAGTGTCATAAGTATGACAGAAAAAAAATTGTTCGGCCCAAAATGTTACGGATGTGTCTTTTTTTTAGTGGAGGGTACGTGGACACACTCTCCCCTCTTGTTGTTATGCTTCTCCTAGATAGATCTTGCGTGATCGTAGGAAATTTTCTGAAATACTGAGTTCCCCAACAGTGGCATCCAAGCCAGGTCTGTGCGTAAATGTTATGTGCACGAGTAGAACACAAAGAGTTGTGGGCGATAATAATCATACTTCTTACCACCAACGTCTTACTTTGATTTGGCGGTATTGTTGGATGAAGCGGCCCGGACCAACATTACATGACCGCGTTCATGAGACTGGTTCTGCCGACATGCTTCGCACACAGGTGGCTGGCGGGTGTCTGTTACTCCAACTTTAGTTGAATCAAGTTTTACTACGGCCGGTCCTTGTTGAAGGTTAAAACAACACACTTAACGAAAAAGCATTGTGGTTTTGATGCGTAGGTAAGAACGGTTCTTGCTAGAAGCCCGTAGCAGCCACGTAAAACTTGCAACAACAAAGTAGAGGACGTCTAACTTGTTTTTGCAGGGCATGTTGTGATGTGATATGGTCAAGACGTGATGAGATATAAATTGTTGTATGAGATGATCATGTTTTGTAAAAGTTATCGACAACTGGCAGGAGCCTTATGGTTGTCGCTTTATTGTATGAAATGCAAGCAACATGTAATTGCTTTACTTTATCACTAAGCGGTAGCGATAGTCATAGAAGCAATAGTTGGCGAGACGACAATCATGCTACGATGGAGATCAAGGTGTCAAGCCGGTGACAATGGAAATCATGACGGTGCTTTGGAGATGGAGATCAAAGGCGCAAGATGATTGTCGGTGTCAAAACCGGCGGATCTCGGTTAGGGGGTCCCGAACTGTGCGTCTAAGGCGGATGGTAACAGGAGGCGGGGGACACAATGTTTACCCAGGTTCAGGCCCTCTCGATGGAGGTAATACCCTACTTCCTGCTTGATTGATCTTGATGATATGAGTATTACAAGAGTTGATCTACCACGAGATCGTAGAGGCTAAACCCTAGAAGCTAGCCTATGATTATAATTGTTCTCGTCCTACAGACTAAACCATCCAGTTTATATAGACACCGGAGGGGGCTAGGGTTACACAGAGTCGGTTACAAGGGAGGAGATCTACATATCCGAATTGCCAAGCTTGCCTTCCACGCCAAGGAGAGACCCATCCGGACACGGGACGGAGTCTTCAATCTTGTATCTTCATAGTCCAACAGTCTGGCCAAAGGATATAGTCCGGCTGTCCGAGGACCCCCTAATCCCGGACTCCCTCAGTAGCCCCCGAACCAGGCTTCAATGACGATGAGTCCGGCGCTCAGATTGTCTTCGGCATTGCAAGACGGGTTCTTCTCCAAATTCTGAGTACCTGTCGAGTAGTGTCCGGCTTCCCATGAATGTTGCACTCCTCGGCTTCTGCGCCTAATAATGGCTATCCTCCACGTGTCGAGCGAATGCGAGAAGTCGGGGCATTTTTACACTTGCCACCCTAACCATGTAAGCAAATCATCTATTTAAAGCGACGGGGATCCTCAGATCCAGATCACACCATTCTCCCACAGCGAGTATCCATCGGAGAGCGCCCGGAAAAGTCCATCCCATCATGGCCGGCCATCGCAGCTCCTCCTCTCGCTCCCGTAGCCCTAAGCCAGGCAATTGGAAGAAGTGTTCCGTTCCCCACAGCCAATTAGTAGAGTTACAGACCCAGGGGTTTCTCCCTCCAGCGTATATGGTCCCCGTCCGAGCCGGATTAGCCACTTACAATGGCGGGGAGCAAGCGGAGAGCTTTCCCAACCCATCCATGGGGGAGCGGGTATGCCTTGTCCCTTACTTATTAAGGGGACTTGGATTTCCAATCCATCCGTTCCTCCGCGGGCTCCTGGAGTTCTACGGCCTCCAGCTGCATAACTTTACTCCCGCCTCCATATTACACATCGCTGGCTACGTCGCCCTTTGCGAGCTGTTTTTGGGCTGCGAAGCTCATTTCGAGCTATGGAAGAGGCTATTCTGCCTCGTACCCCGTACACAGGAGGGGTCAATATATCAAGTGGGCGGAGCCGAGATATGGCGCATCGCCGGGACCGGATACCTGTCCGGTACTCCGAAGAAGACATCCGAAGACTGGCCTTCGGAGTGGTTTTATATGGAGGACGTCCCCCTTCCGGACCCTATTCGGATGGGCCTTCCTGAGTTCGACAACGCCCCTTTGAAGAAACGCCGCAGCTGGCGCCCTCGGAGCCCCCAGGAGGAAGATAACGGAGAAGTCCTTTACCTGATGGGCCGGATAAAAACGCTGGCCAAATCAGGATTGACAATAATCGAGGTTATGTCAATATGTATAATGCGGGGGGTGCAGCCACTTCAATATCGGGGACAACCCATGTGGCACTTCAATGGAGAAGACGATGCCACCCGCTGCGGTCGTAAGGGACCGGACTCCGTCGCTGCTCTAGCGAAAATACTGTCCGATTTATATAAAGGAGAGGAAGAGGAGTTCATCCGCATTAAGCCACGGGATGGATTCTCCATGTACAACCCCCCAAACTGGGTGAGCTGCTACTTTTACTCCTAACCTTCCCGCATTTTTCGTCATAAGTATTTACCTTGCTATTTCATAGCAGGAACTGCGAAAAGCTGTGAGGGAGGTCCACAGCCCGCCTCCACAACCAGAGGACCCTGACCGGGCCCTCGACCCCGGACTCGAAGAAGATCCGGACACATTTGTGGAGCTCATCAACATGACGTTCTATCAATTAAGCTGTGATGGTGCCTTGGTGGCCATCATAGCCGATTATCTTGGACTACTCCCTGCATCGCATGTAAGTAAAACCGGAGTCCCAACTTCCGAGAAGGATCCCTTTTTTCGCACTTCACCTACCGCACACATATGGTGTCTTACAGGGAAGGTCTTCGGGACGCCATGCCGAACCCGCAGTGACTCACCAACAAGGGGCACCGAAACCGGGTAGGCTTAAAAGGAAGGCGGTCAGGACTGAGACGCCATCGCAGAGGTACGAAAAGGAACCCCGCTCCATGGTTGTCATCTTTTAAAATGTAACAACGTCCCTGTTTCCTAGCAGAAAAACGCTCGCCGAACCATATCCGGAAGCCTGCCGGCCACGCCTCTACCAGCCGGGCTCCAGAGCCGGACTTAGAGGCAGAAGCTAACGAGGGGCCAACACCGGATGTCCCTCCTATAGAGGATGCGGATAGGCTGCCCGCCACGAATTTCGAAGTGGAGAGTGCCGTGAATCACAGGCGTCGCCGTGCCGTACTCCGCGACGCTTGTTTCTCTCAGGAGGCGTTCGATGCCATCAACTCAGGAGGCACGTACATCCGAGCTGCTCAAAATGGCCTGGCCAGAGCAACGGACCAGTATGTAAAAGATATACGGGTAAGAAAATCTAATAATTATGTATACCAGTAGCCCCTGAGACTTGAAAGAGTTGGCACAACTGATTTAAGGATCATTATATGCGTAAGAGAGTCGTTTATCAAGAAAGTGGACGAGCACCCGGTTGTCTCAAGAGCTGGAGGAATGCAAAGCCCAGCTACGGGCCGCAGTTGCCGGAATGCAGGAGTCCAAGAAGGCCCCATCTGGTAATACTTGTCGTGATCGAGAATGAAATGTCATGTACCAGTTAGTATTCGACATGCATGCAAATCTAACAATAGATTCTGCAGATAATCCCGGAGTGAATCCGAAGATCGTTCGAGGGGATGAGCAACATGCTCAACGGCAGCTAGAGGCTGGCGAGCGCGTGCTTACGCGGGTTAGGCGGGAGAAAAACGATCTCCAAGTTGCCAATACCCAGCTGGGCGTTGAACTGAAAGATGTTCGGGCCCAGCTTGCTGACTCCGTAAAGGAGAATAAGAGGCTTCGACGCGGCATATTTAGTAAGTGCTTGAACGAATGTTTTTATAGAGTTCGGCGAAGAAACCGGCTAACAGAGTTATATCTGTAGGTATGCTGACGGGTCGTCCCGAAGAGGAGATGCCCGGATCTGCAGGCGATCTTCTGCAAGAGCTCTCACAACTGCACGAACAAGTTCGGCAGGTCATGCAGGGCATTGCCCAGGCCTTGTGGCCATCCGCCTCCCTGCCAGGAGGCATGGGGGAGCTCGTAGAGATGCTCAAGGGAGCGCGGCGGCGCTTCCGATTATGGAAGATATCAGCCTGCTGGCAAGGTGCAAGGGAAGCTTGGGCCATGGTGAAGACGCGATATACCAAGGCTGACCCGAACCACATGGCCGAGGTCAGACCTGTAGGATCTGATGGGAAAGAGATCCCCGTTAGTCTGGTATATGACCAGGTAGAATTAGCCGCAAAGTATTCCCAACAGGATTGTAGGATAGACAGCCTGTTGGATGGTATAGAAGAAGAATTTAGTCAGTCTAAGTGATTGTGTACTTCAAATGACATATTTGTCCTAGCCGGATTGTAAATCATTTGTCATGGCGGACCTTTTCGCTTCGACCTCCGGACCCGACAGTCTGAAGTGTATCCGAATACCCGCTCAGTTATGTAAAAACCAGGGTACGCGTGGAAACCAGGCGTAGGGGTCATAAGTGCTTGAACATACAAGTACCCAACTAGCTATGTTATATTACATGGATAGTAAGAAACATCTTCCAGGGAGAATAGTTCCGTTAAGGGTTCCTTTCCCTGGGTACGCATGCATTAATGTGCATGTCCGAACTGCGAAAAGAGACGCAGGATATAAACATCTGGGGGCATGTATTACAATAAATAAAAGTCATCTTTTGTTCACCGATCGAATATTCCCTTAAGAACGCTAGCTTTCGGCTTCACCCAGTCGTAGGTACACATCCGGCTGACCCGGCAGTAACAATCGCAGAGGTGCTCCCCTTATGCCCTAGCCGAATTAACGGGAACGTAGGGCATAAACACAAGAGCCAGGCAACCTAGCTTGGCCAAAACTTAAGTCATATCGATGCATATAATGGCGAAGAAAAGGTACATGTGGAAAAGTAACACATGTGCGGGGGCATAAAGCCCGGAACATAATTATATTAGGCTTCTGTATAAGAAGCCCCCAGGTATAATGAGCACGCCTAGCGCGTCAAGATTGTGTAGTCAAGACACATTCTAACCTTTTAAGGTTGTGACGAAAAAGGGAAGAAAGAAAGAAAGAAAAGACAGATAATGGATATATATAAAAAATTGACGGAGGTAAGGAGACGAACACATAGTCCGGCACTAGGCGTAGAACCTTCGGAGTCTGGCTGCGTTCCATGGGTGTGGCTCGAGTCGATTGTCCGATGCATCCCGCAGATGGTACGCTCCACCGGTCAGAGCTTGGTCGATAACGAAGGGACCTTCCCATTTGGGCTTGAGTATGTTCTTTTTCTTCTCCGGTAGGCGTAGAACTAGTTCGCCAACATTATAAGTTTTGGCCCGTACTTCTCTGCTTTGATACCGTCGAGCCTGTTGCTGATAGAATGTGGAGCGGGATTTTGCCACATCACGCTCCTCCTCCAGGGCGTCCAAACTGTCCTGCCGATCAAGCTCGGCTTCTTTCTCTTCATACATGCGCACTTGAGGTGAGTCATGAATTATGTCGCAGGGCAGTACCGCCTCTGCGCCGTACACCATAAAGAACGGTGTGTATCCGGTAGTGCGATTCGGCATGGTCCGCAGCCCCCATAGTACGGAGTCGAGCTCCTCGACCCAGTGCGTATCCGATTCCTTCAAGGATCACACTAATATGGGTTCAATGCCGCTCATAATGAGACCATTTGCCCGCTCAACCTGACCGTTTGTTTGTGGGTGATAGACAGAGGCATAATCGAGCTTAATGCCCATGTTGCCGCACCAAGTTTTTACCACGTCGGTTGTAAAGTTGGAGCTGTTATCGGTGATGATGCTGTGGGGGGACGCCGTAACGGTGTACAACCCCGGATATAAAGTCTATCACTGGTCCGGATTCGGCCGTTTTAACTGGTTTGGCCTCTATCCATTTGGTGAATTTATCCACCATGACCAATAGGTATTTTTTCTTATGGCTTCCCCCTTTAAGGTGTCCGACCATATCGAGCCCCCAGACCGCAAAGGGCCGAGTAATGGGGATTGTTTGGAGAGCGGTAGGTGGCATATGGCTTTGGTTTGCGAAAAGCTGGCACCCGACGCAACGTTGAACGAGGTCCTGTGCGTCTGCTCGGGCCGTCGGCCAGTAAAAACCAGGACGGAAGGCCTTGCTTACAAGGGCCCGAGCTGCGGCGTGGTGGCCGCCGAGTCCCGCATGAATTTCTGCCAAAAGTTGTCGTCCTTCCTCTTCGGAGATATACCTTTGAAGTACTCCGGAAGCTCTTTTCTTATAAAGCTCTCCCTCGTGGACCTTGTAGGCTTTGGACCGCCGCACAATGCAACGTGCCTCGTTTGGGTCCTCAGGGAGTTCTTGCCTAGTTAGGTAGGCCAAGAAGGGTTCTGTCCACGGGGCGATGACAGCCATAATCACGTGGGCCGAAGGTGTTATTTCGGTAGCAGAGCCTCCGATTACGTCAGAGTGTTCGGGATCGGGCATTGTGGCCAGATTCGGACTGTTGTTCCCGGTCTCCCCTTCCCACACCACGGATGGCTTAAACAACCTTTCCAAGAAGATATTAGGTGGGACAGGGTCATGCTTAGCGCCGATGCGGGCGAGGATATCCGCCGCTTGATTGTTTTCTCGGATCACATGGTGGAATTCGAGCCCCTCGAACCGAGCTGACATTTTGAGGACGGCGTTGCGGTAAGCCGCCATTTTTGGGTCCTTGGCATCAAAGTCTCCATTTATTTGAGATATTGTGAGGTTCGAATCCCCACGCACCTCTAGGCATTGAATGCCCATGGAGACTGCTATCCGGAGACTATGCAACAGGGCCTCATATTCTGCTGCATTGTTGGAGTCTGTGCATAATATTTGGAGTACGTATTGGACTGTATCTACGGTGGGGGATGTCAGGACGACGCCTGCCCCCAGACCAGCGAGCATCTTAGAGCCGTCAAAGTGCATGATCCAATTGGAGTACGCGCCATACTCTTTAGGGAGTTCGGCTTCTGTCCATTCGGCGACGAAATCAGCCAGTACTTGTGACTTAATGGCTCGCCGTGGTTTGTATGTTATGTCCAACGGGAGGAGCTCAATAGCCCATTTAGCAATCCGGCCCGTGGCATCGCGGTTATTTATTATGTCGTTGAGTGGTACTTCAGAGGCCACCGTAATTGAACACTCTTGAAAGTAGTGTCATAATTTCCGGGATGCCATGAAGACCGCGTATGCTATCTTTTGATAATGTGGGTACCGTGATTTGCATGGAGTGAGGACAGTGGATACATAGTATACCGGCTTTTGAAGCGGGAACTTATGTCCGTCCGTCTCTTGTTCGACGACGAGCACTGCGCTTACAACTTGGTGTGTAGCCCCTATATATAACAGCATTGGTTCGCCGACATTTGGCGCGGCCAAGATTGGGTTGGTGGCCAAAACGTCTTTTATTTCTTCCAATCCGGCCGTGGCCGCATCCGTCCACTCGAAGTGTTCGGTGCGTCGAAGAAGGCGATAAAGGGGTAGTGCCTTTTCTCCTAATCGGGAGATAAAGCGGCTTAAGGCAGCCACACATCCAGTTAATTTCTGGATTTGCTTGAGGTCTGTTGGGATAGCCAACTGTGACAGAGCTCGGATTTTAGCCGGATTTAAGAGCTTTCCGGCGGGCACGCCGAAAACGCATTTTTCCGGATTGAGCTTGATGTCATATGTTCGGAGATTGTCGAACGTGAGCCTCAAGTCGTCTATTAAGGATTCGACGTGTCTGGTTTTAATGACCACGTCGTCTACGTATGCCTCCACTGTTTTGCCAATTTGTGTTTCCAGGCATGTCTGAATCATGCGTTGATAGGTTGCACCGGCGTTTTTGAGCCCGAAAGGCATGGTGTTAAAACAAAAGGGGCCGTATGGAGTGATGAATGCCGTTGCGGCTTGATCGGACTCCGCCGTCTTAATTTGATGGTATCCGGACTATGCGTCGAGGAAACACAATGAGTCGTGTCCTGCGGTAGCGTTGATAATTTGATCGATGCGGGGGAGGGGGAAGGGATCCTTGCGGCAGGCCTTGTTAAGGTCCTTGAAATCGACACATAGGCGCTAGGATTTGTCCTTCGGTACCATCACCAGGTTTGCTAGCCAGTCTGGATGTTTTATTTCTCTAATGAATCCAGCCTCAAGTAACTTGGCTAGCTCCTCTCCCATGGCTTGTCGCTTAGGCTCCGAGAAACGCCGAAGATTCTGCTTGACCGGCTTGAACCCCTTTAGAATGTTAAGGCTATGCTCAGCCAGCCTGCGTGGGATTCCTGGCACGTCTGAAGGATGCCAGGCGAAGATGTCCCAATTCTCGTGCAAGAACTCCCGCAGTGCGACGTCTACTGTGGGGTTTAACTGTGCCCCGATGGATGCTGTTTTTGCAGGGTCCATTGGCTGGACTTGGAATTTGACTATTTCGTCCGCGAGTTTAAAAGAGGTGGACTTGGGTCTTTTGTTGAGTATCATGTCGTCCCTGTCCACTGTGGAGCGCAGCGCAGTTAGTTCTTCGGCCGCAAGGGCTTCGGATAACGCCTCGAGGGCTAGTGCAGCGGTTTTATTTTCGGCGCGGAGTGCTATGTCGGGATCACTAGCTAGAGTGATGATTCCATTGGGCCCGGGCATTTTGAGCTTCATGTACCCGTAATGGGGTATAGCCTGGAAGATCGTGAACGCCTCCCGCCCTAAAAGGGCGTGGTATCCACTACTGAACGGGGCCACTTGGAATGTGATTTCTTTGGACCTATAATTCTCCGGCGTGCCGAATACCACATCTAGTGTGATTTTTCCTGCACATCGTGCCTCCCAACTAGGGATGATTCCTCTGAAGGTCGTGTTGCTTTGCTCAATGCGGCTCTTGTCTATTTCCATTTTTCGAAGGGTTTACTCATAGATGAGGTTTAATCCGCTGCCACCGTCCATGAGCACTTTAGTAAGCCGGAAGCCGTCCACAATTGGACTGAGGACCAAGGCGGCTGGTGCTCGGGCTGTTCGGAATTTAGGTTCGTCGTTGGCATTGAAGGTTATAGCCGTGTCGCTCCATGGATTTATTGCTGCAACGTGGCACACTTCGGCGAGGCTGCGGAGTGCTCGCTTGCGCCTATTCTTTGAGGCGAAAGTCTCGAAGACTGTCAATACTGTATTGTTATTTTGCACGGGATGGTGCTCTGAGGTATTGTTGATGAGGATATCCTCGCTGCTCTTGGCCACCTGCCGGAGTATCCAACATGCTCTAAGGCTGTGTGTTGGCATGGTATTCGGCGTACTGTGAATTTTGCATGGCCCATTGAGCCATCCCTCCAATACAGTTCCAGGCCCTGTTGTGAGCTTTGGTGTTTTTGTAATTGGATCGGGTGACTTACGAGAGTACACCCTTTTAGATTGGACGGGGGGTTTAGTGAGAGCCGGAGGATCCCAGAATTTTGTTTGGGTTTTCCAGGTGCTTTCCACCGCACAGCACTTCTGTACTATGGCCGCCAAGCCAGCAAAGTGTGCTATGTCACGGCGACTTATGGCGTTGAGGATTCCCTTGTCCATACAATTTTTGCAAAAGAATGAAATTGCGTCTTCCTCACGACAGTCCTTGACCTTGCTCATTACAAGGAGGAATCTGGCCCAATAGTGATGTGCTGTCTCTTGGGGCTCTTGTCTAATGTGGGAAAGATCACTTAGGTCCGAACCCTGACCCGATCTGAGACCCAGGGGCGGAGGAGTTTCCGAGCTTGGCAGTTCGGGCTCTGAGATGTTGCCCAATAGATCTGGCCTGCTGTCTGATTCTAAGTTCAAAGCTTGGGCCATGTCCTCCCGTAGACGGGTATCCGGCTCGGAGAGCTCGGGAATTCGGACATAGTTCGTCCTCAAGATAGAGGAAGAATTGTTGCGTTGCTCCTCCACCACCGCTATCTGATGGGCGACCGACGGAGAATTTATCTCCCTTTGGTCGGGTTTAAGCCTGATCCGATCATAGTCCGTAGCAACTCCCAAGGCGGCGATGCAATCCAAGAGCTCGCTCAGGGAAGAGAGCTCCATTGGGTCCGTCTGCTTGGCGAATCCCGAGCCGATGTGGAGGCTGTTTTTGATGACCCGAGAAGTCATCGTCGGTGCAACGGCCGAACGGGCGGTCATGACGAGGACGCCTAATCAGAGGGTTTGCCCTACAGCCAGGGCTCCCCCCGAGATGATGTTGTCCTTGACAACAAGACGAGCCATCGAGCCTTATGATGACGGCACAGCGGAACTCTCAATGAAAGCACCAATGTCGGTGTCAAAACCGGCGGATCTCGGGTAGGGGGTCCCGAACTATGCGTCTAAGGCGGATGGTAACAGGAGGCGGAGGACACAATGTTTACCCAGGTTCGGGCCCTCTCGATGGAGGTAATACCCTAATTCCTGCTTGATTGATCTTGATGATATGAGTATTACAAGAGTTGATCTACCACGAGATCGTAGAGGCTAAACCCTAGAAGCTAGCCTATGATTATGATTGTTCTCGTCCTACAGACTAAACCCTCCGGTTTATATAGACACCGGAGGGGGCTAGTGAAGGAAATATGCCCTAGAGGCAATAATAAAGTTATTATTTATTTCCTTATATCATGATAAATGTTTATTATTCATGCTAGAATTGTATTAACCGGAAACATAATACATGTGTGAATACATAGACAAATAGAGTGTCACTAGTATGCCTCTACTTGACTAGCTCGTTGATCAAAGATGGTTATGTTTCCTAGCCATAGACATGAGTTGTCATTTGATTAACGGGATCACATCATTAGGAGAATGATGTGATTTTCTTGACCCATTCCGTTAGCTTAGCACTCGATCGTTTAGTATGTTGCTATTGCTTTCTTCATGACTTATACATGTTCCTATGACTATGAGATTATGCAACTCCCGTTTACCGGAGGAACACTTTGTGTGCTACCAAACGTCACAACGTAACTGGGTGATTATAAAGGTGCTCTACAGGTGTCTCCGAAGGTACTTGTTGGGTTGGCGTATTTCGAGATTAGGATTTGTCACTCCGATTGTCGGAGAGGTATCTCTGGGCCCACTCAGTAATACACATCACTATATGCCTTGCAAGCATTGTGACTAATGAGTTAGTTGCGGGATGATGTATTACGGAACGAGTAAAGAGACTTGCCGGTAACGAGATTGAACTAGGTATCGAGATACCGACGATCGAATCTCGGGCAAGTAACATACCGATGACAAAGGGAACAACGTATGTTGTTATGCGGTCTGACCGATAAAGATCTACGTGGAATATGTGGGAACCAATATGAGCATCCAGGTTCCGCTATTGGTTATTGACCGGAGAGGTGTCTCGGTCATGTGTACATAGTTCTCGAACCCGTAGGGTCCGCACGCTTAACGTTACGATGACAGTTATATTATGAGTTTATATGTTTTGATGTACCGAAGGTTGTTCGGAGTCCCGGATGTGATCACGGACATGACGAGGAGTCTCGAAATGGTCGAGACATAAAGATTGATATATTGGAAGCCTATGTTTGGACATCGGAAGTGTTCCGGGTGAAATCGGGATTTTTCCGGAGTACCGGGAGGTTACCAGAACCCCCCGGTAACTTAATGGGCCTTAGTGGGCCTAGGTGGAAGAGAGGAGAGGAGGCCAGGGCAGGGCCGCGCGCCCCTCCCCCCCAGTCTGAATAGGACAAGGAGAGGGGGGCGGCGCCCCCCCTTCCTTCCTCCCCTCCACCTCTTCCCCCTCTCTCTCCTAGTCCAACATGGAAAAGGGGGGAGTCCTACTCCCGGTAGGAGTAGGACTCCTCCTGGCGCGCCTCTCCTCCTTGGCCAGCGGTCTCTCCCTTGCACCTTTATATACGGGGGCAGGGGGCACCTCTAGACACACAATTGATCAACAATCTTTTAGCCGTGTGCGGTGCCCCCTCCACCATATTACACCTCGATAATATCGTAGCGGTGCTTAGGCGAAGCCCTGCGTCGGTAGAACATCATCATTGTCACCACGCCGTCGTGCTGACGAAACTCTCCCTCAACACTCTGCTGGATCGGAGTTCGAGGGACGTCATCGAGCTGAACGTGTGCTAAACTCGGAGGTGCCGTGCGTTCGGTACTTGATCGGTCGGATCGTGAATACGTACGACTACATCAACCGCGTTGTGTTAACGCTTTCGCTTTCGGTCTACGAGGGTACGTGGACAACACTCTCCCCTCTCGTTGCTATGCATCACCATGATCTTGCGTGTGCGTAGGAATTTTTTTGAAATTACTACGTTCCCTAACAGCTAGGGTTACACAGAGTCGGTTACAAGGGAGGAGATCGACATATCCGAATTGCCAAGCTTGCCTTCCACGCCAAGGAGAGTCCAATCCGGACACGGGACGAAGTTTTCAATCTTGTATCTTCATAGTCCAACAGTCCGGCCAAAGGATATAGTCCGGCTGTCCGAGGACCCCCTAATCCAGGACTCCCTCAATGATGATGACCATATCATGTTACATATTTTGATTGCATGTGATGTTTATCCTTTATGCATCTTATTTTGCTTAGTACGGTGGTAGCATTATAAGATGATCCCTCACTAAATTTCAAGGTATAAGTGTTCTCGCTGAGTATGCACCGTTGCTCAGTTTTCGTGCCGAGACACCACGTGATGATTGGGTGTGATAAGCTCTACGTTCACATACAATGGGTGCAAGAAATTTTGCACATGCAGAATACTCGGGTTAAACTTGACGAGCCTAGCATATGCAGATATGGCCTCGGAACACTGAGACCGAAAGGTCGAACGTGAATCATATAGTAGATATGATCAACATTGTGATGTTCGCCATTGAAAACTACTCCATCTTGATGACCCACAAGTATAGGGGATCACTTGTAGCTCTTTTCGATAAGTAAGAGTGTCGAACCCAACGAGGAGCAGAAGGAAATGACAAGTGGTTTTCAGTAAGGTAATGTCTGCAAGTGCTGAAATTGTAAGTAGCGGAGTAGTTTGATAGGAAAATATTTTTTTACGAGCAAATAATGGTAGTAGTAACAAAATTGCAGCAAGGTAGTCCAATCCTTTTGAGGAAAAGGACAGGCCAAAACAGTCTCTTATGATAAGCAAAGCGTTCTTGAGGGTACACGGGAATTTCATCCAGTCACATTCATCTTGTTGGTTTGATTTGTGTTCGCTACTTTGATAATTTGATATGTGGGTGGACGGGTGCTTAGATGCTGTTCTTACTTGAACAAACCTCCTACTTATGATTAACCCTCCCACAAGCATCCGCAACTACGAGAAAAGTATTAAGAATAAATTCTAACCATAGCATTAAACTTTTGGATCCAATTGGTCCCTGACGAAATAGCGCATAAACTGGGGTTTAAGCTTCTGGCACTCTCGCAACCCACCATCTAATTGCTATTCCATAATGCATTCCCTTAGGCCCAAATATGGTGAAGTGTCATGTAGTCGACATTAACATGACACCACTAAGGGAATAACAACATACATACTATCAAAATATCAAACACATATCAAGTTTCACATGATTACTTGTAACATGATTTCTCCCGTGACCTCAAGAGCAAAAGTAACTACTCACAAATGATAAACATGTTCATGATTAAAGGAGTATTAAATAGCATAATGGATCTGAACATATAATCTTCCACCAAATAAACCATATAGTAATCAACTACAAGATGTAATCAACACTAGTAGTCACCCACAAGCACCAATCTATAGTTCCGGTAACAAGATTGAACACAAGAGATGAACTAGGGTTTGAGAGGAGATGGTGTTGTTGAAGATGTTGATGGAGATTACCCTGCCAAAGATGGGAGAGTTGTTGGTGATGATGATGACGATGATTTCCCCCTCCGGGAGGGAAGTTCCCCCGACGGAATCGCTCCGCCGGAGGGCAAAACTGCTCCTGCCCAAGTTCCGTGTCGAGACGGCGGCGCTCTGTCCCGAAAACCTCTTCCTTATTTTTTCTAGGTCAAAATCACTTATATACCAGAAGATTGGCACCGGAGGTGGGCCAAGGAGGCCACAACCCACCAGGGCACGCCTGGGGGGCCTGGCGCGCCCAGGTGGGTTGTGCCCACCTGGTGGCCCCCCTCTAGTGGTTATTGGCTCTAGTATTTCTTAAATATTCCATAAAAAAATCTCCGTGCAGTTTCAACTTATTTGGAGTTGTGCAGAACAGGTGGCCTGACGTAGCTTTTCCAGGTCCAGATTTCCAGCTGCTGGAATTCTCCCTCTTGGTGTGTACCTTGCAAATTATGAGAGAAAAGGCATTAAAATTACTCCAAAAAGCATTATTATGGATAAAAACATTATAAATAACAGTAAGAAAACATGATGCAAAATGGACGTATCAACTCCCCCAAGCTTAGACCTCTCTTATCCTCAAGCGAAAACCGAAATCGAAAAACATGTCCACATGCTTTGAGAGAGAGGTGTCGATAAAAACAAAATACGAACATAGAAGCATCATGTTGATTATTATAACAAAAACAAAATTAAACATCGGACTTTTATGATAGAAATTTTATCATATACTTCTCATGAATAAGTAATAGTTCATCACACAATCGAAGTATAAAGCAAAAACTCAGTCAAATAAGTAATAGAACCAACAAACTATGTTCTCAGTCAACTTTGCAACTACAGTTCATCATCTTTTTAGGAAGGGTCGTGTGTCGGAGCCTTTAGGCAAGTCCACATACTCAACCATCATATAGACTTCTATGATTGCTAACACTCACACTGGTGTGCGTCGGTCCTAAACAAACGGTTTTTAACCCCTTTCCGCGTCGGCATTTGGAACAGTCGCCAAGTGGGTGTGTGCGATAGGGTGTCCCTCCCACATGACCCAGAAATCGTCGGGGATAGGCCCTCCTGGGACCCAGGCTGGGGCCATGTGCGATCGGGCAAGGCATCGAAACCCAATCATTTCCGTAGGTATGTACATCCCACTCGGTAATCCGAGAAAATTATTTCCGTAGGTATGTACATCCCACACGGTAATCCGAGAAAATCATTTCGGTAGGTATCTACATCCCACACGGTGAATCCCAGAAAAACATTTTCGTTCGTATGTATATCACACACAGTCAATCCAAGGAATACGTTTTCGTTCTTATGTACATCCCACATAGTCAATCCAGGGAAAACGTTTCCGTTCGGACGTACATCCCACACAGTTTTATGTGTAGGCTCGTGTGTGAAAGGTGTAACTATCACAGACGGTCTTCCTTGGTTAACTGTTTGCTTTTATCAACTATATCACACACGATTTGATGAAGAAAACTGTGTGGCATTGGGCTATCCATCACAAGTGCTTTTACTGCTAGAACTGTTTGCAAAGGTCCATGACACATTTAGCAGGTTTATTAGTTTACAATTAATAATTCTAGTATTACGCAAATTCACATTTCATATCGAACAACTGTTTGCCAATTTCATATCAGGCACATAAATATATTATAACATCACAGTACGGTAGCTACATGAAAACATCACAGTACAACATATAGCTAATTCAACTTCATAAGAACAATATATTCATTTCCCTAATCGAGATCATCCAGGCTCGTCTTATCCACCTCTGCTTTCAGTTCAGTAAGAACCCGTTTTGCACGGGCCAACTGGGAAAGTGCCTCCTCCTTCGCCAACACCATCTTAGCAAAGTCTGATTTAAAAAATCTGAGCTCATTCTCCACCTTCAACTTTTTATCCCGCATCTTGAAATATGCTTCAGCGTTAACAAGACTTTCTCTAAGCCTACGTGTGTTCTCTTCCTCATACATGCTCCAGAGCTTCGCTAGGCACATCTTCAAAGACTGTGGCCACTCTTGATCAACCCACTCCAAGTAAGAACACTTCCGTTCATCCTATAATATTTAAAACTAGATCAGTAACAATTGTAGGGGAAATGGGTTTATAGCAACATAGAAAATCACCAATGCTTATTTTGAAAAACTGAAGAAACATGATAATTATGACATATCTTCTCAAAAAGATCAATGTGCAAATGAAATAATTGGTACTGCGACAACAACCAAATTCTGGAACATCAGAAGCTATAATTAACTACAACGACGCTACAAGTTCTTACTCATGTACAATAAATAACAAATTGAACATTTTATGAGGAAGGTAAATATATCCGCAACAGCATAGCGACAGTGTTTGGATGACAGCAAATTGATACTAACAGGTGTGTACATGCACAAATTTAGTAACATAGAACTAATAGCACTAAGGTCGTCCACTATGTATGCCAAAACTAGGGTAAAGACAGCTGTTGCTACATCTCGCACCGGTGCCCTGCACTGGCGAGCCGATGCAGCGGAAAATAAATTAGGGACCCGGACTCCGGAGCACGTAGTTGCTTCGATGCTCAGTTCCTTCGTGCCATAAAGATTTAGTATTTTACTGCTTGGCTGCTCGGATGTGTGGACCAAAGTTTGCTGCACAAACTGCTAAACGGTGCCAAATAATTTTCTAATGGCACCGCTGATGAGACGGCAAAAATTTAAGATACTAGGTACAAACTGTGACACTGTCTTAGGATGCGTTTGGTGGAAGGTGTGGTCTGAATGGGTTGGGCCCGTGACAGTGTCTGAATCACATCTAACAAATGGTTTGTAACAACGAAAGAGGGACTAACCTTCTCTACACATGCCAGAAACTTCCTCCCACTGTCCACAGAATCAAACGCAACTAGCTTCACGCATGGAGATTGATGATGACAACGAGCAGATAGATCTTCAGCCACCCCGCTCCATTCGTTGCCACTAATGGTCCTAGGGAGCTACAAGAGGAAGAAATGACTCAAATTGACCGCCGCGTAAAAATCCTTCATTCCAAGTCATAGCCCGAGAGAGAGAAGAGAGGCATACCCGGGTGGTGAAGGAGTAGTCGCCGGAGGAGGAACCGCTGGATAGGTCTTTGAAGAAGACCATGGCGACCCCGGTGGTAGGATGCAAGACGGCGAGAGCGAGGAAGCGGCTATAGCTTAGCAAGGAAGGAAAGAAGGAGGGAACAGGGGAAATGTGACTTGTGGTCAGGGATAAAAGGGGGTGGGGAAGGGGGGAAGGGGGGGCGGTGGTAGATATTTTGGCGGTAGGCCAAAATTTTGGAAATTTGGAGGGAAACTTTGCACGTGGTGCCGCCGGACCATTCACTTTGAACGATTTTGTGCATCGCAAATGATTCTTCTGCTTTATGCGCTTGGGATGAGTTTGATAATTCAAATTTTGGTGGAAATTTCCCCGGGTACATCATTGCATAATTTAACATCGCTTGCTAATTTGGGCACACAAAAGAGCATACAGCAGACGGACCACACTTACTGAATCGAGCAACTTTAGTAATTACACAGAGCCAGTTGACCTAAATATTGGTCTAACAAAAGACCAGCATTAAAAACAAAGCCTAAGTACGCATAATTTTAACAAATCCGCCGGTGCGCCGGCCTATGCATCGCCGGTGTGAGATGAGATGTCGATGACTTGTCCTGGCGGCATGCCGCCGTTGGTGGACTCCGCGTCCCCCCTGCTGACATCGACTGTGTCCTCGTCCTCGTCCTCAGCGCCGCCCTCAAGGTTGTAGTACTCGTAGTAGTGGCTGCGCCAGAGCTCGTGTTGGTACTCCACCACCGATTCCTCGACGGACAGACTCTTCCCTACCTCGACCTCCGCCACGCGCAACTCCTCCTCGCGGCGCTCCTCGATCTCCTCCGCCTCCTGCATCTCCAGCTCCCGCTCGGCGACCTCATGAGGAAGCAGGTGCTCCATGGCCACCACCGCCTTTTCAGACGTGGGTTGCATGCTGGAGTCCGAGATGGCCTGGAATATCTTGGCGTGTGCATCCTCGATCTTGGCGTGGATGGCCTCGACCTGGGCCAGGGCGACATCAGCCGCACGAACGGCAGCTCGAGCGCTCTCGGCGTTTGCAGTCGCCGTCGCAGCAGCTGCTGCAGCCGTCTCGGCTGCTGCAGCTGTCCTGTCGGCTGTCGCAGACGCCCTCTCGGTGGAAGCGGCCGTGCTCAATGCGGATGCGGCTGCACTCTCGGCATAGGCGGCCGCACTCTCGGCGCAGGAGGCGACGCTCGGGGGGGACGCGTCCATCGTACGGGCCTTCACGAAGTGTTTCCACGGCGTCATCTTTGCAAGAAGGGGGTGCAGGAATGGGGATCAGGATTCATGGATTCGGGGGTTGCTGGCACTAGAGCAGACGAGCCGGCGAAGCTTAAGGAGGTAGACTTAAATAGACCCAGATATTTTCATCGCAAACGGTTCCTAGAAAACAACTGTGTGTGATGTTGTAGATATTTTTTATTAGCTGTGAAAGACGAATTTGGAATAAAGTGCCAACAGATGATGTTTTAAATGAACGAGAAATTTTGCAGTACTAATACAACTGTCATGTCAAATTTTGGAAAATTTCAGGGGTCATTTGACCTTCTAAGACATTTAAGTGATTTTCTAGCCATTTAATGACCGTAATTGAAATTTGAACTACATGTACATGCAACAGCTAACCATAATGGTTTGAAAACTCATATTTCGTGTACTTGTGTGCGATTTAATTCAATGTGCAGTAAATTGGAAGGAATTTTCAAACATATTGGTCTAATGGCTATGACACAATTAAGCATGGAGTGACATGGCATTTTAATTCCAAAAAATAAAAAAAAATAAGAAACAAATGAAACCTTGGTTGATGTAATGTCATGCCATCAAGATGATGTGGTAAAAAAATTGGCATGTTTGACCAAAGTTTGGACACACACCCCTCACAAACCGGAGCAATTCACTAGAAGGCTCGTGGTTCCGAGAGGGAACAATGCATGTTTGATGACGAACGGGAGATAGCTTCCTCTTACGGCCTTCAAATTTTTTTCTACGTCTAACGTGCACTACTACAACTGTAATGTAATTTTTTTGAAAATTCTAGGGGTCTTTTGACCTTTTAAAGACATTTAAGTGATTTTCTAGCCATTTAATGACCGTAATTCAAATTTCAACTACATCTACATGCAACGCCTAACCAAAACGGTTTAAAAATCATACTTGTGTACTTGTGTGCGAGTTAATTCCATGTGCAGTAAACTAGATGGAATTTTCAAACATATTTGGCTCACGACATGGACACATGCATGCATACGTATGCATGGAGTGACATGGCATTTTAATTCCAAAAAAAATCAGAAATACATGAAACCTTGGTTGATGTAATGTCATGCCACCAAGATGATGTGGTAAAGAAATTGGCATGTTCGACGAAAGTTTGGACACACACCGCTCACAAACTAGAGCAACTCGCTAGATGGTTCGTGGTTCCGAGAGGGAACAATGCATGTTCGATGACGAACGGGAGATAGCTTCCTCTTACGACCTTCAATATTTTTCTCTGTCTAACATGCACTACTACAACTGTAATGTGAAATTTTGGAAAATTCTAGGGGTGATTTGACCTTTTAAAGACATTTAAGTAATTTTCTAACCATTTAACGACCGTAATTCAAATTTGAACTACATCTACATGCAACGCCTAACCAAAACGGTTTGAAAAATCGTATCTGTGTACTTGTGTGTGAGTTAATTCCATGTGTAGTAAATTAGAAGGAATTTTCAAACATATTGGTCTCACGACATGGACACATGCATACGTATGCAAGGAGTGACATGGCATTTTAATTTAAAAAATAGAAAAATGATCAGAAACACATGAAACCTTGGTTGATGTAATGTCATGCCACCAAGATGATGTGGTAAAGAAATTGGCATGTTTTACGAACGTTTGGACACACACCCCTCACAAACCGGAGCAACTCGCTAGAAGGTTCGTGGTTTCAAGAGGGAACTATGCATGTTTGATGACGAACGGGAGATAGCTTCCTCTTACGGCCTTCAAATTTTTTCCTACATTTAACGTGCACTAATACAACTGTCATGTGAAATTTTGAAAAATTTCAGGGGTCATTTGACCTTTTAAAAACATTTAAGTGATTTTCTAACCATTTAATGACCGTAATTCAAATTTGAACTACATCTACATGCAACGCCTAACCATAACGGTTTGAAAAATCATATTTTTGTGTACTTGCGTGCGAGTTAATTACATGTGCAGTAAATTAGAAGGAATTTTCAAACATATTGGTCTCAAGGCATGGGCACATGCATGGAGTGCCATGGGATTTTAATTCCAAAAAATTAAAAAATGATCAGAAAAACATGAAACCTTGCTTGATTTAATATAATGCCACCAAGATGATGTGGTAAAGAAATTGGCATGTTTGACGAATGTTTAGACAGACACCCCTCACAAACCGGAGCAACTCGTTAGAAGGTTCGTGGTTTCGAGAGGGAACGATGCATGTTTGATGACGAACGGGATGTATCTTCCGCTTACGGCCTTCAAATTTTGCCTACGTTTAACGTGCACTAATACAACTGCCATGTGAAATTTTGGAAAATTTTAGGGGTCATTTGACCTTTTAAAGACATTTAAGTGATTTTCTAACCATTTAATGACTGTAATTCAAATTTGAACTACATCTACATGCAACGCTTAACCATAACGGTTTGAAAAATCATATTTTTGTGTACTTGTGTGCGAGTTAATTCCATGTGCAGTAAATTAGAAGGAATTTTCAAATATATTGGTCTCTAGGCATGGGCACATGCATGGAGTGCCATGGCATTTTAATTCCAAAAAATTAAAAAATGACCAGAAAAACATGAAACCTTGCTTGATTTAATGTCATGCCACCAAGATGATGTGGTAAAGAAATTGGCGTGTTTGACGAATGTTTGGACACACACCCCTCACAAACCGGAGCAACTCACTAGAAGGTTCGTGGTTCCGAGAGGGAACAATCCATGTTTGATGACCAACGGGAGATAGCTTCCTCTTACGGCCTTCAAATTTTTTTCCTACGTTTAACGTGCACTAATACAACTGTCATGTGAAAATTTGGAAAATTTCAGGGGTCATTTTTCCTTTTAAAGACATTTAAGTGATTTTCTAACCATTTAATGACCGTAATTCAAATTTGAACTACATCTACATGCAATGCCTAACCAAAACGGTTTGAAAAATCATATTTTTGTGTACTTGTGTGCGAGTTAATTCCATGTGCAGTAAATTAGAAGGAATTTTCAAACATATTGGTGTCAAGGCATGGGCACATGCATGGAGTGCATGCCATGGCATTTTAATTCCAAAAAATTAAAAATGATCAGAAAAACATGAAACCTTGCTGATTTAATGTCATGCCACCAAGATGATGTGGTAAAAAAATTGGCCTGTTTGACGAAAGTTTGGACTCACACCCCTCACAAACCGGAGCAACTCACTAGAAGGTTCGTGGTTCCGAGAGGGAACAATGCATGTTTGCTAACGGACGGGAGATAGCTTCCTCTTACGGCCTTCAAATTTTTCCTACGTTTAACATGCACTAATACAGCTGTCATGTGAAAATCTGGAAATTTTCAGGGGTCATTTGACCTCTTAAAGACATTTAAGTGATTTTCTAACCATGTAATGACCGTAATTCAAATTTGAACTACATCTACATGCTATGCCTAACCAAAATGGTTTGCAAAATCATATTTTTGTGTACTTGTGTGCGAGTTAAAAATCATCAGACAATGTAAATATCTGGTGTTCAAAAAAGAAAATGTAAAGATCTGGCAAGACAACCAGCCCCCACACGATTGGCACTCTGTTTGGTACGTGATTGGCGGGGATCATTAATCAGACACGGTTCTGTATTGGAAACCGTCAGCTATTATGTTC
The DNA here is from genome assembly GCF_018294505.1 of Triticum aestivum. Classification (NCBI taxonomy): domain Eukaryota; kingdom Viridiplantae; phylum Streptophyta; class Magnoliopsida; order Poales; family Poaceae; genus Triticum; species Triticum aestivum. The sequence continues at coordinate 507,088,483 of NC_057814.1, forward strand.
ACACATGGATTTGATGAGGGAATTGTGTGTAATTCAAACAACAGTACTCCTAAATTCCGGCGACCGGCGTGTGACTGTCCCTGTTGATCTGGATTCCGGCCGCCAATAAATACTACGTTGCTCACGTCGTCCTGCCTGCATTCTCATCTACATCCTCCCCTCGCTCGCCCTCTCTCTCTCTCTCAAATCTCTGCCATGGCACCGTCGGTCTGCGCACGCGCCAACGAGGAGTCACCGCCCCAGAGGACGCTCACTCAATTAGCTGCGACGAGGACCCCTACGCGTCGCCGACGAGGTTGCGCCGGACCCCCCAACTTTGGATTGGTTTTAGGGCCAGTACAATATTTGTCTATGGAAGTCGCTGCCGCCGGCTGAGAAAGCCAGGCAAGTGGCATTCAAGAAGGAGATGGCGGAGGAGGAAGCCAGGTACCAGGCGGCCTGTGAAGCCCGTGATGCCGCTTGGAAAAAGGAGGCGGCGGAGCTTTGGAAGCGGGCGCGTCGTCGTGCCGAGGAGGTGTACGAAGATGGGTACTTCGCGAGGAAGGTCATAGGCGTTGGGCGCCTCATCGCTGCATGGAGGTGGGCCAGTAAGCTTCAGCGTGCCACCGACGAGGAGCTCCGGTGGGTGCCCAATGAAATGGCAAGATCGGCCGCGCACGTCCGCCAGCAAGAGGCAGATCGGTATGTCAAGCGCTGCGAGGCGGAGGAGTCGGAGTACTGCCTCCACACTGGGAAGACGCCGCGCACCAGGGAGCTGCTTGTGAGGGGCTGCCGGAATACTGGCCCAGGAGGGATTATTAGTTTTAGTATTGTTCGTTTTCAATTTTATGCATTGTACCTAGTAGTTAAGTATCATCACGTATATGTGATGATATTATATATATATATATTCTGTGATGAACTAATGAACAATTAATATATATATATATATTATGAATTCCATTTTCTATCTGTTTTTGTATACTAATTTGAATCTAGCTGTTATCATCCACATATACATAATGGAAAGCGTATACACACACATTGAAACAGAACATATATGAATGGAAAACAAAGTACACACATTGAAACAGAGCAATACTATGATTGTTGTGAATACATAGCTATCCACGTCGAAACAACTTTTCAAAATAAAACGCGTCCATGAGACCATGACCAGCAGCCCTTGCCTAGGGTAGCTCTTGGCTCTGCCTGAACTCGTGCAGGCGTTCGTCCAAGCGGTCGACACGCTCGCGGTACATCTGGAGCGCGATCTCGAGCTCCAAGTTGGCTATTTCATCGGAGATCACCAGCTCGAGGATGCGATGGCCATGTTCCTCTACTGCGCCCTGGTGGAAACCTGGGCCAAGGAGGCGGTCAAGCCTACGGACCAGCGCATTGGCATCTAGCGGGCCGCGGACAAGGCGAACGGCGCGGCGGGCGTCCGGTGCAAGTACGGCGCGGCCGGCCTCTGGTGCAAGTACGGCGCCGAGGGCCTCTGCCCACTCCTGGCAAGGAATGGGGGTACTAATGGGACGTGTACCAACCTGCGACGCCGTGTCGCCAGCAGGCAAGCGCCGATGGATCCGCTCTTCCTGTGTGGCGTGCCGCGCCTCTCGCTCTGCGGCGCTCCAACGGTCTCGCCGTGCGGCGAGCCGCAGCCTATCGGCACGGACGCGCCTAGCTTGCTCTGCGTCACGCCATCGTTCATGTTGTGCGGCGAGCTGCAGCCTACCGGTGCTGGCATGCATATCTATCTTGATCCACTGCGCTCAAGCGCCATGCGCTATCAACCCTGGTGATGACGCGTATCACGGCGTCGTCCATCGCGTTGCCGGGGAGCGCCTCAGCCTCGACGGGTCGTGGTGCCTGCTCGTTTTCCTTGTCGACGAGGTTGATGGCAGAGGCGGCGCTTTGGTGGGTTGGCAAGCTTGGAAAAGGCGGATGTGCTACAGGCTACGCTTGTCGCCTCTGTGTGTCGCGCGCCGCCTATGTGCAATAGAGCAGGGTGGCGGCAAACACGTGAGGAAATGGCAGGAAATGGTGGCGTGTTCATAAAACGCCATCAATTAATGGAAACTTAGCATAGAAGGAACATCGAGCTAGCACAAGAAGTAGATGATGATCAGATGAACACGGACCACACTAGGGAACCCGTCGGTGATGAATTCATCAATCCCAAATGGTTGAATACTAGCAAGCGTTTTCCCACAACACACACGGCCTATTCCATCACAAACAGGTCAGATGGATCAACTGTATGCCACGTATCGCACATTGTCAAAAAGTAATGCGGTAGACCTTCTTTAACATGTGTTAAAAAAAACACAAGGACCTCGAGGTTAAATTAGCTGAGGGAATGGGTCGTTTATGTCATTTGGCCGAAATGACCCATCCTATCAGTTAATTTAACATCAGCGCAACTTCCCATCCAGTCACCCATCTGATGGCTGCTCCAGCCTGATCACACTTAACTTAATAGTTTTCTTACATGAGCTACCAGTGGAACATCTAGTCCTTGCTGGTAGGAATGCCTCTTCGCATCCTTATGGCGTATCCGGATGACCGCCCATCCCGCAATGGCCAATAGATGTTCTATAGACAGAGCATATCACATACGTCTTATTAGAAGCAATCGTCTGTGTTATTATCGGTCTTCGCACACATTTCTAATTACAGACCTGTTTGCCGCATATCACACACATCTTGTTATATTGAACCGTTTCTATTCTCTTGCCTAATCACAAATAGTTCATCCGAGTGAACCGTATGCTATACATCGCACACACCTTGATTGGGCTGACCGTTTCTTTTGTATTGCCTAATCACAAATAGTTCATCCGAGTGAACCGTATCCTGTACATCACACACACCTTCATCTGGCTGCCCGTTTCTTTTGTTCCTCCTCATCGCAAATAGTTAATTGAGATGAACCGTATGCCTGCATCGCACACGCAACTAAAACCTGAACCGTGTTTGATGCATCCTCCATCGCAAACGTTTTGCACCTTTTTTGACGGTTTTTTACACCACCATTTGCGATTATGGAATCGCACACAGTTTCGTCGAAGGGTCTCTGATCATAGTGTCGCATTAGCAGCATCCTGCAGTAGTGTCACCTCGTACCCATGAGCAAAACGTTTCAACCGGACACATAGAAAGATAGGGGCTTATAGTTTCGCCTCCCAACATACCCACCTCAAGGGTGATGTCAACTATAATAACTCATGCTATCTATATTCAGCTGGACATATGTGCCTAGATCTTTCCTCACCACATGATGCTTGCCAAAGGAGAAAAATAAAAAGGAATAGAAGGAAAACTTTGACTCTTTGCATAAAAGTAAGTGCATAAAAGTAAAGGATAGGCCCTTCGCAGAGGGGAGCAGAGGTTTCCATGCGCTTATTTGTTTGTATGCTCAATCCCTTAGTGCAAGAGAACGTCACGTTGTATTGCCCCTTAAGATGACACCTTTATTATGCAGTCTGTCGCTTTTATTATTTGTCATCCAAGTTCGTACAACGCTCAATTTTCTCTTACACTAAATGATCTCACACTTTTAGAAGCAATTTTTATTGCCTTTTTGCACCGATGACAACTTACTTGAGGGATCTTGCTCAATCCCTAGGTAGGTATGGTGGACACTTGAAAATAAGATTTGGGTTTAAGATTTTTTGGATGCACAAGTAGTATCTCTACTTAGTGCAGAATTTTTGGCTAGCAAAGATAGGGGGCAAGCATCACATGTCAAAGGATCTATGACAATATGACTTATATGTGAATATAACCAAACATAAATCATTAAGTTGTCTTCCTTGTCCAACGTCAACAATTTTAGCATATAATATTTTGATGAGGGCTCACAATCACAAAAGATTTCTAGGATAATATATCTATATGTGAATCTTCTCTTCCCTTATTAATTCTTTCATGAGTTGCATCATTGACTAATGCTATGTTTGTCAATCTCTAATAAAATTTCCTACTTAAACTTTTCCTTATGTGGTGCTATCACCTACCATAGGATTAGTATATAATCTTATTGATTTATTTCCTTTCTCCTTTTTATTTCCTTTCTCTTTTTCTTTCTTATTTCTTTTCTTTATGTGCAACATGAAAGTAAAGAAAGCAAAAATTCAAACTAACTTTATTATATAACTTGCACAAGATTACAAGGATAGATCACTAAGCAAACTCTCAAAGAAGAAAGGATCAAACTAAACTTTATTTCATCTAATGCAAAAGATCAAACTAGGACAAGTAAAAGCAAAAAGGTAGTGGGATGATACGATACCGAGGCACCTCCCCCAAGCTTGGCGGAAACCAAGGGGAGGGCCCATACCCGATACTCAATTCTCCTTTGGTGGTGAAGAAGATGGTGGTGGTGGTGACAATTTTGCCTTCAAATTTTTCATGTTGTAGTTGAGGAGACCAATTTCTTCTTTTAGATTGTCGACCTCCAATTCCAACTTCAAGATCTTGTCACATAAGTCCCCTTTGCTTTTCTGCCGAAAACGAGAAGGAATAGGTCGGTTAGGTCGTTTAGGGAGGCTGGATTTCTTGAACTCTATATATGTATCCCCGGGTTGAGGTAAAGGAACACCTTCCTCCTCCGAGATTGAATCATCGATCCTCATCGAGTGAGAATCCTCCTCAGCATCTGAAGTTCGACCATAAGGAGATAGGTCCTCATAGGTCTTTGGGTCAGCAATAAGATGTGAGAGATAGCTCTCTCCGTCGGAGTCTTGGGACGACATACTTTCAAAACTGCGCAGGAAATAGCAAGAAAAGAGGACAGAGGATTTCTCTACGATACGGTGGTTAACAGGTTCGAGAAGTATATATATATATATAATATCTTGGAGGACAAGCATACGGAAGAAAAACAGAGTACGGAAGGTGTCCCAGGTGGGCACAACCCACCTGGGCGCGCCAGGCTTGGCGCGCCCTGGTGTCTTGTGCCCACCAGGGGACGCTTCCTGGAAGTTTCTTTATTTCCAAAATTCTAAAATGTTCCAAAACTGATAAAAATATATTTTTGCGGATTTTTTGGAGTCCGTTTACTTACCGTATCACGTACCTCTTTATTTTCACGATTCTGGAGTGTTCCGGAAGGACTCTTGTATGTGTTCTTCCGGTGTCAAAGTTTGGATAATATTACTTTCAACATTAATAGGCGTACCTGAGATATAATGCTTTATTCGTTGCCCATTGACAACCTTCAGGTTAGTACCTTCGAAATTATTTATCTTGATGGCTCCGGACCGGTAAACCTCCTCGATGATGTATGGGCCTTCCCATTTTGAGAGGAGCTTTCCTGCAAAAAAATCTAAAACGAGAGTTGTACAAAAGAACATATTCTCCGACTTTAAACTCACGCTTTTGAATTCTTTTGTCATGCCACCTTTTAACTTTTTATTTGAATAACTTCTCATTTTCATAAGCTTGGGTTCTCCATTCATCTAAAGAACTTATATCAAATAACCTCTTTTCACCAGCAAGTTTGAAATCATAATTGAGTTCTTTAACTGCCCAATATGCTTTATGTTCTAACTCAAGAGGCAAATGACAAGCTTTTAAATAAACCATTTTATAAGGAGACATACCCATAGGTTTTTTATATGCTGTTCTATAAGCCCAAAGTGCATCATCTAATTTCTTAGACCAATTCTTCCTGGACCTATTAACAGTCTTCTGCAAAATTAATTTTATTTATCTATTGCTCAGTTCAACTTGACCACTGGACTGAGGATGATAGGGTGATGCAATTCTATGGTTAACATCATACTTAGCAAGCATCTTACTGAAAGCACCATGAATAAAGTGTGAACCACCATCAGTCATTAAATATCTAGGGACTCCAAACCTTGGGAAAATAACTTCCTTAAGCATTTTAATAGAGGTGTTGTGATCAGCACTACTGGTTGGAATGGCTTCTACCCATTTAGTAACATAATCAACATCAACCAAAATATGTGTATACCCATTAGAGGAAGGAAAAGGTCCCATGTAATCAAATCCCCAAACATCAAATGGTTCAACAACAAGTAAATAATTCATAGGCATTTCTTGACGCTTACCGATATTACCTATTCTTTGACATTCATCACAAGAAGAGACAAACGTACGGGTGTCCTTGAAGAGAGTAGGCCAATAAAATCCAGATTGCAATACCTTGTGAGCAGTTCTATCTCCAGCATGATTCCCTCCATAAGCCTCGGAGTGAAATTTCCGTAGGATTTGTCCCTGTTCATGCTCAGGTACACGACGTCTAATAATACCATCTACTCCTTCTTTTATAAAGATGTGGGTCATTCTAAAAGTAATGTCTTAAATCATAGAAGAATTTTTTCTTTTGATGGTATGTAAAGCTAGGTGGTAAATATTTAGCAACAATGTAATTAGCATAGTCAGCATACCACGGAGTACTATTAACAACATTTATTGCAGCTAACTGCTCATCAGGAAAACTATCATCAATAGGTAGTGGGTCATCAAGCACATTTTCAAGCCTAGACAAGTTATTAGCTAATCGGTTCTCAGCTCCTTTTCTATCAATGATATGTAATCAAATTCTTGTAACAAGAGAACCCAACGAATAAGTCTAGGTTTAGCATCTTTCTTTTCCATAAGATATTTAATAGCAGCATGGTCTGTGTGAACAGTTACTTTGGAATTAACAATATAAGGTCTAAATTTATCACAAGCAAACACCACTGCTAAGAATTCTTTTTCAGTAGTAGCATAATTTCTTTGAGCACTGTCTAGAGTTTTACTAGTATAATGGATAACATTCAATTTCTTATCAACTCTTTGTCCTAGAACAGCACCAACAGCATAATCACTAGCATCAAACATAATTTCAAAAGGCAAGTTCCAATCAAGCGGTTGAACAATAGGTGCAGATATTAAGGCTTTCTTGAGTGTTTCAAAGGCTTCAAGACAATCATCATAAAAAACAAAAGGAATATCCTTTTACAAATGATTAGTAAGAAGCCTAGAAATTTTAGAAAAGTCTTTGATAAATCTTCTATAAAAACCAGCATGACCTGGGAAACTACGAATACCTTTGATGTCCTTAGGACATGGCATTTTCTCAATTGCATCAACCTTAGGTTGGTCCACTTAAATACCTCTTTCAGAAATTTTATGACCCAAGACAATGCCTTCATTAACCTTAAAGCGGCACTTCTCCCAATTCAAGACAAGATTTGTTTGTTCACATCTCTGCGAAACTCACTCAAGATTGCTTAAAGAATCACCAAAAGACTTCCCATAAACAGAAAAGTCGTCCATGAATACCTCAACAATCTTTTCACAAAAATCAGAGAATATAGCAGTAATACATCTTTGAAAGGTAGCAGGTGCATTACATAAACCAAAAGGCATACGTCTATAAGCATAAGTTCCAAAGGGACAAGTAAAAGTGGTCTTTTCTTGATCAGGTTGAGAAACAGGTATTTGTGAAAAGCCAGAGTATCCATCTAGGAAGCAAAAGTGTGTGTGCTTAGATAATCTTTCAAGCATTGGATCAATAAAAGGCAAAGGGTAATGATCTTTTCTAGTCGCTTCGTTTAATTTTCTGTAATCAATTACCATTCTATAGCCTGTAACAATTATTTGTGGAATAAGTTCATTCTTATCATTAGGAACAACAGTTATACCTCCTTTCTTAGGGACACAGTGAACCAGACTTACCCATCTACTGTCAGCTACATGATAGATTATACCTGCTTCCAGAGGTTTTAAGATTTCCGTTCTTACCACTTCTTTCATTTTTCGATTCAACCGATGTTGGTGATCAACAACGGGTTTAGCATCAAGTTCATATTAATTTTGTGCTGACATAGAGTGGGACTAATGCCCTTCAAATCATCAAGAGTATATCCAATAGCAGCCTGGTGTTCTTCCTTAGAACTTTCAATAATCTTTCTTCATGTTCTGAAAGGTTAGCACTAATAATAACATGATATATTTTCTTTTCATCAAGATAAGCATATTTCAAAGTGGCTGGCAATTGTTTTAATTCAAACACAGGATCACCTTCAGGTGGAGGAGGTCCTTCTAGAGTTTCAATAGGCAAATTGTGTTTAAGAAGAGGACGTTGTTCAAAGAAAATATTATCTATTTCATTTCTTTCATGCATATGTAAATCATTTTCATGGTCTAGCAAATATTGTTCTAAGGATCAGTAGGTGGAACAGCAATAGAAGCAATACCAATTAATTCATCCTTACTAGGCAATTCTTTTTCATGATGATTTGTACTAAACTTGGAAAAATTAAACTCATGAGACTCATCACAAAAGTTAACACTAACAGTTTGTTTCTTACAATCTATCTTAGCATTAACTGTATTCAAGAAAGGTCTACCAAAGATAATGGGACAAAAGTCATCTTGTGGGGAACCAAGAACAAGAAAATCAGTAGGGTATTTCATTTTCCCACACAAGACTTCAACATCTCTAATAATCCCAATTGGTGATATGGTGTGTCTATTAGCAAGTTTAATAGTAACATCTATTTCTTCTATCTCAGCAGGTGCTATATCTTTCGTGATTTCTTCATATAAAGTGTAAGGAATAGCACTCACACTAGCACCCATGTCACATAAACCATGATAACAGTGATCTCCTATTTTAACTGAAATACCATGCATGCCAACAATAGGTCTATGTTTATCTATTTTATCAGGTTTAGCAATTCTAGCAGCTTCTTCACAGAAGTAAATAACATGCCCATCCATATCGTCTTCCAAGAGATCTTTAACCATAGCAATACTAGGTTCAACTTTAATGTGTTCATCAGGTTTAGGTGTTCTAATATAGCTTTTGTTAACCACAGTTGAAACTTTAGCATGTTCCTTTATCCTAACAGGGAAAGGTGGTTTCTCAATGTAAGCAGAAGGAACAACTGGATCAACATTGTAAAGTATAGTTTCTTCTTTAACTGGTATTGGTTCTTTAATTTCTTATTTAATAGGTGGGTGATATTTAAACCACTTCTCCTTAGGGAGTTCAACATGAGTAACAAATGATTCACAAAAGGAGGCTACTATCTCAAAGTCAAGTCCATATTTAGTTCTAAACTTTTGAAAAGCATCGGTATCCATAAAAGTTTTACACAATCATACTTAAGTTTAATACCTGACTCTTTACCTTCGTCGAGTTCCCAATCTTCAGAGTTGCGTTTAATTCTTTCCAGAAGATCCCACCGGAATTCAATAGTCTTCTTCATAAATGAACCAGCACAAGAAGTATCAAGCATGGTTTGATCATTACGAGAAAGCCGAGCATAAAAATTCTGGATAATAATTTCTATTGAGAGCTCATGATTGGGGCATGAATATAACAGTGACTTAAGCCTCTCCCAAGGTAGAGCGATACTTTCTCCTTCATGAGGCCTAAAATTATATATATTATTCCGATCACGATGAACTAGATGCATAGGATAATTTTTTGGAGGAACTCCAATTTCAAACGATCCCAATTCCATGATCCAATATCATTGCATAGCCTATACCATGCCAATGCTTTTCCCTTCAAAGATAAAGGGAAAACCTTTTTCATCACTTCATCCTGGGTAAACCTACAAACTGAAACAATCCGCAAATTTGTTCCTCATATATCAAGTGCATATCAGGATGTTCAGTTCCATCTCCTGCATAAGGATTAGCTAGCAGTTGTTCTATCATACCCGAAGGGATTTCATATTCAATATTTTTAGTAGGTGTAGTAGGTTGAGGGGTAGCTAATTGTGGTTCCGGACAAGGTGAAGATACCCCGAACAAACCCCTCAAAGGATTGTTTTCCATAGTAACAAGTGACAATAAATTTTAGCATCCTATATAAATGTTTCCTTACCAAATTCCACTTACCAAAGGCGCTTCACTCCCCAGCAACGGCACCAGAAAATAGCCTTGATGACCCACAAGTATAGGGGATCAATTTTAGCTCTTTTCAATAAGTAAGATTGTCGAACCCAGCGAGGAGCAGAAGGAAATGACAAGTAGTTTTCATTAAGGTAATGTCTGCAAGTGCTGAAATTGTAAGTAGCGGAGTAGTTTGATAGCAAGATAATTTGTAACGAGCAAGTAACGGTAGTAGTAACAAAAGTGCAGCAAGGTACCCCGATCCTTTTGAGGCAAAGGACAGGCTGAAATGATCTCTTATGATAACCAAACCATTCTTGAGGGTACACGGGAATTTCATCTAGTCACTTTCATCATGTTGGTTTGATTTGTGTTCGCTACTTTGATAATTTGATATGTGGGTGGACCGGTGCTTAGGTGTTGTTCTTACTTGAACAAACCTCCTACTTATGATTAACCCTCCCGCAAGCATCCGCAACTACGAGAAAAGTATTAAGAATAAATTCTAACCATAGCATTAAACTTTTGGATCCAATCGGTCCCTAACGAAATAGCGCATAAACTGGGGTTTAAGCTTCTGTCACTCTTGCAACCCACCATCTAATTGCTACTCCACAATGCATTCCGTTAGGCCCAAATATGGTGAAGTGTCATGTAGTCGACGTTCACATGACACCCCTAAGGGAATAACATACATACTATCAAAATATCGAACACATATCAAGTTTCACATGATTACTTGTAACATGATTTCTCCCGTGACCTCAAGAACAAAAGTAACTACTCACAAACGATAAACATGTTCATGATCAGAGGAGTATTAAATAGCATAATGGATCTGAACATATAATCTTCCACCAAATATACCATATAGTAATCAACTACAAGATGTAATCAACACTACTAGTCACCCACAAGCACCAATCTATAGTTCCAGTAACAAGATTGAACACAATAGATGAACTAGGGTTTGAGAGGAGATGGTGTTGTTGAAGATGTTGATGGAGATTGCCCTCCCCAAGATGTTAGAGTTGTTGGTGATGATGGTGACGATGATTTCCCCCTCCGGGAGAGAAGTTCCCCTAGCGGAATCGCTCCGCCGGAGGGCAAAAGTGCTCCTGCCCAAGTTCCGCCTCGATACGGTGGCGCTCCATCCTGAAAACCTCTTCCTTATGTATTCTAGGTCAAAATCATTTATATACCATAAGATGGGCACCGGAGGTGGGCCGAGGAGGCCACAACCCACCAGGGCATGCCTGGGGGGCCTGGCGCGCCCAGGTGGGTTGTGCCCACCTGTTGGCCCCCCTCTAGTGCTTATTGGCTCCAGTATTTCTTAAATATTCCATAAAAAATCTCCATGAAGTTTTAGCTTATTTGGAGTTGTGCAGAATAGGTGGCCTGACGTAGCTTTTCCAGGTCCAGATTTCCAGCTGCTGGAATTCTTCCTCTTGGTGTGTACCTTGCAAATTATGAGAGAAAAGGCAATATAATTACTCCAAAAAGCATTATTATGGATAAAAAATTATAAATAACAGTAAGAAAACATGATGCAAAATGGACGTATCACATCTCACGTGATGATCGGACATGGTTTAGTTGATATGGATCACGTGATCATTTAGATGACTAAAGGGATGTCTATCTAAGTGGGAGTTCTTAAGTAATATGATTAATCGAACTTTAATTTATCATGAACTTAGTACCTGATAGTATTTGCATGTCTATGTTGTTGTAGATCAATGGCCCATGCTACCGTTCCCTTGAATTTTAATGCGTTCCTAGACAAAGCTAAGTTGAAAGATGATGGTAGCAACTACACGGACTGGGTCCGTAACTTGAGGATAATCTTCATTGCTGCACAGAAGAATTACGTCCTGGAATCACCGCTAGGTGCAAGACCCGCTGCAGGAGCAACTCCGGACGTTGTGAGCATCTAGCAAAGCAAAGCTGATGACTACTCGGTAGTTCAGTGTGCCATGCTTTACGGCTTTGAATCAGGACTTCAAAGACATTTTGAACGTCATGGAGCATATGAGATGTTCCAGGAGTTGAAGTTAATATTTCAAGCAAATGCCCGAATTGAGATATGAAGTCTCCGATAAGTTTTACGGCTGCAAGATGGAGGAGAATAGTTCTGTCAGTGAACATATACCTAGAATGTCTGGGTGCCACAACCACTTGACTCAACTGGGAGTTAATCTTCCTGATGATAGTGTAATTGACAGAGTTCTTCAATCACTGCCACCAAGCTACAAAAGCTTCGTGATGAACTATAATATGTAAGGGATGGATAAGACAATTCCCAAGCTCTTCGCGATGCTGAAGGCTGCGGAGGTAGAAATCAAGAAGGAGAATCAAGTGTTGATAGTTAACAAGACCACTAGTTTCAAGAAAAAGGTCAAAGGGAAGAAGGGGAAATTCAAGAAGAACGGCAAGCAAGTTGCTGCTCAAGTGAAGAAGCCCAAGTCTGGACCTAAGCCTGAGACTGAGTGCTTCTACTGCAAAGGGACTGGTCACTGGTAGCCGAACTGCCCCAAGTATTTGGCAGATAAGAAGGATGGCAAAGTGAAAGGTATATTTGATATACATGTTATTGATGTGTACCTTACTAATGCTCGTAGTAGCGCCTGGGTATTTGATACTGGTTCTGTTGCTCATATTTGCAACTCGAAACACGGGCTACGGATTAAATAAAGATTGGCTAAGGACGAGGTGACGATGAGCGTGGGAAATGGTTCCAAAGTCGATGTGATCACCGTCGGCACGCTACCTTTTCATATACTGTCGGGATTAGTTTTGGACCTAAATAATTGTTATTTGGTGCCAGCATTGAGCATGAACATTATATCTAGATCTTTTTTGATGCGAGATGGTTAGTCATTTAAATCAGAGAATAATGGTTGTTCTATTCATATGAGTAATATCTTTTATGGTCATGCACCCTTGAGGAGTGGTCTATTTTTGTTGAATCTTGATTGCAGTGATACACATATTCATAATATTGAAGCCAAAAAGATGCAAGGTTAATAATGATAGTGCAACTTATTTGTGGCATTGCCGTTTAGGTCATATTGGTGTAAAGCGCAATGAAGAAACTCCATGCTGATGGGCTTTTGGAATCATTTGATGCTTGCAAACCATACCTCATGGGCAAGATGACTAAGACTCCATTCTCCGGAACAATGGAGCGAGCAACTGACTTATTGGAAATAATACATACTGATGTATGCGGTCCGATGAGTGTTGAGGCTCGCAGCTGGTATCGTTATTTTCTGACCTTCACAGATGATTTGAGCAGATATGGATATATCTACTTGATGAAACATAAGTCTGAAACATTTGAAAAGTTCAAAGAATTTCAGAGTGAAGTGGAAAATCATCGTAACAAGAAAATAAAGTTTCTACGATCTGATCATGGAGGTGGATATTTGAGTTATGAGTTTGGTGTTCATTTGAAACAATGTGGAATATTTTCGCAACTCACGCCACCTGGAACACCACAGCGTAATGGTGTGTCCGAACGTCGTAACCGTACTTTATTAGATATGGTGTGATCTATGATTTCTCTTACTGATTTACCGCTATTGTTTTGGGGTTATGCTTTAGATACAGCTGCATTCACGTTAAATAGGGCACCATCTAAATCCGTTGAGACGACGCCGTATGAACTGTCAAGAAACCTAAGTTGTCGTTTCTTAAAGTTTGGGGCTGCGATGATTATGTGAAAAAGTTCACCTGATAAGCTCGAACCCTGATCGGAGAAATGCGTCTTCATAGGATACCCAAAAGAGACTGTTGGGTACACCTTCTATCACAGATTCGAAGGCAAGATATTCGTTGCTAAGAATGGATCCTTTCTAGAGAAGGAGTTTCTCTCAAAAGAAGTGAGTGGGAGGAAAGTGGAACTTGATGAGGTAATTGCACCTTCTCCCGAATTGCAAAGTAGCTCATCACAGAAATCAATTCCAGTGATTCCTACACCAATTAGTGAGGAAGCTAATGATGATGATCATGAAACTTTAGATCAAGTTACTACCGAACCTCGTAGGTCAACCAGAGTAAGGTCCGCACAAGAGTGGTACGGTAATCCTGTTCTGGAGGTCATGTTACTTGACCATGACGAACCTACGAACTATTAGGAAGCGATGATGAGCCCAGATTCCGCAAAATGGTTTGAGGCCATGAAATCTGAGATGGGATCCATGTATGAGAACAAAGTTTGGACTTTGGTTGATTTGCCCGATGATCGGCAAGCCATGGAGAATAAATGGATCTTCAAGGAAGAAGACTGACGCTGACGGTAATGTTACTGTCTACAAAGCTCGACTTATTGAAAAAGGTTTTCGACAAGTTCAAGGAGTTGACTACGATGAGACCTTCTCACCCTTAGTGATGCTTAAGTCTGTCCGAATCATGTTAGCAATTGCCGCATTTTATGATTATGAAATTTGGCAAATGGATGTCAAAACTGCATTCCTTAATGGATATCTTAAAGAAGAGTTGTATATGATGCAACCAGAAGGTTTTGTCGATCCAAAAGGTGCTAACAAAGTGTGCAAGCTCCAGTGATCCATTTATGGACTGGTGCAAGCCTCTTGGAGTTGGAATATACGCTTTGATAGTGTGATCAAAGCATATGGTTTTATACAAAATTTTGGAGAAGCCTGTATTTACAAGAAAGTGAGTGGGAGCTCTGTAGCATTTCTAATATTATATGTGGATGACATATTGTTGATTGGAAATAATACAGAATTTCTGGATAGCATAAAAGGATACTTGAATAAGAATTTTTCAATGAAAGACCTCGGTGAAGCTGCTTATATATTGGGCATCAAGATCTATAGGGATAGATCAAGATGCTTAATTGGACTTTCACAAAGCACATACCTTGATAAAATTTTGAATAAGTTCAAAATGGACTAGTCAAAGAAAGGGTTCTTGCCTGTGTTACAAGGTGTGAAGTTGAGTCAGACACAATGCCCGACCACTACAGAAGATAGTTAGAAAATGAAAGTCATTCCCTATGCTTCAGCCATAGGTTCTATCATGTATGCAATGTTGTGCACCAGACTTGATGTGTGCCTTGCTATAAGTTTAGCAGGGAGGTACCAAAGTAATCTAGGAGTGGATCACTAGACAGCAGTCAAGAACATCCTGAAATACCTGAAAAGGACTAAGGATATGTTTCTCGTTTATGGAGGTGACAAAGAGCTTGTCGTAAATGGTTACGTTGATGCAAGCTTTGGCACTGATCCGGATGACTCTAAGTCACAAACCGGATACGTACTTATATTGAATGGTGGAGCTGTCAGTTGGTGCAGTTCCAAGCAGAGTGTCGTGGCGGGATCTACGTATGAAGCAGAGTACATAGCTGCTTCGGAAGCAGCAAAAGAAGGACTCTGGATGAAAGATTTCATATCCGATCTAGGTGTAATACCTAGTGCATCGGGTCCAGTGAAAATCTTTTGTGACAATACTGGAGCAATAGCCTTTGCGAAGGATTCGAGATTTCACAAAAGAACCAAAACACATCAACAGACGCTTCAATTCCATCCGCGATCAAGTCAAGGAGGGAGATATAGAGATTTGCAAAATACATACGGATCTGAATGTTGCAGACCCGTTGACTAAGCCTCTCTCACGAGCAAAACATGATCAGCACCAAGACTCCATGGGTGTTAGAATCATTACTATGTAATCTAGATTATTGACTCTAGTGCAAGTGAGAGACTGAAGGAAATATGCCCTAGAGGAAATAATAAAGTTGTTATTTATATTTCCTTATATCATGATAAATGTTTATTATTCATGCTAGAATTGTATTAACCGGAAACTTAGTACATGTGTGAATACATAGACAAACAGAGTGTCCCTAGTATGCCTCTACTTGACTAGCTCGTTAATCAAAGATGGTTAAGTTTCCTAACCATAGACATGTGTTGTCATTTTATAAACGGGATCACATCATTAGAGAATGATGTGATGGACAAGACCCATCCATTAGCTTAGCATAATGATCATTTAGTTTTATTGCTATTGTTTTCTTCTTGATTTATACATGTTCCTCTGACTATGAGATTATGCAACTTCCGAATACCGGAGGAACACCTTGTGTGCTATCAAACGTCACAACGTAACTGGGTGATTATAAAGATGTTCTACAGGTGTCTCCGATGGTGTTTGTTGAGTTGGCATAGATCGAGATTAGGATTTGTCACTCTGTGTATCGGAGAGGTATCTCTGGGCCCTCTCGGTAATGCACATCACTATAAGCCTTGCAAGCAATGTGACTAATGAGTTAGTTACGGGATGATGCATTACGAAACGAGTAAAGAGACTTGCCGGTAATGAGATTGAACTAGGTATGAGGATACCGACGATCGAACCTTGGGCAAGTAACATACCAATGACAAAGGGAATAACGTATGTTGTTATGCGGTTGACCAATAAAGATGTTCATAGAATATGTAGGAGCCAATATGAGCATCCAGGTTTCGCTATTGGTTATTGACCGGAGATGTGTCTCGGTCATGTCTACATAGTTCTCGAACCCGTAGGCCCGCACGCTTAACGTTCGATGACGATTTGTATTATGAGTTATGTGATTTGATGAACCAAAGTTTGTTCGGAGTCCCGGATGAGATCACGGACATGGCGAGGAGTCTCAAAATGTTCGAGAGGTAAAGATTCATATATTGGAAGGTTACATTCGGACACCGGAATGGTTCGAGATGTTTCGGATGAGTTTCGGAGTACTGGGGGTTACCGGAACATCCCCTCGGGAAGTTAATGGTCCAACATGGGCCTTAGTGGAGAAGAGAGAGGGCCGGCCTCAACTGGATCAAGAGCTTGAGGGACGTCATCGTGTTGAACATGTGCAGAACACAGAGGTGTCATACATTTGGTGCTAGGATCGGTTGGACCGTGAAGACGATCGACTACATCAACCGCGTTGCTAAAATGCTTCCGCTTTCGGTCTACGAGGGTACATGGACACACTCTCCCCTCTCGTCGCTATGCTTCTCCTAGATAGATCTTGCGTGATCATAGGATTTTTTTTTTGAAATACTACGTTCCCCAACACGTTCTTATTGCATTACTCCGTTTCTCCATGAACTTAATACGCTAGATGCATGCTGGATAGCGGTCGATGTGTGGAGTAATAGTAGTAGATGCAGGCATGAGTCGGTCTACTAATCTTGGACGTGATGCTAATATAATGATCATTGCCTGGATATCATCATGATTATTTGAAGTTCTATCAATTGCCCAATAGTAATTTGTTCACCCACCGTTTGCTATTTTTCTCGAGAGAAGCCACTAGTGAAATCTACGGCCCTCGGGTCTCTTTCTCTTATTATTTGCCATTGCGATCTATTTTCCTTTGCTTTTATTTTCAGATCTATTAAACCAAAAATACAAAAATACCTTGCTGCAATTTATTCTTATTTATTTTATTTGGCGTTCGATCTATCAATCTACTACAATTTTATTCACGTATGTTTGCCTATCTTGAGGCGCCGCTACCCGAAAGGGATTGACAACCCCTTTTACACGTCGGGTTGTGAGTAGTTGTTATTTGTGTGTAGGTGTTGTTTACATTGTGTTGCTTGGTTCTCCTACTGGTTTGATAACCTTGGTCTCATAACTGAGGGAAATACCTACTGCCGCTGTACTGCATCATCCCTTCCTCTTTGGGGAAATACCGACGTAGCTTCAAGTCGCATCAGTCCATAATTGGGAAGCAAGCAGAGATTTGGCCCAATCAAAATTGTCAACAGTCAACAGAGCAAAAGTGATGAATTTACACCATTCAATAGGTACCTGGGTAGCTTGATCTGTTGGGGCCACAAGTGCAAAATGAGTGCTCCAGAGCTCCAGCCCTTCCTTGGATAAAAACTCCTCATCTTTCCCTGAAGATGCAGTTGTTTGTAACTGAATATCTTTGGCAGAAAAGCTTGCATTGAAGATGGGAAAAGGGAAAGCTGGAGGTGCTTCCATATTGTTACCTGCAGATGAGCTGGAGTTTTCTGCTTCCTCAGTTGTGCCCTCTGTAGTGGTCAGAGGATTTGGAGGGGCAGAGCTTGAGTCCTTGTCTGCCAGTTGGGTTGGAGCAATCATTGGGACTAAAGCAGCAGTAGCCTCCAAAACAACAGCAATTGTCTCTTCTGCAGCAATTTCTGGGACAGCAATAGTTGACTCTGTTTGGTACAACAGTAGTGGCAATTGTCCCTTCTGCAGCAATGATTGGGACAACATCAACAAATGTTGCAGAGGGAGCTTCAATGGTCTGTTGTAGTAGGGCTCTTACACTGGCATTTCCATTTCAGGTTGTGGAGGAAAATCAGCAACCAAATTAACATCTTCAGCAGCAGGCAGTAAATGTGCTTCAGGGATGTTGAAATCTTCCACTAGCAGCTGCTCAATTGGCTGATTGAGATCAAAGTCAGCATGAACAACAGGCTGGGCTTTAGGTAGAACAAGAGGTGCCAATAGTTCATCCAAGTATTGCAAAATTGGCACTCCATTATCAGATTCAACAGAGCTAATATTGGCACTAGGCAAACCCAATGAGAGGGTGAGACCACTGTTGTTATCCACTGGCTGCTCTGCTTCTAACTCCAGGGGGGCATAAGATCATTCAGTTCGAGGAATTCCCCAGCTTGAATTTCCACATCAACAAGCTGTTGTTGCTGTGGCATTGCCCAATGACCCCAGCCCTCATCTTCCTCTGCTTGGGCCAGAGCTTCCTCAATAACTGGCAGATCTTGGTTTTCAGGCTGCAACAGATGAAAAGCAACAGGTCCAACCATAAGATTGTTCTGGTTGGGATGATGAAATTGTTCTTGTGGCCTTTGATGAGGGTTTCCATCTACAGGAACCGGGTCTTCATCAGCAGGTGGCTCTCCAATGGGGATGTCATCAAAAATTACTACAGGGCAAGACCATGACTGACCACTGAAATTATTGGCACCAGAAACTACCAGACTGGCCGGGACATCCTTCAAAGCATCAATCTTAACTTTCAGAGCTACAGTAGCATCGCTAGATTTAACTCTATCCCAAACCATAAGTTGCCCAAAACCCGCAGTTGCATTGGATAGTTCATGAAAACTCCTCAAATCAGCAGGGAAACCAAACACCATAATCCAAACATCTCGATTCAGATTGAAGTTCTTCCAGTTCAGGCCCTCATTGTGCCTTTGAAAGACGATGTGGATATCACCATAAGCATGCGGACCTCCATTAAATAAGATATCTCTGTCCGCCGCACTGTGAACCCGCACAAAAGCTTGCTCGAATGAACATTTCGTCACAGAAGTAACTCCAATGTGCTTAGACTGTAGAAACTCAAGGAGGATCTCACGGACATTGATAAAACTTACTTCACCTAGAAGCATGGGGATGATTGTTGCAATGGCAAGATCTTCGTTGGCTGGAACAAGATTGCCATGGAGCACCCGGTGGTGCGCGGGCCGACCTTCCACCTCGATCACATGGAAGCCATCAGGGAGGAAAGGAGTAGGGTCGAAAGGGAACGTTGCCATGGCCGGCGGCCGGACGGGAGCAGCGCCGGCAGAAACCCTCGTCGAAGGAGCTGGTTGCTGCAGATGTGGAGGACTTTGGTGGGAATGCGAGTCGACATCGGCGGTAATGACTTGATTTGACTGAACAGGAGGGGTAGTGGTCTCTTTGATAGGTGGGTCTGAATGTGGCGATTGACGGTTGTCTCAGCCACTAGCCAAAAGTGGCTGCTGCAGCAGAGGAGGAGGTTGAATGCGGGGCGTCGGCTCGGAAATCGCGCCACCAAATCTGCAGTTAGCCTTGATATGGCCTAGACGACGACATCCTCTGCACCAGATCCTGTTTTTGCAACTAGGCCTAAGATGGCCCACACCAAGGCAGCGAACGCAAAAGAGGCTATTGGGCTCCCGAGTGGACTGGGCGGGCCTAGAGTTTTGAAATCCCAAAGGTGCCGCCCTCCCGAGTGCCACATTATTAGGAGTAGTTAATACAGGGTTTAAGATTGTCGTTGATTGAGCTAGGCTCTCCGAAACTGACAGGGTACATGGGGCACTGGATCTGGCCGAAGATCTGGCCTGGGATCTTGCTGGGGAGGTATGATCTTGAAAGATTTTAGGAGTTTGAATAGCCGCGACATAGGTTCTACGATCACTAGATCGATCTACTACGGTCCATTCTTGATCAAGTTCTTGCTGATAAGGCCGGAACTCTTTGTGGAAATTTGGTCCACCATTCCCCCAGAGAAAGAAACCAAGATCGAATAGATCATTGACACAATTTCCCCTTTGATAATAGCAAAACCCACATCCTTGGAGGAAACACTGAATTTGAAAGACCAATTCTGAAGGCAAGAAACATTGAAACGTGATGCATGTCCCCCAAAGCAAGATTGGAGCATGAGACTGACCGAATCCACATTGATACGGAGTTTGGAGCGAGTCACCTCAGCCACTAGGAAGAATTCCTTGAGCTTGCCTCCTTCGAAATGGTTGATAGGCACACCATATTGTTTCTAGATGAAAGCTTCAAAGGCCAAACCTTGCTCGAACTTGAGATCGGAGAGGGCCATCTTGGTGGGGGACGGCACGCCCTGAGCCTGTGAGGGTGGCTACCGGCGCTGGAGTGGCAGCCAGCGGGGTTTGTGGCCGCCGCGGCCTGAGTGGCCAGCGGTGCAAGGGGAGAACGTGCGCTCTTCCACATGATGAATGCTTGCAAACCGATATCATATAGAAGGCGTTCTTATCGAACATGATCAATGACAATGAAGATCCGACCGAAATGGTGTACGAATTGGAGGGCACCACCGCATTTGAAGTTGGAACAACATCATTTACCAATCAGCTACCTCTTGAGCATGCGCTAGTTTTCCCTTGAAGAGGAAAGGCTGATGCAGCAAAGTAGCGTAAGTATTTCCCTAAGTTTTGAGAACCAAGGTATCAATCCAGTCGGAGACAACACACAAGTCACCTAGTACCTGCACAAACAATCAATAACCTTGCAACCAACGCGATAAAGGGATTGTCAATCCCTTCACGGTCACTCACAAAAGTGAGATCTAATAGAGATAGTAAAGTAAATATTTTTGGTATTTTTGTTGTATAGATTGGAAAGTAAAGATTGAAAAATAGTAAACGAGATGTGATGTAAATAAAAGAGATGTAATATAATAGGAAAGAGACCCGGGGGCATAGGTTTCACTAGTGGCTTCTCTCAAGATAGCATGTATTACGATGGGTGAACAAATTACTGCCGAGCAATTGATAGAAAAGCGCATAGTTATGAAGATATCTAAGGTAACGATCATGAATATAGGCATCACGTCCATGTCAAGTAGACCGAAACGATTCTACATCTACTACTATTACTCCACACATCGACCGCTATCCAACATGCATCTAGAGTATTAAGTTCATAAGAACGGAGCACATTAAGCAAGATGACATGATGTAGAGGGATAAACTCAAGCAATATGATATAAACCCCATCTTTTTATCCTCGATGGCAACAATATAATACGTGCCTTGCTAGCCCTACTGTCACTGGGAAAGGACACCGCAAGATTGAACCCAAAGCTAAGCACTTCTCCCATTGCAAGAAAGATCAATCTAGTAGGCCAAACTAAACCGATAATTCGAAGAGACTTGCAAAGATATCAAATCATGCATATAAGAATTCAGAGAAGAACCAAATAATATTCATAGATAATCTTGTTCATAAATCCACAATTCATCGGATCTCGGCAAACACACCGCAAAAGAGTATTACATCAAATAGATCTCCAAGAACATCGAGGAGAACTTTGTATTGAGAATCAAAGAGAGAGAAGAAGTCATCTAGCTAATAACTATGGACCTGAAGGTCTGTGGTAAACTACTCACGCTTCATCGGAGAGGCAATGGTGTTGATGTAGAAGCCCTCCGTGATCGATTCCCCCTCCGGCAGATCGCCGGAAAAGGCCTCAAGATGGGATCTTACGGGTACAAAAGGTTACAGCGGTGGAAAAGTGGTTTCGTGGCTCTCCCTAATGTTTCTAGTGTATAGGAGTATATATAGGCGAAAGAAGTATGTCAGTGGAGCTACGAGGGGCCTATGAGGGTGGGGGCGCACCTACCCCCCTGGGCACGCCCTCCTGCCTCGCGGAGTTCCATACATTGACTCCAAGTCCTCTGGATTGCTTTCGGTCCAAGAAAGATCATCGCGAAGGTTTCATTCCGTTTGGACTCTGTTTGGTATTCCTTTTCTGCAAAACTCTAAAATAGGCAAAAAAACAGAAACTTGCACTGGGCCTCCGGTTAATAGGTTAGTCCCAGAAATAATATAAAAGAGCATATTAAAGCCCATTAAACATTCAAAACAGATAATATAATAGCATGGAACAATAAAAAATTATAGATACGTTGGAGACGTATCAAGCATCCCCAAGCTTAATTCCTGCTCGTCCTCGAGTAGGTAAATGATAAAAACAGAATTTTTGATGTGGAATGCTACCTAACATAATAATCAATGTAATTTTCTTTATTATGGAATGAATGTTCAGATCCGAAAGATTCAAGACAAAAGTTTAATATTGACATAAAAATAATAATACTTCAAGCATACTAACAAAGTAATCATGTCTTCTCAAAATAACATGGCCAAAGAAAGTTCATCCCTACAAAAATCATATAGTTTGGCTATGCTCCATCTTTGTCACACAAAATATTCAAATCATGCACAACCCCGGTTTCAGCCAAGCAATTATTTCATACTTTAGTATTCTCAAACTTTTTCAACTTTCACGCAATACATGAGAGTGAGCCAAGGACATAGCACTATAGGTGGAATAGAATGGTTGTTGTGGAGAAGACAAAAAGGAGGAATATGGTCTCACATCAACTAGGCATATTAATGGGCTATGGAGATGCCCATCAATAGATATCAATGTGAGTGAGTAGGGATTGCCATGCAACAGATGCACTAGAGCTATAAATGTATGAAAGCTCAACAAAAGAAACTAAGTGGGTGTGCATCCAACTTGCTTGCTCACGAAGACCTAGGGCATTTTGAGGAAGCCCATCATTGGAATATACAAGCCAAGTTCTATAACAAAAATTCCCACTATTATATGAAAGTGACAAAATAAGAGACTCTCTATCATGAAGAACATGGTGCTACTTTGAAGCACAAGTGTGGAAAAAGGATAGTAGCATTGTCCCTTCTCTCTTTTTCTCTCTCTTTTTTTGGCTTCTTTGGCCTCTTTTTTTTCATTGGCTTCTTTGGCCTCTCTTTTTTCCTCACACGGGACAATGCTCTAATAAAGATAACCATCACACTTCTATTTATTTACACCTCAAGGATTACAACTCGATATTTAGAACAAAATATGACTCTATATGAATGCCTCCGGCAGTGTACCGGGATGTGCAATGGATCAAGAGTGACATGTACGAAAAAATTATGAATGGTGGCTTTGCCACAAATACGATGTCAACTACATGATCATGCAAGGCAATATGACAATGATGGAGCGTGTCATAATAAACGGAACGGTGGAAAGTTGCATGGCAATATATCTGGGAATGGCTATGGAAATGCCATAATAGGTAGGTATGGTGGCGGTTTTGAGGAAGGTAAATGGTGGGTTTATGGTACCGGCGAAAGTTGCGCGGTACTAGAGAGGCTAGCAGCGGGGGAAGGGTGAGAGTGTGTATAATCCATGGAATCAACATTAGTCATAAAGAACTCACATACTTATTGCAAAAATCTACAAGTCCTAAAAACCAAGCACTATGTGCATGCTCCTAGGGGAAGGGTTGGTAGGAGTTAACCATCGTGCGATCCTGGCCTTCACACATAAGGAAGACAATCAAAGAAACACCTCATGCTTCAAATTTGTTACACAACGGTTACCATACGTGCATGCTACGGGACTTGCAAACCTCAACACAAGTATTTCCCAAATTCACAATTACTCTACTAGCATGAATCTAATATCACCATCCTCATATCTCAAAACAATCATCAAGCATCAAACTTCTCATAGTATTCAACGCACTTTATATGAAAGCTTTTATTATACCCATCTTGGATGCCCATCATATTCGGACTAGTTTTATAGCCAAAGCAAATTACCATGCTGTTCTAAAAGACTCTTAAAATAATATAAGTGAAGCATGAGAGATCAATAATTTCTATAAAATAAAACCACCACCGTGCTCTAAAAAGATATAAGTGAAGCACTAGAGCAAAATTATCTAGCTCAAAAGATATAAGTGAAGCACATAGAGTATTCTAATAAATTCTGATTCATGCGTGTCTCTCCCAAAAGGTGTGTACAGCAAGTATGATTGTGGTAAACTAAAAAGCAAAGACTCAAATCATACAAGACGCTCCAAGCAAAACACATATCATGTGGTGAATAAAAATATAGCCTCAAGTAAACTTACCAATAGACGAAGACGAAAGAGGGGATGCCTTCCGGGGCATCCCCAAGCTTAGGCTTTTGGTTGTCCTTGAATTTTACCTTGGGGTGCCTTGGGCATCCCCAAGCTTAGGCTCTTGCCACTCCTTATTCCAAAATCCATCAAATCTTTACCCAAAAACTTGAAAACTTCACAACACAAAACTTCAACAGAAAATCTCATGAGCTCCATTAGTATAAGAAAATAAACCACCACTTTAAGGTACTGTAATGAACTCATTATTTATTTATATTGGTGTTAAACCTACTGTATTCCAACTTCTCTATGGTTCATACCCGCCCGATACTACTCATAGAAAATCAAACTAGCAAACAACACACAAAAAATAGAATCTGTCAAAAACAGAACAGTCTGTAGCAATCTGTAACTTTCGAATACTTCTGTAACTCCAAAAATTCTGAAAATAAATTGGTGGACGTGAGGAATTTGTCTATTAATCATCTGCAAAAATAATCAACCTAAAAGCACTCTCCAGTAAAAAAATGACAGCTAATCTCGTGAGCGCAAAAGTTTCTGTTTTTTACAGCAAGATCGCAAAGACTTCACCCAAGTCTTCCCAAAGGTTCTACTTGGCACAAACACTAATTAAAACATAAAACCACATCTAAACAGAAACTAGATGGATTATTTATTACTAAACAGGAGCAAAAAGTAAATAACAAAAATAAAATTGGGTTGCCTCCCAACAAGCACTATCGTTTAACGCCCCTAGCTGGGCATAAAAACAAGAATAGATCTAGGTATTGCCATCTTTGGTATGCAATTCTTCAATTGAACACACATAACCCTTAGGAGGTTCTTTGGTTTTGTTAATGATCAAACTCCTAGGCAAGAAATCAAGAAATTCATTTATAGCAAAAGGTTCCTTAATGATATTGAAAAAGTTGGGGTGAACACTTATTGATTTGAGGTCTTCATTTTCCTTACTAGAAGATTCACCCTTATTTTTAGGAACATAGATAAACTTGGCAACTTTGGTAGGAGGAGGATTTGAGGTATTTTTAATGGCAGAAAAAGCGAACACCAAGTTGGTAATAATATCTTCGAGTTTATCAATTCTAGTGGAATCTTGATCTATCTTCTCATTAACTATGGGTTCCTTCTCCCTAAGATTTTTCAGAGTAACTCCTACCTTAGATCCATATTGGGTAATTCGGTTGTGGATCTATTTATTCAAATTTTCGATTAACTCTACAGTGGCAAATTTATTTTCAATAATATCAAGCCTTTGCATCACATGTTCCAAAGTTAAAATAGTTCCATTGACCAAAAGAGGTGGTGGGCCTAACAAATCTATCATAGCATTATAAGAATCAAAAGTATTGCTTCCCAAGAAATTCCCTCCGGTAATGGTGTCAAGAACATATCTATTCCAAGGAGTGATGCCTACGTAAAAATTGCGAAGAAGAACGGAAGTGGATTGCTTTCTAGTAGATCTATTTTGAGCATTGCAAATTCTATACCAAGCATCTTTTAGATTTTCTCCCTCCCTTTGTTTAAAATTGAGAACTTCATTATCGGGAGTATTAACAATGATAGGAGGACTAGCCATGAAGGCGAAACAAACGATCTAACACACGAATGCACAAGAAGCAAGCGAAAAGAGGCGAACGGAAGAGGGGCGAAGAAAAGGCAAAGGTTTTAGAAAATCGTTTTAGAAGTGGGGGAGAGGAAAACGAGAGGCGAATGGCAAATAATGTAATGCGAGGGAGAAGAGTTTATGATGGGTACTTGGTATGTCTTGAATTGGCGTAGATCTCCCTGACAACGGTGCCAGAAATCCTTCTTGCAACCTCTTGAGCATGCGTTGGTTTTCCCTTGAAGAGGAAAGGGTGATGCAGCAAAGTAGCGTAAGTATTTCCCTCAGTTCTGAGAACCAAGGTATCAATCCAGTAGGAGACAACGCACAAGTCACCTAGTACCTGCACAAACAATCAAGAACATTGCAACCAACGTGATAAAGGGGTTGTCAATCCCTTCACAGTCACTCGCAAAAGTGAGATATAATACAGATAGTAAAGTAAATATTTTTGGTATTTTTGTTGTATAGATTGGAAAGTAAAGATTCCAAAATAGTAAATGAGATGCGATGTAAATAAAAGAGATGTAATATAATAGGAAAGAGACCCGGGGGCCATAGGTTTCACTAGTGGCTTCTCTCAAGATAGCATGTATTACGGTGGGTGAACAAATTACTGCCGAGCAATTGATAGAAAAGCGCATAGTAATGAAGATTTCTAAGGCAATGATCATGAATATAGGCATGACGTCCATGTCAAGTAGACCGAAACAATTCTGCATCTACTACTATTACTCCACACATCGACCGCTATCCAGCATGCATCTAGAGTATTAAGTTTATAAGAACGGAGTAACGCATTAAGCAAGATGACATGATGTAGAGGGATAAACTCAAGCAATAAGATATAAACCCCATCTTTTTATCCTCGATGGCAACAATACAATACGTGCCTTGCTGCCCCTACTGTCACTAGGAATGGACACCGCAAGATTGAACCCAAAGCTAAGCACTTCTCCCATGGCAAGAACGATCAATCTAGTCGGCCAAGCTAAACCGATAATTCAAAGAGAATTGCAAAGATATCAAATCATGCATATAAGAATTCAGAGAAGAACCAAATAATATTCATAGATAATCTTGTTCATAAATCCACAATTCATCGGATCTCGGCAAACACACCGCAAAAGAGTGTTACATCGAATAGATCTCGAAGAACATCAAGGAGAACTTTGTATTGAGAATCAAAGAGAGAGAAGAAGTCATCTAGCTAATAACTATGGACCCGAAGGTCTGTGGTAAACTACTCACGCTTCATCGGAGAGGCAATGGTGTTGATGTAGAAGCCCTCCATGATCGATTCCCCCTCCGACAGATCGCCGGAAAAGGCCCTGTCAGGGGGATGGACCCCGGGCAGGCAACGGAACCCGGATCCTCTTCAAAAAACAACGGGGTTGGCACCGCCCCTCAATACCGGCACGCGCTTGGCCGGGTCGCTCGACCCAGCCAAGCCCCGAAAGCCGGCCAGACTAGCCGACCCGGCAAGACACGTCGACTCGGCCCCAACGACTAGCGCAAGACAGCCGAACCCGGCACGGCCAAAGCCTCCTCAACAAGCCAGCGCCACCCATGGCGTGCTACGCAATCCAGCCGCGGGTCAACTCCCGTCCCATCCAGGCCGTATGATGGGGACGAGACTTCGATCAACGATGACCGAGGCAATAGTGCCCCGCCCATGCCTCTAGTCAGCGGGAACGTGGCAACAGTGCCCCTCACCTACCCGCTGACCAGGGCCGGCGTGGCTACAGTGCCCCCGCCCTCACCGCTAACGACAGCAAGCGGCAACCTGACGGAGAGCACTATACGCGACTCGACTCGGCCATGCCCTGACGATCAACAAGACGGCACATAGTCCCCCTAGGCTTGCAGGGCCCGCACCTAGGGGAACCCGGCGAACCACAAGCCCTCAGCGGGACCCAGCCCGGGTCCCCGGACACCGACAATACGGACCCACTGACTTGTAGCATTACCATTGTACCCCCGGGGGGTTGGACTATAAAACCCCCCGGGAGCCCACGATCATTCGGGGGGCAAGCGGGGGGCGAGCGAGAGGGCAAGCAGAAAACACATACGAGAGAAAAGCAAGTAAGCATAGGACTCGCCACAAAACAGCAACACCGGAGAGAAGGAGCAGCCCAAGCATTGGCCAGCTTCCTTCCTCCTCCATACAGCTCCAGGAGCAACATTGTACTATCGATCATCCAACTACACTCGGCAGGACTAGGGGTATTATCTCTCCGGAGAGCCCCGAACCTGGGTATGTCCGGCGTCCCGCGCCCGCTCATGCCAACCTCGCCTCTGGAGTCCACCAGCGCCCTCGAGCCTCCTCCTCTCTTTAGCCATCCCTTGGCATCTGCCGTGCGCCCACCACGACAGTTGGCGCCCACCGTGGGGCAGCTCGAGGAGCTGGCCGGGAGCATGCTTCAGACGGGGTACTTCTCCTACACCGACGAGTCCGTCGCGCTGGCGGACGACGTCGTCGGCGCGCTTGTCGCCTCCTTCGCCGCGCTGCACATCTCCGATGCGTTCGCGGCCGACGAGTACCCCAGCGAGGTGCTCAGCTACTCTGACTCTCCCCTCTCCCTCGGCGGCGGCGTTTCCGCCGGGGCAATGGACGTCCATGTGGAGGTCTTCGTCACCGGCGACGGCGCCTCCTCCTCGTCGAGCAAGACGAGGAAGGCTGCCGAAGCCAGGGCCGCAGCGGATCAAATCGAGCCGTCCGATCCGTTGCGCGCCGCGATGCAGAGCCTCCACATCCCCATCGGCACTGACGTCGACGCCACCAACGTCGCTGAGGCCCGAACCCATCTCGAGGAAAGGCGCCAGCAGATGCTGGACCTGTCCGAGACGCTCGCCGCCACTCAGCGTCGCCTGGACGCCGCTCAGCTGGAGCGCGATACCGCCTACGGATTCATGCCCCCCGCGGCCAAGCCAAGCCGGGTCGCCGATGTGCGTGCCCGGGAAGGAGCGATCAGCCGGGCCCTCGGCGCCGTCCCAACCGTCTATGAGACCCCAGCGAAGAACATGCGCGCTGCCCAGGCAGCCGCAGCCGGCCTGGACCAGCTCGCAGGTGAGGAGCTGAAAGAGCGCATCGGGCGGATGCGCAAACTCCTCCACGCCGCCAACACCCAGCAGGACCGCCTCAACCAGCTCGCCAAGCCGGCGGGGTCCGGCTCCGCCCTCCTTGGCGGGCCCGGCGAACTTCTGCACACCGCGTCCTCGCCACCCGGCGAGGCGCACTCCGGCCCAGCCCGGACTCGGCTCGACCCGGCCGCTACAGCCGCCGGCGGATTGGGCGACGAGCCCGTCCTGGAGATCCAGCGCGGACCCGGCCAGCATGGCCGGCATCCGGCTCCAACCGACCCGGCCCCCCGTGGCCTAGCCGCAAGTCGACTCGGCCCGCGCGCCATCGACGACGCCGACGCTCGCCACCGCCTCGATCAGCTCGCTCGCTCCCTGGAGGTGGACGAGAGCGGCGCTATCGGGCCGGCGTGCTTCGGCCCGTGCATCCGGGCGGAGCCCTTCCCCAAATGATTCATGCTCCCCCGAGGACACCCTCAAGTACAACGGGACGGTGAAGCCAGAAGACTGGCTCACCGACTACACCACGGCCATTGGCATCACCAGTGACAATCGCCGTCTCGCCGTGCGCTACGCACTGCTCATGCTCCAAGGGTCGGCCCGCTCGTGGTTGAACAGCCTGCCGATGGGCAGCATCAACACGTGGGTGGACTTCGAGGAAGCCTTCGTCCACAACTTCACGGGGACCTACAAGCGACCCGGCCGCCCTAGCCAGCTCGCCATGTGCGTGCAAGGGCCTACGGAGACCGGTCGCGAGTACCTCGCATGCTAGACCGAGCTCTGGAACAGCTGCGAGGGCGTCCATGAAGTCCAGGCGATCCAGTACTTCGTCAGCGGGTGCCGAGACGGCACCCTCCTCAAGCACAAGCACTTACGCTCCGAGCCGGCCACCATGGCCGCGCTCATGGTGACGGCGGACAAGTACACCAACGCCGACTCCGCCATTAAGATCTTGGTGGCGCTGGATGAAGCCGGCAAGGCGAAGCCGGTTCCCACTCCGAAGCCGGCCGGCGAAATCAGCCGGTAGCAGCATCACCAGAACAACAAGCGCAAGGCCGACCAGCCGGCGCCGCGTCACGACAACTGGCTCGTCGCGGCCACCAAGACCGCGGCGGACCCGGCGGCGAAGCGTCGACAAACCGGCAAGACGGCATGGCAACCCGCCATGAGCTTCGAGCAAATGCTCGACGCCCCTGCAAGCACCACAGCGGCGCAAGACCCTCCACGCACACACTTCGGCAGTGCGCCATCACCAAGCGCATCATGAGGGGCGACGTCCCACCCCCTCCGGCTCCGGCTCCATGCGCGGGACAGCCGCCTCCAGCTGGCGACGCGATGCGCGACGATGCCTACCCGGACCAGAACGCGGCCTACGTCGTCTTCACCAGCCTCGGCGACGACAAGCGCAGCGAGCGCCTCCTTCGGCAGGAGGTGAACACCGTTGTCCCGGCCAAGCCGGAGTTCATGCATTGGTCGGATCGCCCGATCACCTGGACCCGGGAGGATCACCCGGCAATCAAGCCGAGCCTGGGTGGTTACGCCCTCGTCCTCAACCCCACCATCGTCGCGCGGCGCACATGCAAATTCTCCCGAGTCCTCATCGACGGCGGCAACAGCATCAACATCCTCTACCGCGACACGATGAGCAAGCTCGGCCTGAAGGCCGAGGACCTGGAGCCGACCTGAACGATCTTCCACGGCATCGTGCCCGGCCTCTCCTGCTCCCCCAAGGGCCGGGTCCGGCTAGATGTCTTGTTCGGTAACAGCAGCCACTTCCGGCGCGAACCGATCTGGTTCGAGGTGGTGGACCTGTCCAG
Source organism: Triticum aestivum (assembly GCF_018294505.1). NCBI lineage: Eukaryota > Viridiplantae > Streptophyta > Magnoliopsida > Poales > Poaceae > Triticum > Triticum aestivum. Next base: position 507,119,295 of record NC_057814.1, read on the forward strand.
CGCGTATCACGCGTTGCTGGGCCGGCCCGCGCTCGCCAAGTTCATGGCGGTTCCCCACTACGTGTACCTGAAGATGAAGATGGTGAGTCCCAAGGGCCTCATCACCATCACCGGTGATTACCGCAAGTCCTTGGAGTGCGCTCGAGATGGCGCCAAGTTGGCCGAGTCGCTGGTCATTGCCGAGGAGCGGCGCCAGCTCGACCGGATCGTCGCCCTGGCAGGCGAGGCCTCCGCCGCGTCGATCCCGACCCCGGACCCGGCCGACGAGGCCGCCTTCAAGCCCTCCAAGGAGACAAAGAAAGTGAAGCTCAACCCAGAAGACCCCGGGTGCAGCAAGTACGTTGTCATAGGCGCCCGCCTCGACAGCAAATAGGAAGACGAGCTCGTCGACTTCCTCCGTGAGAATCGGGATATCTTCGCATGGACCCCGAAGGACATGCCGGGTATCCTGAGGAAGTACGCCGAGCACAAACTTCACGTCCGCAAGGACGCCAAGCCTGTCCGTCAACCCCTACGACGATTTTCCGAAGAGAAGAGAAGAACCATTGGTGAAGAGGTCGCCAAGCTTTTGGCGGCCGGCTTCATAATGGAAGTGTTCCATCCCGAGTGGCTGGCCAATCCAGTCCTCGTCCTGAAGAAGAACAAGACCTAGTGCATGTGTATCGACTACACCAGCCTCAACAAGGCCTGTCCCAAGGATCCGTTCGCCCTCCCGCGGATCGACCAAGTCATCGACTCGACCGCCGGGTGTGAGCTCCTATCCTTCCTGGACGCTTACTCCGGCTACCACCAGATCAAGCTGGACCCGGCCGACGCCCTGAAGACGTCCTTCATCACGCCCTTTGGGGCGTATTGCTACATCACCATGTCGTTCGGCTTGAAGAACGTCGGCGCCACCTTCCAGCGCTGCATGCAGAAATGCCTGCTGCCGCAACTCGGCCGCAATATCCACGTATACGTGGACGACATCGTGGTGAAGACCAAGCAGCACCTCACGCTCCTCGACGATTTGAAGGAAACCTTCGCCAACCTCCGTGAATACAAGGTCAAGCTTAACCCGGAAAAATGTGTCGTCGGCGTCCCGGACGGAAAGCTACTCGGCTTCCTCGTCTCGGAACGCGGCATTGAGGCGAACCCGGAGAAGATCAAGGCCATCGAGCGCATGCGCAAGCTGGCTCGGCTGCGCGATGTCCAGAAGTTCACCAGATGCTTGGCCTCGGTTAGCCGGTTTCTAAGCCGGCTGGGCGAGAGGGTGCTACCCCTGTACCAGCTGATGAAGAAGACGAGCCCGTTCGAATGGAACGGCAAGGCAGACGAGACCTTCCAAGACCTCAAGCGCATGCTCTCCACCGCACCAGTCCTGGCCGCGCCGACCGACAAGGAGCCGCTGTTGCTCTACATAGCCGCGACCTCGCGGGCGGTTAGCACAGTGCTGGTGGTCGAGCGACCAGAGAAGGGCAACATCCAAGCCGTCCAGCGCTCAGTCTACTACCTGAGCGAGGTGCTCTCCATCTCCAAGAAGAACTACCCGCACTATCAGAAGATGTGTTACGGCGTGTACTTCACCGCCAAGAAGCTGAAGTAGTATTTCCAAGAGCACGTTGTCACCGTGGTCAGCACGGCGCCTATCGGAGAAATCATCGGGTGCCGGGATGCCTCTGGCCGAGTTGCCAAGTGGGCGATCCAGCTAGCCGTCCACACCATCCTCTACGAGCCCCGCACCGCGATCAAGTCTCAAGCCCGGGCCGACTTCCTCGTCGACTGGACTGAGACCCAGTACTTGCCGCCGCCTCCCGACTCGATGCATCGGCGCATGCACTTCCACGGGTCCAAGATGCGGCTCGGCTTGGGGGCCGGCATCGTACTGTCGTCCCCGAAGGGCGACCGGCTCCGCTACGCGCTCCAGATCCACTTCGCCGCCTCCAACAACGTCGCCGAGTACGAAGCCCTTGTGCACGGCCTCCGGCTTGCCAAGGAACTCGGCATCCGGCGCATCCTGTGCTACGGCGACTCGGACCTGGTGGTGCAGCAGTGCTCCGGCGAATGGGACGCCCGCGACTCCAACATGGCAAGCTACCGCTTCCTCGTCCAGAAGCTGTCCGGATCCTTCGAGGGCTGCGAGTTCCTCCACGTCCCGCGCGCGGAGAACGAAGCAGCCGACACGCTCGCAAAGATCGCCTCGTCATGACAAGCCATCTCGTCCGGCGTCTCCCTCGAGCACCTGCGCAAGCCGTCCGTCAAGCCATCGCCGGACTCCGAGTCCATCCACGTTCCAAACGACCCGGCCCGGGGACTGCTGAACCCGGCCCAGGGGCTACTCAGCTCGACCCGGCCACCATCGTCCCGGACCCGGCCGTCGCCATCCCCGACCCGGGGGCTGCTCAACCCGGCTCGGGGACTGCCGACTCGGAACCCACCCTGGTGGCCGTCTTCGCCGTGGTTACGACTCCATCTTGGGCCCTCCCAATATCAGAATTTTTGGAGAACGGGGTTCTCCCCATGGACGAGATCGAAGCTCGGCAAGTGCAGCACCGGGCGTCCTCGTACAGCATCATCAACAACGAGATCGTCAAGCGCAGCTCCACCGGCGTGTTCCAGCGCTGCGTCGAGCAGGAACGGGGCATCGACATCCTCCTCGACATACATCAGGGCGAGTGTGGGCACCACGCCGCATCATGATCCCTGGTGGCCAAGGCGTTCCGCCACGGTTTCTACTGGCCCACGGCCCTCCAAGATGCCGAGTCGCTCGTCCTCAAGTGTGAGGGATGCCAGCGCTTCAGCAAACGCAGCCACCAGCCGGCGTCAGCACTCCGCACCATACCGATCGCCTGGCCCTTCGCGGTCTGGGGACTCGACATGGTGGGACCCTTCAAAACCGCTCGAGGCGGCATGATGCACTTGCTGGTGGCAGTGAACAAATTCACCAAGTGGATCGAGGCAAGACCAATCAAGAAACTGGACGGGCCAACAGCCGTCCGGTTCATCAAGGACATAGCGGTGCGCTACGGCATGCCGAACAGCATCATCACCGACAACGGCACCAACTTCGCCAAGGGCGCGCTCGAGCAATACTGCTCCGTCTCCGGCATCCGCCTCGACCTGGCGTCCGTTGCGCATCCGCAGTCCAACGGGCAGGTCGAGCGGGCCAATGGACTCATCCTGTCCGGTGTCAAGCCGCGACTCGTCGAGCCACTCATCCGCTCACCCGGCAGCTGGCTTGACGAGTTGCCAGCCGTTCTCTAGAGTCGACGCACCACGCCGAATCGGTCGACCGGGTTCACCCCGTTCTTCCTCGTCTATGGAGCCGAAGCCGTCATCCCGACCGACGTCGAGTTCGACTCGCCGTGCGTCGCGATGTACACCAAAGCCGAAGCCAGAGAAGCCCGCGAAAATGGCGTCAACCTGCTCGAAGAAGCACGCCTCCTGGCGCTCAGTCGCTCGGCCATCTACCAGCAAGGCCTGAGGCACTACCACAGCAAGAAGATCAAGCCCCTCGCGTTCCATGAGGGCGACCTCGTCCTCCGACTCGCCCAAGAGCAGGCAGGCCAGCACAAGCTGTCCCCTCCATGGGAGGGCCCATTCATCGTGAGCAGGGCCTTGCGCGACCGCAACGCCTACTACCTCATCGACGCACGCAAGTCAAGGAAGCGCAAGAAGGACACCGCCGGTGAAGAAACGACCCGGCCGTGGAACGCGGAACTCCTCCGCCCGTTTTACAGTTAGCCGCACAAGCGTATGTATCATCGCCTTTTGTAAGCGCATGAAACCATGGGGTCCCCGAACGAGACTCGGGGGCTGCCTTTTGTCAACCAATTTGTTGTGTCCCTATTTTCTTGCATCACTATACCACTGAACCCGGCCACCGGTCCAACTCGCTCGACCCGGGGGCTCGGGGGCTGGCCGGCTCGGTCACCACCCCGCCGCCTTACTTGGTGATTCTTGATAAAGTTAGGATGCCGCGGTCCCCCACTTCGCCCTAAAGACACAGATCCAGCTTTGGCTGTCGGCTGGCAAGCACAATGGGGCAAAGCTCCTTTACGCTTCATACACTAAGTCAAAGGCTGCCGGGTCATCAACCCGGCCCACCATTCATCAAATGAACAGCCGCACGACAGGCTGCTCGCCAACCGGCTTCGCCGGATTGCCGCCAGCCGGCCCAGTGGGTGTTTCGCTCGCGCTCAACGTTTCGAGGGACCCAAGTCCTGCGCGCTCCTCTGAAAGAACCGAACTCCTTGTTACGGACCGGAGCCTCGGCCGTCTGACTCGCGGGGGGGGGGGGAGGTTTGAGAAAGGAAAAGCGCATGAAATCGGTCCAAAAAATGGAAGGCAAAAAGCAAAAGCACCCACGACATCTACACAAGTATTTAAGAAAAGGCCCACGACCCGAGTTCATTACACCCTAAATCCCCCAGTGGGTGGGTGGACCTGCTATTTAACAGATTTTACACAATGTGTCTTAGGCATCTCCAGCGCCGCGTCGCGACGTCGACGGCTTTCCCCTGGCGGCCTCCGGGTCCAGCGAGGCGCCGGTGTCCTCCTCAGCACCCGCGTCGCGGTAGACGCCCGTCTCCTCCGAGCTCCCCTCCGGATCGTGGAGGAGCAAGCCGTAGTCATCGCTGTCCACGGCTCTGCCGTCTTCCGTCCGCTCCGAATGGAGCTCGTCGTGGAAGGCGAACTCGGTGATGTAGCTGGCCCGGGAGGCGATCCGACCGGCTTGGTTCTGCAAGAGCTACTCCGAACCGGCCCGCTGCCCCATCAACGCGTCCAGCTGCAGGTCCGGATGCCAGGACAATGCGAACCGGAGTGCCATCTCAGCACCAGCACGAGCGGTGGAGACGCGCCAAGCACGAGAAGCTGCTCGGTTGGACGGAGTCCGGCCATAGGGCCGCCGTCATTCCGGTGACGGCCTGGGAAAGCCGCCCCAACTGCGTTCCCAGGAACTGCAGGCGGGCCTCAGCGGCGGCGATGATCTCCGGGAAGGTCCAGGCCACCCGCGGATCCGTCCCGGACCCAACGACGCCGGTCGGGTCGTGCTGATAGCGGACGGCTTCCTCCGCCAGCCGCTGCGTCTCCGGGAAGGCCCCTGCCGCAAAGGAAGAAGCGAGTTAGAAGAAGAACAACAAGGAAGAAAGACCGGATCCCGACTTAGCAAACGACAAGAAAAAGCACTTACTGGAGAAGGACTCTTCTAGGTGCTGCGCCTCAAGCAACGTACCACGCCGCTCCCGCTCGATGGCGCGGTCGCGCTCCTCGAGCGCCTTCTCCAGATCGGCCGCCTTGGCAAGGGCCGCGTTCAGCTCGGCGTCCTTGTCTTCGGCCGCCTTCTCGGCCGCCTCTCGGCGACGGGCCCCCTCAGCCGTGGTAACCTGCTCCCGCAGGCGACCACCTCGGCCTGGAGCCGGCCCTTATCGTCAGCCAGCTGGCCGCGCTGCTGGCCGCCTCCACCAGGGCCTGCTGTGCCTCTGCCACCTTGGCGGCTTCCGCCTTAAGGACCTCCACCTCGGCCTGGAGGCGGCTCTTGTGACCCGCTAGCTGCTCATGCAGCCGGTTGGCCTCGTCGAGAGACCGCTGAGCCGCGGCCGCCTCCGCCCTCGCCTGCGCCGCCTCGACGCCAAGACGGACGGTGTCGGCAACGAGCCGTTCGTAGTGATGACTGGCCTGGAGCAGACGAGTCCGCCAGGACAGCACCTCGGCTGCGAAAAAGAGGGACTCAGCAGAAGAAAAAAGCAAGACTTAAGATTTGGCCCAACTGTTACACAGTTGGCCCGAATCTCGGGGGCTACACCCAGTGGGTGCGCTAGCACGCCCCCACTAGGAAAGAGCACAAGAATACCTGTGGCGACGCGGAGCTCCTCCTCCTTGGCGGCAAGCTGCTCCATGAGCTCCCGGTGCTTGCCCAGGAGACGATTGTAGGCGGTGACCCGAAAGGCGTCAAGATGCTGAAGAAAGCAGAAATCAGAACAAGGCCAACACTCTAAAGATTCGACCCAACTACTACGTAGTTGGCCCGAACCTCGGGGGCTACATCCAGTGGGTGCGCTGGCACGCCCCCACAAAGAAGAAATTACAAGAAGACTTACCAGAACGGCGCGCTCCAGGTCGCGCTTCCGCTCCACCTTGGCCTGGGCGAAGCCCTTGAGCCGTTCCGTCCGGCCTCGCAGGCGGCGACTGACGGCGTCCAGCGCCGCCTCCTCCTGGGTCTGACGCCCGAAGACAACGGCGCCCCCGCTCTGCGCCGGCTGCGGCACGGCAGCTCGGCGCCCTCCCTGCCGGGGCACCAAGGTGTACTGCCCGCTGGCCGCTCGCGACGCGGCCAGCACCTCCTCCGACACCCCTCCCAGCGCCGATGACGACCCGGACGCCGGGACGCCCTGCGTCGCTGTCTCTGACCCGGACGCCGGGACGCCCTGCGTCACCGTCTCTGGCCCAGCTGCCGGGTTGGCCTCCGGCACCGCCGCCCGTGGTGCCTCCTCCAAAACCGGCAGCGCCTCCGACACCGCCGCCCGCAGCGTCTCTTCCAAAATGACGCCGCCTCCACCACCATCAGTCCCCGCTCGCTCGACCACGTCGGCCCGCGGCGGGGTGTCATCCGCCACCTCCACGACCTCCCGGTCGGGGATCACCACCTCAGCCCGGCCTCCACGGGCACGCTCCCTCACCGACGATGGCTCAAAGACCGTCGCCGCCACCACCGTGCCCTCCGGCATCTCGCGCCAGGCCGGCTCGCGCCCATGCTGCCGCCGCGTCGGTCCAAGCACGGACCGACGCCGCCTCCAGCTCCGCCTCGGCCCGGTTCCTGTCCCGCCAGGCCAAGGCTTCGGCGTCGTTCGGATCCAGGCCGAGGTCCGAGTCGGCCCGTCCCTCCACCTCGGCCTGGTCGGCGAGGTCGGACCGGCTCCTGCGGAACGCGGCCCCTTCGGCGGTCGCGGCTTCCGCCGCCGCCCTTGCCAGCGCGATTGGCGACATGGAGAAGAATACAGAATGAGCAGAAAAGAAACAAGACTAGCTCAAGAAAAAAATCTGAGCGCAAACGAGAGATGAAGCTTACCCCGCCAAGACCGGGACCGGGGTTGGCCTCCCGTGCCCGCCGCCGCGCTTCCTCTTGGCCGGCCTCCCGGCCCCGGCCGGGTCCGCCGTGCGCTTCAGGGCCCGGGGTCGCGGCGCGACGCTGTCTTTCCCATGCGGGCGGCTCGGCGCCGCCCCATGCGGGGACCCAGCTCCGCCCACGTCACCGCCTCCCCCGCCAACGCCACTACACCGACAACTGGCGTCAGCACCGACCGTTCCGTGCCTCGGTCAGCAATTCAAGACACATGAAGAAAAACACGAGACTTACCCGCGCGACGCCCAGCGCCGGCGTCGGACTCGGCCTCGTCCTCCCCGCCATGAGCCTCGGGCTCCTCTGGCGCCACCGGCGCCACCTGTGACGGGGCTCGGGCGTAAGGATGCCGAATCGCATTCAGAAGTACCCCCCGCATCGCGTCAGGGCGGATGAGAAGGTGCGCGGCAGCAAAGTAAGAAGACCAGACACTCGCCTGCGGCGCCGGGTTCGACTGGCTGTACGGCGCCTTGCCGAACCGCCAGTCCTCCCCAAGGTTGGCCTTGGAGATGTCATTCACGCCGCGCGCGATCTGCTCCGCGGACAGCCGCGTCGACCCCATGCGGTTGGGGTCTTGAAGGCCGACCATTTCGCCGATGAGGCAGGAGCGCCCGTGAAGCAGAAGGACCCGGCGCATGATGAACGCGGCGAGGAGGTCGGTCCCGGTGAGCCCCTCCTGCGTCCTCATCACCATCACCCGCTCGCAGAGATTGACGATCTCCTGCGACGGGCGCCTGGGCGAGTAGCCCCAGTTCGTCTTCCCCCGCGGCGTTGCGATGGCGAAGGCCGGAAGGTTGATGCGATCCGCACCAAGGTTGCATACGTAGAAGAAGGAGTTCTGCCACTTCTTGGCAGAATCCTCCAGCGGGATCTTGGGGAAATCCGCCGCCGACCGTTTCGAGATGACGGCGGCGCCGCAATCAGCGAACTCCCGGCCGACGGGCCTTGCTGCTTCAAGGAGAAGAAGCGCGCCCAGAGGTCGATCGTAGGCTCGACCCCCAGGTACCCCTCGCAGAGGGTGATGAAGCCGGAGAGCTGGACGATGGCGCCGGCGCCAAGATGATGCGGCTGGAGCCCGAAGAACTCCAGGAACGCGCGCAAGAAGGTGCTCGCCGGCAGCCCGAACCCGCGCTCGAAGTGCGTGAGGAAGACCACGCACTCCTGCCCCTCGGGCCGAGGCCTCTGCTCGCCGCGCGGTAGGCGGACGCCAACGTCCGTCTCCTGCGGCAGGCGCCGCGTCGCCCAGAGTTGGGTGATGTCCTCGAAGGTGACATTCGAACGCATCCAGGAGCCCGATGGCAGCGACATGATCAAAGGAAGAAGAAGGAAGATGGACGGCGAAGAAGTTCTGCTCGGAGCAGCGGCGCCGCAGTGCGTCAGTTGCAAAGAGCGGAGCGAGAGCAAAGGGACAGGAGGGCGCGAGCGAGAATAATGTCCGCCGCCCCCCTGCCCCCCGATTTATAACCCTCGGTTTGACGTGGGGAAGTGGGGAAGTGGGATCGTCTGCACGCGCCCGTTCCACTACCCCGCAATAAGTGCGCACGTACACGCGCAGTAACTGCCCGGGGAACAGCAACCGGCCCTCGGACGCCGCAATAAATCCGCGCGCTTGGGCCGAGGGTGCGCGGCGGTGGGCCCCAGCCCGTCGCCCAGTCCCGTCACGCGCGTGGCCTGTCAGGCCCCTCCGACTGTCGCGCACCACATGGCGCCCGCGCAAAGCCCGAGGGATTGCCCCAAGATTCGGCGGTTTCTCGGTCCCCGCCACGGCCGGGATGCCACGATCCGGTTTCCGAGAAAACCGACACAAAGTGGGTGTTGCCAGACCCGGCGCTCGCAGAATCCACCTTGCTTAAGGGGGAAACTGCGAAGGCCCACTCATTCGAAGACGGCGGACCTTCACAGCTTCGGGGACTACTGTCGGGGGGATGGACCCCGGGCAGGCAACGGAACCCGGATCCTCTTCAAAAAACAACGGGGTTGGCACCGCCCCTCAATACCGGAACGCGCTTGGCCGGGTCGCTCGACCCAGCCAAGCCCCGAAAGCCGGCCAAACTAGCCGACCCGGCAAGACACGTCGACTCGGCCCCAACGACTAGCGCAAGACAGCCGAACCCGGCACGGCCAAAGCCTCCTCAACAAGCCAGCGCCACCCATGGCGTGCTAAGCAATCCAGCCGTGGGTCAACTCTCGTCCCATCCAGGCCTTATGATGGGGACGAGACTTCAATCAACGATGACCGAGGCAACAGTGCCCCGCCCATGCCTCTGGTCAGCGGGAACGTGGCAACAGTGCCCCTCACCTACCCGCTGACCAGGGCCGGCGTGGCTACAGTGCCCCCGCCCTCACCGCTGACGACAGCAAGCGGCAACCTGACGGAGAGCACTGTACGCGACTCGACTCAGCCATGCCCTGACGATCGACAAGACGGCGCACAGTCCCCCTAGGCTTGCAGGGCCCGCACCTAGGGGAACCCGGCGAACCACAAGCCCTCAGCGGGACCCAGCCCGGGTCCCTGGACACCGACAATACGGACCCACCGACTTGTAGCATTACCATTGTACCCCCGGGGGGTTGGACTATAAAACCCCCCGGGAGCCCACGATCATTCGGGGGGCAAGCGGGGGGGGCGAGCGAGAGGGCAAGCAGAAAACACATACGAGAGAAAAGCAAGTAAGCATAGGACTCGCCACAAAACAGCAACGCCGGAGAGAAGGAGCAGCCCAAGCCTTGGCCAGCTTCCTTCCTCCTCCATACAGCTCCAGTAGCAACATTGTACTATCGATCATCCAACTACACTCGGCAGGACTAGGGGTATTATCTCTCCGGAGAGCCCCGAACCTGGGTATGTCCGGCGTCCCGCGCCCGCTCATGCCAACCTCGCCTCTGGAGTCCACCAGCGCCCTCGAGCCTCCTCCTCTCTTTAGCCATCCCTTGGCATCTGTCGTGCTCCCACCACGACAGGCCCCAAGATGGGATCTCACGGGTACAGAAGGTTGCGGCGGTGGAAAAGTGGTTTCAAGACTCTCCCTGGTGTTTCTAGGGTATAAGAGTATATATAGGCGAAAGAAGTACGTCGGTGGAGCTACGAGGGGCCCACGAGGGTGGGAGGCGCGCCCTCCTGCCTCGTGGCTTCCTCATGGAGTTCCAAACTTCAACTCCAAGTCTTCTGGATTGTTTTCGGTCCAAGAAAGATCATCGCGAAGGTTTCATTCCGTTTGGACTCCGTTTGGTATTTCTTTTCTGCAAAACTCTAAAATAGGCAAAAAAAATAGAAAGTGGCAGTGGGCCTCCGGTTAATAGGTTAGTCCCAAAAATAATATAAAAGAGCATATTAAAGCCCATTAAACATACAGAACAGATAATATAATAGCATGGAACAATCAAAAATTATAGATACGTTGGAGACGTATCACAATCCACGCAAGAAGAGGAAGAAGAAGACCAAGACGGTGAAGGCAAGAGGTCCAGCATTCTCAAGATTTGAGGACATCTTGTTGGTCAAAGCTTGGTTGTCCACAACGATGGATCCAACATGCAGCACTGAGCTAAAGGGGAACAAGTATTGGGAGAATTTGGAAGAAGTGTCATGAACAAAAGGAGTATGTGGAGCCGCATGCTATCGTGACCACCCGCAATGTGGCATCTCTCCAACATCGGTGGGGGTCATTCAAGGGAAAGTGGACAAGTACGTCGGGTACTACTCACAATTGACCAAACACTCTAAAAGTGGGATGGGTGTGGCAACTCACGTAAGCTCAATTCCTTCATCTTGTGGTCATTTGTATATGCTTCTTGTGTTTGCATTCTCGTGCTCATACATATGTTGTTTGCTAGACGGCGATGGCGGCCACATCGTATCACGAGGTGGAAAAGAAGCAGATTGCTTTTAGCCATTGTTTGATCACGAGAAAAGTCCACATTTCAAACCTGAACTAACTAGTCGGTTTGATTTACAACCCTCATCTTTGAAACCGGTTGAATTGAACCCTCAACTTACCACATAGTTCAAAAAACAACCCTCGACCCGGTTTTGAGCAGGCCAACGGCGGTTTTGACCGGGTCAAAGCTAAGTGGATAACCAACTCAGCAGGACATGCACGCACACATCCTGACATATTCCCCCCTTATCTTTCTCTTCGTTCCACCCATAGCGTTGTGCCCCCAACCTAGTCTCCACAGCCGCGTTGGGTTGTCTGGGATGCCAAGGCCGCTGCCATCATCACCCCTGCCACTGGTGACCGGACACCAGCGCCGTCGCCACACCGCCGCCATGCGCTGTAGCCGCAAGGTAGCAGAGCCCCGAGCCCGATGCCAGGGACGTGCTCGCGAGCTAGTCATCGCCGCTGACCGTCGCAACCGTAGCCACCGGCCACCCCTCAAAGCACTGCCATGTCCCATAGCTCCGTTGTGCCCCCTCTTCATCCTTGTCCAGGCAATTCATGCGGGATGCCTCCAATCAAATGATCCGAGACCCTCTTCTTCACCTCCGATCGATCATCTTCTGTCGTAGATCTCCGTCTCCACCTCGCCACACACCCATGCCCCGGCATCCGCCATTGTTGACGAGGTCGACTCCTCTGAGCTCCCTTTGTCTTCCTCACATTGCTGTTATCATATGGGTGAATTCCTGGTCCTCCTCGACCCCTCCCCTTGTTCTCTCGCTACTACCGCCAAAACCAGGTCAGGGTGGAGGCATCCTAGGCAGAGGTGGTGGCGGCGGCTCTAGTGGGGCGGGGCGAGGCTCGAGCTGGATTGCGGGTGGGGCAAGCGGCGGAGATGCAGCGGTGTCGGTCGCTGGTGGCAGGCGGAGTCAGGTGCGGTGGGGCGGCGACTCTATCACGGGATGAGAAGAGGGTCGGGGTCGAGTGGAGACAGAGTCACACAGAGGAGATCGATCCAATATTTTTTTTCATCATGCTGAGTTGGCTTGCTCAATCAGCTTTGACTTGGTCAAAACCGGTTGACCTACTCAAAACCGAGTCAAGGGTTGTTTTTTGAACTATGTGGTAAGTTGAGGATGCAATTCAACCGGTTTCAAAGATGAGGGTTGTAAATCAAACCGACCGGTTAGTTCAGGGTTGAAATGTGGACTTTTTTCTCTTGAATCATATTGAATGGCAAGCCGAGGTGGAACCAACTTGTGGACGATCTCAAGTCCGGCAAGAAGAGGAATGATGGCTCAAGCTCCTACCTACCAATCGGGTTGGCCGATGAAGAGGATGATGTTGTCGTCACGAATGGAAGAGCCACCATGCCAAAGGATAACCGCCAAGTCATGGGAAACAAGTGGGAGAAGGCATGGGCCTCCCACGATGCCGCGGCTACAAAAATGTCGTCCACATGGACGGGCATTTTTTGGCGAGGGAGAACAAGAAGTAGGAGAGGTACAAGCTCATGTTGGATGCACAAAAGGACAGGATGGAGTGGGATCGGCAGATGGCGAAGAAGAAGCTCAAAATTAAGAGGAAGAAGATCGAGTTGGAGAAGCAAGAGGCGGCGATCAAATGGGAAACCGAGAAGGCCAAGGCATTTGGCGAGATAGAGCTTGAGAGGGAGAGGTTGCAAATCGCACGGGATGTGGAGGATGCGAAGATCATGTTGGCAGACGAAACCCTCTTGGATGAGCATGCGAAGAAGTGGCTTGCGGACAAGGAGATCAATGACCGCAGGGAGTATGAGGCGGCGAGGACGGCAACGATAGCAGATCATGCGGCCTAGATGCAGTCGGAGCACGCAACCCGGATGTAGGCGGAGCAGGACGAGCAGGACGCATTCCACCTGGAGCAGGCGCTCGGCCAGTGATCGAAAGCCATCTGTCACGTTCGAACATTGATTTCATTTTGGCATGTCCAATTTGTTGAACTATGATTTGCTTTGGTTTGTTTCAAACTGTTGAATTCGGACAATCGTATGATCGACGTTCATGGATTGCATGGATTTGAGGATCGGCATTTGAGGTATGTTGATGTGGGGCGCAACATATGAGGGGCCGTCGGGCGCTTTCTGTCGGTGTCAAAACAGGCAGATCTCGGGTAGGGGGGCCCAAGCTGTGAGTCTAAGGATCAATGGTAGCAAGGGACAATGGGGACACAATGTTTACCCAGGTTCGAGCTCTCTTAATGGAGGTAAAACCCTACGTCCTGCTTGATTGTATTCGATGAATATAGGGGTTACAAGAGTTGATCTACCTCAAGATCGTAATGGCTAAACCCTAGCTGTCTAGCCTATGATTATTCTGATGCCCACTATGGACTAAACCCTCCGGTTTATATACACACCAGAGGGGCCTAGGGTTCTACAGAGTCGGTTGGAAGAGGAAGGAAATAACACATCCGAACGCCAAACTTGCTGTCCACGCATATAGGAGTCCTACCCGGACACGGGGGATAGTCTTCTTACTTTATCTTCACGGCCCATCAGTCCGGCCCATATCGAATAGACTGGACACCCGAGGACCCCCAAATCCAGGACTCCCTCACTTTCCGCGGACGCGCCCGCGGGCGTATAGGAGGTCAGATTTGCCAAGTCCGGCTGTAGATTCCGCCCAAACCTTTTCGAAGCGGACCCCCTCTTAATAGTACGGTTTTCCTACGACTCAAGTCCATCAAAAAACAAACACAGGAAAAATAACCGTCTCGACTCTATATCTCCGAGGGGCATATATTTTCTTGTACCATATGATAGATCATCTAAAATACTCAATGCACACGATTAGTCCGCAAAAGCATTGTCACCAATCACCAAAACCACTAAGGAAGATATATGCCCTAACACCCCTCCTATTCTTGTTCCGACAATGTATTTAGCATCCGCGGTGGACATGTGAAGATTCGGCCAGGGGCAGATCATGGGCCTCTTTTTTTGTCTTTGTTTCATTTGTGACTGACGGAGTCCTACAGAAGGTCGATGCCATGACGTGATTTTGTCCGCGGTTCCTCTCCATCTGATGAAGATCAACCAGATACGGCTTAGTTGGGGAACTTGCGAGGTTTGTGTCCTCCTCCTATGTCTGCTCGGATTTGGGATTGTCCTCTGGCCCTCACGGTGTCACCTTCTCTAGGATGACAATCGATCAAGATTTGGTCGTTAGTGTTTTTGGGTCTACGTCGACTACTTTCCAGACGCTGCTTCTTCAAGCTACTAGGTTCATCAACGACTTTCTAGAATAAATTTTGGAGGGCCAGTTGGCCCATTCATGCATGGCAAGGTGTATAACTTTGGTTCCACATGAGTTAGACCAATATATTATTGAAAAGACAAAAATAAGTTGTTGTTATTATTGTATTTTCATTTTCATAATTGAGTTTGTATTTATGTGCTATAGTTGCAATGGTTTTTGAATGTGAGATTTAGAGGAAAACTTATCACATGTGTGAAAGATAAATACCAAATAGATCTAGTTCGGCCTCTAGACAAACTCATGTATTGTTGATGATTCTGTTTTCCTAACCATGAGCATTGTTATTGTAACAGCGATGCCTGCAATAATGAGAACACATTGTTAGGTAACAGTGGTGATGGATAGACCCAGCTTATGAAATACTGCGAGATCACGTCGCCAATATGTTGTCGATATTTTCGCATAAAATGTTAACGCTTACTTACATTCTTAGACCATGAGACTATCGTATACCTAGATATCAGATGGTTACTTTGGGGCTGCCAAATGTCATTTCGTAACTGGGTGATTATAAAGGTAGCTTTCGGGTATAACGGAAAAGTATATTGTGCTATTTAACATATTTTTTAGGAGAAAAGGCTAAGTTTATGGATCAATAATGTTCATTGGAATACAAAAGGGATGGGAAGTACCAAGTCACAAATGGTGACCTGATTAAGCGAAACTAAGTACTTAGCCAAACTATGAGCATTCTAGTTGTTCTTGCAACCTTCAAAGATAACCTCACAGGTCTCAAACATAAGGTGAGCTGCCCTGATCTCCCTAATTATAGCATCATACATGTCAGTATTTCCATGCTTAACTTCTTCTACCATTGTTTGACAGTCACATGGAATAATAACCTTCTGTAGAAGGAGATCGTGAGCCAGGGCTTGAGCTTCTCGGCGCGCAGGGGCCTCAAGGCTTGCAGGATTGTTAATGTTGGGGAAGACTATAGTTGAAGACCCAGGAATATACCCTTATGTTTCATACATATACCGCCCAGATGAATCGGACTCCCCATTACGCAAGTCCGTCGTCAATGTTTATTTTGGCCACACCCGCAAGAGGTGGCTGCCATGACCTGTGTTGCCGAATAGGTCTGGGAGGTGCGGGAACTGCCGGTTTAGGATGCTTCAACTCATCAAGCTCCGCAATGTATCTCAACATGTCAAGATTGCGGTTTGCTCCTTCAACGATGGCGAAATAGGCTCACTCAAGGCCGCCACCTTTGACTGCCCAGCACAATTAAGAAAAGTAGATATATGCCCCTCAAAAGAACGGTAGAAGTATGAACAAATCATATATATGGGACCGCATTTAATTTAGGAAAACTTTGTTTTTGTCACTCTAGTTTTTGCCAACTTTGCTTATGCCACTCTAGAATTTGACATCTCACTTTTGCCACTCTTAGCTTTTGATAATACATCACAAATGCCATTCCGTGGCAAAAACGATAATTTTTTCATTTCACTTTTGCCACTCTTAGTTTTTGACATGTATCACAATTGCCACTCTAAATTTTTTGCTTTTGCCATGGAATGGCAAAAGTGATATATTGTCAAAAGCTAAGAGTGGCAAAAGTGAAATGTCAAATTCTAGAGTGGCATAAGCAAAGTTGGCAAAAACTAGAGTGGTAAAAACAAAGTTTTCCGATTTAATTTCCCTTTGTTACCAAATACATGTACAATGGCAAATGAAACAAACGACATTCTTATATACTACTACTCCTATCTTTTTAAATTTTCCTCACCAACATCACTGTTCCAAAAAACGGTTAATACAAAAAAAGACCAAAAAAATCCTATAAAAGATCTTGTAGTAATTTCCTTCCATTTTTATCACTCGGCGTCGCTTGGCGTTGTTCTTGTGAGCATTGCGTCACTCCGCATCTTCTTGGATGGTGCTGAGCGGCTTGAGCGCCCTCTTCACCGGCGAAAACGCCGCCATGGCAGCCTTCTTGGCAATCCTCGCCGGACTACCATAGGCTTTCACAGAGTACTCTCCAAGAGTCCTCTCGTTCAGCTTCGCGTTGACCTGTGCGTCCACGCCACCACGCCCGCCTTCGGCGTGCACCGGGGTGACGCGCACCTTCCTGATGCCGGCGCCGCGTCCACGCGGCCGCGCTCTCGCCGCCAGCGCCTCGCTGGCCCGCACCGCCATGGCCGCCATGTCGGCGCTCGACAGGGGCCGCCCGAGCATCGCCTGGGGAAGCACGAAGTATATCTGGCCGGGACGGAGCAGCTCGCCGCCGCCGAGCGCCGGCACGTCCTCGTCGAAGTAGAGCACGTCGGAGCTGCACAGGAAGAACGAGTCTCCCGCATTGTCGCCGAGGACGTCGGAGACGGTGACGGGGGAGGAGGAGGCGGTGGCGAACTCCGTCAGCGAGCCGTCGGCGGCGATGACGCGGGCCGACGACGGCTGCTGCTGAGGCGCGACGCTGCTCCGGTGGCTGTGAGAGAGACCTGATCCCATCCACGGTTTTTTGAATACGGGATGAATGGTTTTGGTGTTTGGTGACGACTGGACGCGGAAAGAAGATGGATATATAGACCACGCGCCGAACGTGGACGACAGTTGAATCTGGAAACGAGTTGACATGCCTTTGCACTTAGCTCCCTTGGTTTTGTGTTATTGTGAGCTTATTGCTCCTTCTAGATTCTCAGTTTCTCATGGTGATAGAGGGAGGACTCCTTTGTTTTCTGCCACTTAAACGTTGCACACTGTGCTTGCGTAAAATTAATGCAAAATATCAAATTGTATGTTTTAACTTTCTCTACAGTTATGAACTATAAAATTACTTTCGCCACCGGGAACATGGTATCTTGTTTGAAGATCGGGGCCAAGCCAAACGAAAAATTACACTACTGGGTTTATTTCTGTTGGAAATGATAGTCCTCTCCTGTTCATTCATCAAATATATGGCAATACACATTTGCCGCATCATTTGCTAAATGGCACTGGGGTGAGCTGCCAGGAGGAACCCAGTACCGCATAGCTGTCTCCACCGTGCTTCAACCAAGATAATTAAGTATGAGACACCGACTCATCCAACCGAGCTGTACCATCAGTTAATGTTATTGTAAAGACAGCCTGAAGGCGGTGACCAGAAAACAATTTTTGTTTCCAGGTCAACCTGGTGAATGCCATTTTTGGTCAGCCTGGAGTAGTTTATTTGGTAGTCAAACCACAAATACGCCTGGCCTCTCCCCCAAGAAAGAAAGCCACCTGCTTTGTCCTGTAAAATAGCACCTCCGCAGGGACTCGGTCGCAAAGTCCACGGACGAGAACGATTCAATTCAACCAGGAGTCCAGGACGGAAACAAAAACCAGGGCCGGCTGGGCTGATGGGGTCGGCGCGTGGGTGCTGACGCGGCGGCGAACCTAACGCATCGCCGCACCTTGTTTTCTTTTGAGGCAATAGCACCGCAGGTCCCTGAACTTGTCATGGAGGTAATGGTTTGATCCTCAAACTTGAAAAAGGTGATTATTTGGTCCTTGAACTTGTTATGGAAGTGCAAGTTTGGTCCTGAGCGAATCACAGCTCGTCAAGTGGAGCCAGCTGGGCTAGGTCGGTCAGCGCCGTGCATTTTGCAGTTTGCCTCCTGCCTTTAGCACTAATCAACCCGCACTACCCACCTGAATTAACTCTTATTATTCTTGACCCCCTCTTATTATTCTTGCTGCCTATTCTTCTCCCCATCCTAAAGTCTAGTCTAGATACCCTTCATGTGTATTTTTATATTGAGATCTGTTATCCATGGTCCCTCACGCCTGATTTCATCTTCAGTTCAAACTGTTGCTGTCTTTCTTGTCCCCTTCTATCATTTCCTCCCTTCTCGCAAAAATCCTACTATTTTCAGCTTGTTTTGGTCGGTGCCGCGGCGCCCATGATCACGCCAGTATTTTTGGCAAAGTAGTAACCATGCCAGGCCTGCGTTCCCTGCATCTGGCCTGGCAAACCGCCATTAAATCTTGCCCCCCTTTTCTTAGCAGGTGCATCATATGCAATCTTCTATCAAAGGAAACGAGTTCATGATCTGGTCCAAGTTCATGTGGGTAGTAGGAATGTAGGTTCGCTTGTGCCATTGGTATTTGACTGCTAGGTCCCTAAAGTTGGCTTCACGGCTGTGCGCTTGTCCTTGCCTTGCACAGTTCCAACGCCCAAGGAACTTTTTTATGTTAGTAACACATTTCAGTCAAGGCATATCTTGAATACTACTGAATACAACTGTAGGGTTATTGACAGGATCTGTCGGCCGTGACAGTTTATCAAGCACAGGAGACGTTCCAAGATTGCCCAGCTTGGCTGTTAAAAAACAGTTGATTAGCTTAATCGGTCCGTGCTAATCCATAGTTAACGTGTTAGAGTTCGATTGCACTTGGGAACCAAGACTAGGTAAGAATAGATGCATATCTTTTGTTTCTATCGCGTAGCACTGACGAGAGACAAGTGTCAGCTATTTACTGGGATGTGAGATCGAGGCTCTGGAATTGTCATGCTAGATTTCAGACTGAAACCCAAGCAAACAAAAAACATGTGATCATCCAAGGAGGCAGTTTTTTTAAGCACGTTGGTTATTATATTAGCCTGGCCACAGATGCTTGGTGAGCTCTGAAATGTATCTCTTCTTTCTTCAGAGACTTAGATTGATGGACGTACAGAAAGCTACATAAGCTATACGAAAATTATATCCCAGTCTATTCTTTCTTCAGAGACTTAGATTGATGGAGTACTGTTCAGACGACTCACGAGTAGCAAAATCGCAAATGTAAGAGATTTTCTTTAAAAAATATTCTGACGCCTTGTGGTATTCTTTGTTACCTATCTTGTCGAAAAGATCATCATATTATCTTCCTTCTGAACCATACGTATACATCAGTAGAATTTGAGTTGCTCACTTCTTTCGGTACAACAGTTTCTTGTATTTTGTCATGAAACAGTGCAGTGGGCTCTGAAATGCATGAAAATGTATTAGGTATCTGGTTGCGTTTCTGATGTGGCCTCAGATCTTTAAAAAATATTCTGATGCCTTGTGGAATTCTGTGTTTCCTATCTTGTCAAAAAGATGGGCATATTATCTCCCCTCTGAAGTCTGAACCATACGTATACATCAGTAGGAGCTGAATTGCTCACTTCTTTCGGTACAGCAGTTTTCGGTATTCAGTCCTGAAACAGTACATTAGGCCCTTCCGGTCCAGCCAACTTATAGGAAAAACGAAGCAAAGATCAGGGCCAATGGATTCAACATCAACTGACGGAAATGTGCATTTGCACCTAATAATTCATGGAAGACTGTAGTTCTTAGCAACATCGTTTCAGAGATTAGAGACACTCACAAATGCTGCATAGTACTGCATCACAGCTGGGTGCCAACACCTCCATGTTCTGGATGTTTTCCCATATCAGTCAGTAGAGCACAGCATATGAAAACACAAGCATCTATTATCAATTAGGTGCCAGACAGGAGATTAGGGTGTTGCATGCACAGATACAAAAGATCTACTGCCAACAGCCTATCCTATCAAGCCCTTGCCCAACAGGCTACAGCTCCGGCACGCTGGGCCTTGTTTTGCCTAGCACTTAATGCTGCGGTGCTGCAGGAACCAAGCTAAGCTCCAGCAGAACCTCATGTACCTCGCCGCCATCGCAGCCAGCCAGCCGCCGCAGACAGCGTCGCTGTCTCAGGTGAGTTCTCGTTGAGGCTGGCCTTGTTGCGGTTCTTGTTTTTCTGGAGTTGTTGGACGCCTGAATGAATCTCTTGATCGCTTTGGCGTGGTTGCGCGCAGTACCCGTCCAACCTGATGATGCAGTCCGAGCCGCGGTACATGCCGCAGCAGTCGGCGCAGATGATGTCGCCGCAGTCGCCGATGGCGGCGCGGTCGTCGATGATGTACGCGCAGCAGGCCATCTCGCCCCTCCAGCAGCAGCAGCAGCAGCACAAGGCGGCCGTGCACGGCCAGCTGGGGATGTCCTCCGGCACGACCACCGGGTCACGGTGAGGCCAGCATGGGCGGCGGCGGCGGCGACATGGCCTGCAGGTGGATAGTGCGGGTTGATTAGGGCTAAAGGCAGGGGGCAAACTGCAAAATGCGCGGCGCTGACCGGCCCAGCCCAGCTGGCTCCACTTGGCGAGCTGTGATTCACCCAGGACCAAACTTGCACTTCCATGACAAGTTCAAGGACCAAATAATCAGCCTTTTCAAGTTTGAGGACCAAACCATCACCTCCATGACAAGTTCAGGGACCTGCAGTGCTATTACCTCTTTTCTTTTGGATATGTACGTACGTATGACCTGGAGTACTCTACGTATTTGGGTTTTACGAATATACCTAGCACTACTTTCCTCTTGTACGTTTTCGGCCCGCGTGAGTGACTCACGGGCCCGTCACGCACGAAACCGCGGGTCCTCTCTCTGCCTCCGCCGCTTTTCGCTTTCATCACTGGTGCGGCGCGCTGTGCGCCCCGAGCGGCGGCCCTGCCGGTCCGGTCGGTCGCCAGAGCTGGTGCGCACTCCACTAGGGCGTATCGTATTCGTATCTACGTATCAGCCTACAGCCTACGCGACGCGACGCGACGTGTTTGCTTTCACTTTCCGGCCGGTTTCTCCTGCTTCGGGACGAGAAATGCCATGCATGCAGATGCGGTGCGGTTGTGCTACTGCCTGGCTGCGCCGCATTTCATTTTCTAAAAAGTGTGCGATCAGTAGACTCGACGGGATTTTCTAAAACGTTGTGCTACTGCCTGGCACCACGTGCGGGAGGGAGCAGGCTTGATCGATCTTGCGGCGCGAGGACAGAACGGAATTAGCGTACCGCGTACGTCGACTGCCTCGTGCTCCCTGTCCCCGATCGATCGTTGACTCCGAGCATCACGGCCAGCCTAGCGCGGCTGTAGCGGATCGGACGGCCGGCGAAGCAGGTCTCTTCGCGTGGTCCATTCCACGTTTTTGTCGTGGCCAACGTAGAGTAGAGGGTCCAGTGTTCGATCAACGGCAACGATAAAATAATATACTGTAGTACTTGTACTCCCACATTTCTTTCCCACATGGGGCATGGCCGCATGGGCTGCAAGTGTGTGACGCGGTCGTGCTTCTCAGCTCCGAGAATGCACCGCTGCCCGTACTCTGCATGAACCCGCACGTATCTATCACAGTATCGCGCCGTTCACACCTTGTCTTCAGTCGCAGCACTCTCCGCTTGCAAATACGTACGGACGTCCAACTAGAGGTGGTACATTTCCAATGGTATTTGGCCACCTGACGCGGTGACGCGACTCAAATCAAGGACCGCCGGCCGTCGTCGACTCATCATACCACCTATGGTACGGAGCTCCCTGGAAACGGAAAGTTAAGAGCATCTCCAGCCGTTGCCCCCCCGCGCCTAAAATAGCCGCCTGGGGGCGAGCCGACGCAAAAAAAAAGCCTGGGGCGAGTTGGTCCCCAGTCGCCGGCCCCAGGGCCACCCCAGATGCGTCTAATTTTTTCAGAAAAAAAAACGTTCGGCGAAGTTCGGTTAAACACGACTAAATTTCGGCAAACTTTGGCATATATTAGACATATTCGCGACGCGCTACATAGCAAATATAACTAAAAAAGAAATCGCTGAACGCCGAGTAGTCGCCGTCGTCGCCGCCATCCTCGCCGCCGTCGTCGTCGTCGGCCTTCTCCTCCTTGACGCGGCCGTCCCTAGTGGACCCCTGACCGGCGTCGCCATGGTGGACTGGTGGCGGCGGCATGTCGTCATCGTCGCTGTCTTCGATGACAACGACTCCTCCTTCGTCGCGGCCCCGGCGGCGCTGCTCGAACCGCCGAAGGGCGGTGCACTGGCGCTCCCTCACCATCTTCAGGGAGTCTGTGCGCGCCCATTCCAGGGCCGCGTCGTCGTTGAGCTCCACGTCGCCGTGCTCCGTCTTCACGGCGGGGAGACTCGGCTCCGTTTTCACCGGCACGAAGCGCGGAGGAGCCGACGAGGAGGCGCGCCGGCCGCCCTCGTTGATAACGATGCCGGGGCTGCGAGTGCGCCGGCCGAGCGGCGTCTCCGCCGCAGGCTCGGCCTTGACGCCGAGCAGCGCCGGAGAGCCGGAGGAGTGGGAAGAAGAGTGCGAGGAGGAAGACAAGGAGGAGCCGAACCTCCTGTGCATCCATTGCCCGGCGCGTCGGCGTTGGGCCGGGGCGGCCGCCCTCGCCGGGGGAGGGTACGCTAGCGGCGGGTTGTTGCCGCCCTCAAGGTGCGTCAGCACGCCCTCGAGCATGCGGCCGGAGACGCCCCACCATAGGTGGCGCCCCTCGCTGTTCTTCGTGCCGCCCACCACCGGCGCCCCGTTGGTGGACGCCAGCCTCTGCTGCTGACGGCGCTCGAAGTACGCCGCCCATGCTGCGTGGTTGTCGGCGACGTACTGGGCAGGGCGAGCTGCTCGTCGGTGAGGGAGGAGCACACGATCTCTACCTCGGCGGCGAAGTAGGGTGCGCGCGCCACGGCGTCGGGCAACGGGGGAATGGGCACTCCCCCGTTGCTGAGCCTCCACCCCGTCGGCCCGGCGCGCATGTCCGGCGTCGTCGGGATGTTGGCCTCGAACAGGTGCCACGACTCCTGTTTGCGGAGAGAGCGGCGGCCGAAGCTGTTGGCCGCCGCCTCGTCACCGGGGAAACGTTCGGCCATCGGGAGAGGGAGAGGTAGGGCTCGGCGGCGGCGCACGAGAGAGGGAGAGGGAGGGCTCAGCGGCGGCGCACGGGAGAGGTAGCGCTCGGCGGCTAGGACTGGTGTGACCAGAGGCGAGGGAGGACACCGGTTTATATAGCCGCGCCCGTGTGTACGCGTGCGCAGGAGGGGAGGCGTTGGCGCGCCACCCTGTGACGCGCCGCCCGTGAGGAATCAATGGCAAGGCTGACCGGCGGCGGCAGCGCGGCAGTCTTGGCATTGATTCCCGCGGGAACCGAGGCGATGAGGGCGACGAAGCGCCCGTCTCGCTGACTCGGCGCGCCCGCGGCTGCTTCGCGCCAAAACAACTCGCCCCGACGCCCCCCCAGCGTGTCGGGTTCGGCCTGGGTCCACCGGTGTTGATTTCGGCCCAAGCCGGCGAAAATCGGGCTCCGGGTGGCGCGACTGGGCCGTTTTTCTCGGCGCCGGCGCGAAAAAATCGTTTGGGAAGGCCTTTCTGAGGACGCGGCTGGAGATGCTCTAAAAAGCTGTGTCTATTCTAGCGTCGCCTTGATCGCGGGTTTACGGTTAGCGGTAACAGCAATGAAAAGATCGATGCAACGCGACCCACGTGAATGAAAGGAAAGACATATAGCAGAACGGATAGCTCAAAGTCGAGCCCTGTCGCGTCTCCTCCTTCCTGCCAGTGGATGTGACCACATGCCTTGAACCCGCACTTGACCCCAACAAAGTTTCTCCTCGCCTCCGCCTCCGAAATTGATCAATTCCCCTGCTTACCTCGCGTCGTTCCTACGCCAATTTGTAAAACAAAAGTCAACCCAAAGGCCCAAGCCAAACGCGGTTCTGCAGCATGCTAATAGCAGTGGTTCATGCAGCGCCTATTTGGAGCATACTCCTAGGGCGTGTTTGGTTGCCCGCATCGAGCCCAACCAGGCCCGCGCGGGATGTGTGTGGGCTGTTTGGTTGTCTGTTTTTATTATTGGGCCTGCATCGCACGGAACTTAAAGCAGCTCTGGGCCTGACTCACTGGAAACCCACGAAATAGGCAGTTTCTCCAGGGCCAGGCCCGAGCGGTTCACGTGGGCGGCGGCGGCTGCACGCGCGCGGCCACGCTCGAGAAGCCGCGTTGCTTCCCGAAGCGCCGGCAGTTATTAGCCTCACCGTCCCTCACTGCTCCCTCTCCCCACTCTTCCCCACTCTCCCGACTCTCACCGGCTGCGGCGGATCGGAGCAGAGGAAGAACACCACCGGACTCCATCACCGGCGGCGGCGGATCGGAGCAGAGGAAGAAGACCACTGGGCTCCATCAATGGTGGTAAGCACTTCTATCTCTTCGACCTGCACGCTAGATTCGATCCACGGCGATAGATTCGATCGACGGCGGAGGGGGATGGGGAATATGTAGATAAGCATAGGGGTAGTTCATACTAGTTCATACGAGTTCATACATGCAAGATCGGAATGCAAAAGGGGGATTGGGGGATAGAGGGTGGACAACGGACACCGGCTGACCGCGGTAGCCGTCACCGGCGTGCGGAGCGGCTGGTCGAGCCGCTGGCCGTCATCTTCTTCTTCATCGCCGTGCGGGCCGGCGGGTCGTCGTCCTCGGCGGAGTCGAGGTCGATCTGCCAGGAACGACGGCTTGGCTCCGGCGCCCTTGCTGGCATCTGCACCGCTTCTTCTTCCTCCTCCTTAGACTCCCCGCCGATGACCGCCGGCGGCGCGATAGCCGTCTCCCAGTACACTGCGGCACGACGGTCATTAGGAGCCCAGTAGGTCTTGTACTTGCACCACTTCTTCCTCTGTTTAGGGTCGACGGAGACGGCCTAATTCATGGCCCAGCGAATAATTTCAACTGCCATCGCGCCCTTCGCTGGGTCAGGAATCAGCGTCTTCAGCTCTTCTTTACTGGCTTTCATGAGCACTGCATTTGATTCATTCTGCATCTCAGGCATGGAGCCGAAGTTCGAGCACACCTCCATGCAGGGGCGGAGCCAGAAATTTTGTGGAGCCTGGGCAAATTTAAGCCTAGGTATATAATCTAAAAATTAAAATCCATAGTTTGGACCACGTTTTTTATACCGGTCTCTTTCCGATAGAACCGGTTTTGAAAAAGAAAACTATTATTTTTGCCTTCCCCCAAGTATTTAAACGAATTTTGAATTCATATTCATTTACCAGCAGAATATATAGTATTTAACCTCGAAAGCACTTCCAGAGTCTAGGAGCGATGTTGTTTTAAAATATGTATTAGTGTTCTATTTGACAATACCCAAACGTCTAGCAAGAAACTTCGGGGTCCAACAAAATATCGGGTAACCGATCGATTTCGAAAATTTGGTTGACCAGTAAAAATACCTTGATTCTAATACACAACATATAACCACAAATCTGTTTTAACAGTGAAGAAGTAATATATAGCCTGAATGACCAACTGCGCACGCTTTAACCTCTAAATTTAACCCTAATAAGTCTATCAATCTTCAAAAGTTAGCAATCTCACCTAATCACAAAGGAGGGGATAAGAAGCCGCCGACCGAGGATGCAAGCCGGTCCTGGGTGTTGGAAATATGCCCTAGAGGCAATAATAAAATGGTTATTATTATATTTCCTTGTTCATGATAATTGTCTTTTGTTCATGCTATAATTGTGTTATCCGGATATCGTAATACATGTGTGAACACATAGACCATAACATGTCCCTAGTGAGCCTCTAGTTGACTAGCTCGTTGATCAATAGATGGTTATGGTTTCCCGACCATGGACATTGGATGTCATTGATAACGGGATCACATCATTAGGAGAATGATGTGATGGACAAGACCCAATCCTAAGCATAGCACTAGATCGTGTAGTTCGTTTGCTGAAGCTTTTCTAATGTCAAGTATCATTTCCTTAGACCATGAGATCGTGCAACTCCCGGATACCGTAGGAATGCTTTGGGTGTACCAAACGTCACAACGTAACTGGGTGGCTATAAAGGTGCACTACAGGTATCTCCGAAAGTGTCTGTTGGGTTGGCTCAGATCGAGACTGGGATTTGTCACTCCGTATGACGGAGAGGTATCTCTGGGCCCACTCGGTATTGCATCATCATATTGAGCTCAATGTGACTAAGTAGTTAGTCACAGGATCATGCATTACGGAACGAGTAAAGTGACTTGCCGGTAACGAGATTGAACAAGGTATTGGGATACCGACGATCGAATCTCGGGCAAGTAACATACCGATTGACAAAGGGAATTGTATATGGGATTACTTGAATCCTCGACATCGTGGTTCATCCGATGAGATCATCGAGGAGCATGTGGGAGCCAACATGGGTATCCAGATCCCACTGTTGGTTATTGACCGGAGAGTCGTCTCAGTCATGTCTGCGTGTCTCCCGAACCCGTAGGGTCTACACACTTAAGGTTCGGTGACGCTAGGGTTGTAGAGATATTAGTATGCGGTAACCCGAAAGTTGTTTGGAGTCCCGGATGAGATCCCGGACATCACGAGGAGTTCCGGAATGGTCCGGAGGTAAAGGTTTGTATATAGGAAGTCCAGTTTCGGCCACCGGGAAAGTTTCGGGGGTCACCGGTATTGTACCGGGACCACCGGAAGGGTCCCGGGGGTCCACCGGGTGGGGCCACCTATCCCGGAGGGCCCCATGGGCTGAAGTGGGAAGGGAACCAGCCCCTGGTCGGCTGGTGCGCCCCCCATGGGCCTCCCCCTGCGCCTAGGGTTGGAAACCCTGGGGGTGGGGGGCGCCCCACCTGACTTGGGGGGCAAGTTCCCCCCCTTGGCCGCCGCCCCCCCTTGAGATGGGATCTCCAGGGGCCGGCACCCCCCAAGGGCCCCTATATAAAGGGGGGAGGGAGGTCTGCGCACCCAAGCCCCTGGCGCCTCCCTCTCCCCCCGTAACACCTCTCCCTCTCCCTGAACTTGGCGAAGCCCTGTCGAGATCCCCGCTGCTTCCACCACCACGCTGTCGTGCTGCTGGATCTCCATCAACCTCTCCTTCCCCTTGCTGGATCAAGAAGGAGGAGACGTCTCTCCCAACCGTACGTGTGTTGAACGCGGAGGTGCCGTCCGTTTGGCGCTAGGATCATCGGTGATTTGGATCACGACGAGTACGACTCCATCAACCCCGTTCTCTTGAACGCTTCCGCTCGCGATCTACAAGGGTATGTAGATGCACTCCTCTGTCTCGTTGCTAGATGACCCATAGATTGATCTTGGTGATGCGTAGAAAATTTTAAATTTCTGCTACGATCCCCAACAGTGGCATCATGAGCCAGGTTTATGAGTAGTTTCTATGCACGAGTAGAACACTAGTTGTTGTGGGCGTTGATTTTGTCAATTTACTTGCCGTTACTAGTCTTATCTTGATTCGGCGGCATCGTGGGATGAAGCGGCCCGGACCGACCTTACACGTACGCTTACGTGAGACAGGTTCCACCGACTGACATGCACTAGTTGCATAAGGTGGCTTGCGGGTGTCTGTCTCTCCCACTTTAGTCAGATCGGATTCGATGAAAAGGGTCCTTATGAAGGGTAAATAGAAATTGGCATATCACGTTGTGGTTTTGGCGTAGGTAAGAATCGTTCTTGCTAGAAACCTATAGCAGCCACGTAGAAGTTTGCAACAACAATTAGAGGACGTCTAACTTGTTTTTGCAGCAAGTGTCATGTGATGTGATATGGCCAGAAGGATGTGATGTATGAGATTGATCATGTTCTTGTAATAGGAATCACGACTTGCATGTCGATGAGTATGACAACCGGCAGGAGCCTAGGAGTTGTCTTAATTTATTTATGACCCGCGTGTCAACTGAAACGTCATGTAATTACTTTACTTTATTGCTAACCGTTAGCCATAGTAGTAGAAGTAATAATTGGCGAGACAACTTCATGAAGACACGATGATGGAGATCGTGATGATGGAGATCATGGTGTCATGCCGGTGACGATGATGAACATGGCGCCCCGAAGATAGAGATCAAAAGGAGCAAAATGATATTGGCCATATCATGTCACTATTTGATTGCATGTGATGTTTATCATGTTTTACATCTTATTTGCTTAGAACGACGGTAGCATAAATAAGATGATCCCTCACTAAAATTTCAAGAAAGTGTTCCCCCTAACTGTGCATCGTTGCGAAAGTTCGTTGTTCCGAAGCACCACGTGATGATCGGGTGTGATAGGTTCTAACGTTCGCATACAACGGGTGTAAGCCAGATTTACACACGCAATACACTTAGGTTGACTTGACGAGCCCAGCATGTACAGACATGGCCTCGGAACACAAGAGACCGAAAGGTCGAACATGAGTTGTATAGCAGATACGATCAACATGAAGATGTTCACCGATGATGACTAGTCTGTCTCACGTGATGATCGGACACGGCCTAGTTGACTCGGATCATGTATCACTTAGATGACTAGAGGGATGTCTGTCTGAGTGGGAGTTCGTTAATAATTTGATTAGATGAACTTTATTATCATGAACTTAGTCTAAAAATCTTTACAATATGTCTTGTAGATCAAATGGCCCACGCTAATGTTGCCCTCAACTTCAACGCGTTCCTAGAGAAAACCAAGCTGAAAGACGATGGCATCAACTACACGGACTAGGTCCGTAACCTGAGGATTATCCTCATAGCTGCCAAGAAAGCATATGTCCTTGATGCACCGCTAGGTGAAGCACCTGTTTTCCCAGCAACTCAAGACGTTATGAACGCCTGGCAGTCGCGTAGTGATGATTACTCCCTGGTTCAGTGCGGCATGCTTTACAGCTTAGAACCGGGGCTCCAAAAGCGTTTTGAGCAGCACGGAGCATATGAGATGTTCCAAGGGCTGAAAATGGTTTTCCAAGCTCATGCCCGGGTCAAGAGATATGAAGTCTCCGACAAGTTCTACAGTTGTAAGATGGAGGAGAATAGTTCCGTCAGCGAGCACATACTCAAAATGTCTGGGTTACACAACCGCTTATCTCAGCTGGGAGTTAATGTCCCGGATGATGCGGTCGTTGACAGAATCCTTCAGTCGCTCCCACCTAGCTACAAGAGCTTTGTGATGAACTTCAATATGCAGGGGATGGAAAAGACCATTCCTGAGGTATATTCAATGCTGAAATCAGCGGAGGTGGAGATCAAAAAGGAACATCAAGTGTTGATGGTGAATAAAACCACTAAGTTCAAGAAAGGCAAGGGTAAGAACTTCAAGAAGGACGGCAAGGGAGTTGCCGCGCCCGGTAAGCCAGTTGTCGGGAAGAAGCCAAAGCATGGACCCAAGCCTGAGACTGACTGCTTTTATTGCAAGGGAAACGGTCACTGGAAGCGGAACTGCCCCAAGTACTTAGCGGATAAGAAGGCCGGCAATACCAAAGGTTTATGTGATATACATTGATGTGTACCTAACCAGCGCTCGTAGTAGCTCCTGGGTATTTGATACCGGTGCGGTTGCTCTTATTTGTAACTCAAAGCAGGAGCTGCAGAATAAGCGGAGACTGGCGAAGGACGAGGTGACGATGCGCATCGGGAATGGTTCCAAGGTCGATGTGATCGCCGTCGGCACGCTACCTCTACATTTACCTACGGGGTTAGTTTTAAACCTCAATAATTGTTATTTAGTGCCAGTTTTGAGCATGAACATTGTATCTGGATCTCGTTTAATGCGAGATGGCTACTCATTTAAATCCGACAATAATGGTTGTTCTATTTATATGAGAGATATGTTTTATGGTCAAGCATCGCTGGTCAATGGTTTATTCTTAATGAATCTCGAACGTGATGTTACACATATTCATAGTGTGAATACCAAGAAATGTAAGGTTGATAATGATAGTCCCACATACTTGTGGCACTGCCGCCTTGGTCACATTGGTGTCAAACGCATGAAGAAACTCCATGCAGATGGACTTTTGGAGTCTCTTGATTATGAATCATTTGACACGTGCGAACCATGCCTCATGGGTAAAATGACCAAGACTCCGTTCTCCGGAACAATGGAGCGAGCAACCAGCTTATTGGAAATCATACATACTAATGTGTGCGGTCCAATGAGCGTTGAGGCTCGCGGTGGCTATCGTTATGTTCTCACCCTCACTGATGACTTGAGTAGATATGGGTATGTCTCCTTAATGAAACACAAGTCTGAGACCTTTAAAAAGTTCAAGGAATTTCAGAGTGAGGTTGAGAATCAACGTGACAGGAAAATAAAGTTCTTATGATCAGATCGTGGAGGGGAATATTTGAGTCACGAATTTGGCACACACTTAAGGAAATGTGGAATTGTTTCACAACTCACGCCGCCTGGAACACCTCAGCGTAATGGTGTGTCCGAACGTCGTAATCGCACTCTATTGGATATGGTGCGATCTATGATGTCTCTTACCGATCTACCGCTATCATTCTGGGGTTATGCTTTAGAGACTGCCGCATTCACTTTAAATAGGGCTCCGTCAAAATCCGTTGAGACGACACCGTATGAATTATGGTTTGGAAAGAAACCTAAGCTGTCGTTTCTTAAAGTTTGGGGATGCGATGCTTATGTCAAGAAACTTCAACCTGAAAAGCTCGAACCCAAGTCGAAAAATGCGTCTTCATAGGATACCCTAAGGAAACCATTGGGTATACTTCTACCTCAGATCCGAAGGCAAGATCTTCGTTGCCAAGAACGGGTCCTTTCTGGAGAAAGAGTTTCTCTCGAAAGAAGTGGGAGGAAAGTGGAACTTGACGAGATGACCCCTCTCGAACCGAAAAGTAGCGCAGCACAAGAAAATGTTTCTGTGGTGCCTGCACCGACTAGAGAGGAAGTTAATGATGACGATCATGATCAAGTTACCACTGAACTTCGTAGGTCCACAAGGACATGTTCCGCACCAGAGTGGTACGGCAACCCTGTCCTGGAAATCATGTTGTTGGACAACGGTGAACCTTCGAACTATGAAGAAGCAATGGCGGGTCCATATTCCAACAAATGGCTTGAAGCCATGCAATCCGAGATAGGATCCATGTATGAAAACAAAGTGTGGACTTTGACAGACTTGCCCGATGATCGGCGAGCGATAGAAAATAAATGGATCTTTAAGAAGAAGACGGACGCGGGTGGAAATGTTACCATCTATAAAGCTCGACTTGTCGCTAAGGGTTATCGACAAGTTCAAGGAGTTGACTACGATGAGACCTTCTCACCCGTAGCGAAGCTGAAGTCCGTCCGAATCATGTTAGCAATTGTCGCATTCTACGACTATGAGATATGGCAAATGGACGTCAAAACGGCATTCCTTAAGGAAGAATTGTATATGATGCAGCCGGAAGGTTTTGTCGATCCTAAGAATGCTGACAAAGTATGCAAGCTCCAGCGCTCAATCTATGGGTTGGTGCAGGCATCTCGGAGTTGGAACATTCGCTTTGATGAGATGATCAAAGCGTTTGGGTTTACACAGACTTATGGAGAAGCCTGTGTTTACAAGAAAGTGAGTGGGAGCTCTGTAGCATTTCTCATATTATATGTGGATGACATACTATTGATGAGAAATGATATAGAATTCTTGGAAAGTATAAAGGCCTACTTGGATAAGTGTTTCAATGAAGGACCATGGAGAAGCTGCTTACATATTAGGCATCAAGATCTATAGAGATAGATCGAGACGCCTCATAGGTCTTTCACAAAGCACATACCTTGACAAGATATTGAAGAAGTTCAATATGGATCAGTCCATGAAGGGGTTCTTGCCTGTATTGCAAGGTGTGAGATTGAGCACGGCTCAATGCCCGACCACGGCAGAAGATAGAGAAAAGATGAGTGTCGTTCCCTATGCCTCGGCCATACGGTCTATTATGTATGCCATGCTGTGTACCAGACCTGATGTAAACCTTGCCGTGAGTTTGGTAGGAAAGTACCAAAGTAATCCCGGCATGGAACACTGGACAGCGATCAAGAACATCCTGAAGTACCTGAAAAGGACTAAGGAAATGTTTCTCGTCTATGGAGGTGACGAAGAGCTCGTCGTAAAGGGTTACGTCGATGCTAGCTTCGACACAGATCTGGATGACTCCAAGTCACAAACCGGATACGTGTATATTTTGAATGGTGGGGCAGTCAGCTGGTGCAGTTGCAAGCAAAGCGTCGTGGCGGGATCTACATGTGAAGCGTAGTACATGGCAGCCTCGGAGGCAGCACATGAAGCAATCTGGATGAAGGAGTTCATTGCCGACCTAGGAGTCATTCCCAATGCATCGGGGCCGATGACTCTCTTCTGTGACAACACTGGAGCTATTGCCCTTGCCAAGGAGCCCAGGTTTCACAAGAAGACCAGGCACATCAAGCGTCGCTTCAACTCCTTTCGTGAGAATGTTCAAAATGGAGACATAGATATTTGTAAAGTGCATACGGATTTGAATGTCGCAGATCCGTTGACTAAACCTCTTCCACGGGCAAAACATGATCAACACCAGAACTCTATGGGTGTACGACTCATCACAATGTAACTAGATTATTGACTCTAGTGCAAGTGGGAGACTGTTGGAAATATGCCCTAGAGGCAATAATAAAATGGTTATTATTATATTTCCTTGTTCATGATAATTGTCTTTTGTTCATGCTATAATTGTGTTATCCGGAAATCGTAATACATGTGTGAACACATAGACCATAACATGTCCCTAGTGAGCCTCTAGTTGACTAGCTTGTTGATCAATAGATGGTTACAGTTTCCTGACCATGGACATTGGATGTCATTGATAACGGGATCACATCATTAGGAGAATGATGTGATGGACAAGACCCAATCCTAAGCATAGCACTAGATCGTGTAGTTCGTTTGCTGAAGCTTTTCTAATGTCAAGTATCATTTCCTTAGACCATGAGATCGTGCAACTCCCGGATACCGTAGGAATGCTTTGGGTGTACCAAACGTCACAACGTAACTGGGTGGCTATAAAGGTGCACTACAGGTATCTCCGAAAGTGTCTGTTGGGTTGGCTCAGATCGAGACTGGGATTTGTCACTCCGTATGACGGAGAGGTATCTCTGGGCCCACTCGGTATTGCATCATCATATTGAGCTCAATGTGACTAAGTAGTTAGTCACGGGATCATGCATTACGGAACGAGTAAAGTGACTTGCCGGTAACGAGATTGAACGAGGTATTGGGATACCGACGATCGAATCTCGGGCAAGTAACGTACCGAGTGACAAAGGGAATTGTATACGGGATTACTTGAATCCTCGACATCGTGGTTCATCTGATGAGATCATCGAGGAGCATGTGGGAGCCAACATGGGTATCCAGATCCCGCTGTTGATTATTGACCGTAGAGTCGTCTCGGTCATGTCTGCGTGTCTCCCGAACCCGTAGGGTCTACACACTTAAGGTTCGGTGACGCTAGGGTTGTAGAGATATTAGTATGCGGTAACCCGAAGGTTGTTCGGAGTCCCGGATGAGATCCCGGACATCACGAGGAGTTCCGGAATGGTCCGGAGGTAAAGATTTGTATATAGGAAGTCCAGTTTCGGCCACCGGGAAAGTTTCGGGGGTCACCGGTATTGTACCAGGACCACCGGAAGGGTCCCGGGGGTCCACCGGGTGGGGCCACCTATCCCGGAGGGCCCATGGGCTGAAGTGGGAAGGGAACCAGCCCCTGGTGGGCTGGTGCGCCCCCCATGGGCCTCCCCCTGCGCCTAGGGTTGGAAACCCTGGGGGTGGGGGGCGCCCCACCTGACTTGGGGGGCAAGTTCCCCCCCTTGGCCGCCGCCCCCCTTGAGATGGGATCTCTAGGGGCCGGCGCCCCCCAGGGCCCCTATATAAAGGGGGGAGGGAGGGCTGCGCACCCAAGCCCCTGGCGCCTCCCTCTCCCCCCGTAACACCCCTCCCTCTCGCTGAGCTTGGCGAAGCCCTGCCGAGATCCCCGCTGCTTCCACCACCACACTGTCGTGCTGCTGGATCTCCATCAACCTCTCCTTCCCCTTGTTGGATCAAGAAGGAGGAGACGTCTCTCCCAACCGTACGTGTGTTGAACGCGGAGGTGCCGTCCGTTTGGCGCTAGGATCATCGGTGATTTGGATCACGACGAGTACGACTCAATCAACCCCGTTCTCTTGAACGCTTCCGCTTGCGATCTACAAGGGTATGTAGATGCACTCCTCTCTCTCGTTGCTAGATGACTCCATAGATTGATCTTGGTGATGCGTAGAAAATTTTAAATTTCTGCTACGATTCGCAACACTGGGATGGATCTGCTTCGGGCTGCAGATTCTCTACCTTGTCATGGGCAAGGTAGAGAGGTACAGTAACCCTGCCTTTCCCCCTCTTTCATCCGTTTGATCGCGAACGGACTGACCATATTTGATGGAACAGTACCCGTGCTACAGTAGCATGAACAATATTCAAACAGTGTCCGTTAAACAGTACCCATGAACAGTGCGCGTGCTACAGCGTTTCAACCGATCTGGACCGCTCCCTCCTGATCCAACGGCTGTGGGGCAAAGGCAGGGTACTGTAGCTCTCTACCTTGCCCATGGCAAGGTAGAGAATCCGCGCCCCTACTTCGGAGCCCACAGCCGGCCACGCGCACAGCTCAGGCCAGCCTCCACTCGCCGCCGTTCCGTCTCCAATCGAGCCCAGAGTACCGCCATCTGCAGGAGCCGAGCAGGCCAGGTCACGGGGAGGTGGATCGATCAACCCGATCGTGGTCCTCTTTTTCTAGAAAAATATCGTGGCCTTTCCTGTGTGGGGTTTTTTAGGCAACCGTGTGGAGTAAACAACAGCCGATAGACGGCTTGCTAGGCCAGTAGCCGAATAGGCCTATAATCCCACGTCAATCATGTCCACCTAACCCATTTTACTGAAGGAAAAGAAAGCCCATTACCTGATTACCCTACCACAACCAGCCCATCTGCCCGGGTAAAGCATGAGGCGTTGACGATTTTCCCAGTATAACGGGGCCATCGTACCTAGCGCATAGCTAGCGAGCCCGTGCAAGTGCCCAGGGTCGCCGGGCGCTGGCTCCGCCACTGCCTTCATGGTGTTCTCGAACTTGGCCCGGTCACTAGCCGTCCACCCGAGGAAGAAGGCCCTCCAGCCAATACCCCAAGGGAAGGGGTTGACGTTGGAGCTGGAGCTAGAGCTCATGGTGATGGGGAGGACGAAGGTTGACAGTGAGAGAAGAGAGGGGGTGGGTAAGTAGTGGTGGGCAGGGTGAGTAAATATAGGGGGGATGGAGAGGAGGAGAAGAGTGACAGTCATGCCGTTGTAACTACAAGCTCTTCAATTAGCCATGAACTCTGTGCTGTGCGTGACTCCATGAATTGTGTGCACATCAAGGGGAGCAATGAGATGGGCACGGAGGTTGACAACAAGGGCAAGCAGCCCCTTCACCCAATGCCCGACGAGGTTGTGCTGCCGCCCACCGCCGAGGAAGACCCGAAGACGCCTGAGGGTGGCGACAACGAGGGCATAGAGGAACCCCCCAGCAACAAGCGCCGCAACTACGACCACTACCATCAGGAGGATGGCCTAACTCACTTCTGCAAGGTCATCCTTGCACCGAAGCTTGAGTGCATCCCCATGCCCCTGGACTTCACCAAGCACTTCGTCGCGGTGCCGACGGAGTTCAAGCTCAGGAACAACACTGGCTGCTCCTGAAAGGTGACGGTCAAGCTGATGAACGGCAGGGTGACCCTGGATCAGGGTTGGGCCACCTACGCAGCCGTTCATCAGATCAAGATCGGCTACATGGTGACGTTCAAGCTCCTCACTCCCAACACCCTCAACGTCATCATCTTCGACGACGATGGCATTGATGTCGTCAACAAGTGCGGGAAGCACGACGAAGCCTTCGCCGCCAAGGAGTAGGGCCGGGCCACCTCTTTCCAGCGTACTATCGAGTCTGCTTTGAACATGTCTATCGTTTTTGCGTTGAACTGTTATGAAGTGTGGTACTGCTTATATCTGAATTATGCTAGTTAATGCTCTATTTATACTCTGTTGTGCTTATGATGTGTGCTGCCGAAGTGTGGTGGTAACCTCACCAACTAGCCAAAGAGGTTACCACACACCAGGCGTTGCATACAACCAAACACCATGCCTTGTGTTTATCCACTAACATGCAGGCAACCAAACACCAAGCAGTGTGGTTCGTGCCATGCAGGCAAGAGGGCATGCAGGCAACCAAACAACATGCATATGGTGCATCTGAGGCTGCATTTGCATAGCCAGGTTGGGTGGAGAAGTGTATGCAATGCGGGTACTGTAGCGCACGGCAACCAAACACGCCCCTACTAATTAGTTCTGATCTCTATCTGAAAATGTTATCACAGTGCCGCGGCCGCCACAGGCCGACAGTGACCTCAACGGCTCCGAAGGCTGACGGCTCCTCCGAAGAACCGTTGTGCGTCTCCTTCAAAGTTTCTTGAGAGCATCTCCAACAGTCGCCCCAAAAGGCGCGCGCGCGGGGTAAACCGAGTTTTTAGCGCGCGCGGGACGTATCGGCGCGCTCCAGCGGTGGCGGGAAACTCGCGCGCGCGGGAACCGTTTGGGCGCGCGCGGGAAAAGGCGGCAGCTCGCGCGCTATTTTTGGCGCACCGCTTCCGGCACGCCTTTAAATTGCGGCGCTCGCCACGCGCCTATTCCACACACTTCTCTTCCTCTTTCGCTGCTTCGCGCGCCTCCATCGCTTCCTCGTTGATTCTGCTGCCACGCGCGCCTCCACCGCTCCAGCGCCCCCCCACCGACGCGCCACCATGCCGCCGCGCCGCCTAGGAGCGTCGGGCTACCGCGGCGTCCGCCAGCGCCCCAACAGCGGGTACTACTACGAGATACGGTCCGGCGAACTCCGGCTCGGCCTCGGCACCTTCGAGACGGCGCACGAGGCCCCCCGCGCGTACGACGCGGCGGCGTGGCGCCTAGGCAGGCCGCGCCCGCAGATGAACTTTCAGGACGTGGACACGCTCCAGCAGGCGCTGGACGTCGCCCCGCCGCCTCGTCTTAACACGGCACAAGACCGTGCGGAGCATGCTGAGCGGCAGCGCCGCCTCCTCGTCGCCCAGGAGGACGAGCGGGTCATGGCGAAGTGGCGCCGGCGCCACCCAGAGGACGTCACCTATGAGCAAGCCTACTGGGCAAGGCGCCGCGAGCAGGAGACGCAAAGTCGCGGCGATGAGCGGTTGGACAGGCGTCGGCAGAAGGCCCAGGCGATATCGCAGTGCGAAATCGTTCAGAATGGTGGGCAGACGATCTTTACGTCTGATGATGATCGTTGGAGGACATGTGGCTCGATACCTCGGACCAGACCAGCGAGGATGGCGATGATGATGATGGTGACGACGACTGGGAGTACGCTGTAGTTGCACTATCTAGTAGTTTATGTCGTTGCACCGTAGTTTTTTATTTATCTATGCTATGGAACTATGTAAAATATCTATGTATCGTTTTTTTATCTATGAATTTTATTTATCGTTTTATTTAAAAAATGTACGCAATGTTTAGCGCGGCTGCTGGAGCTACGCGCGCGCGCTCAATTTTGACGCGGCTGCTGGAGCCAGCGCTGCCGGCCGCGCCAAACCAGGCGAACGACGCGCGGCAAATGAGTTTTTAGCGCGCGGCGCGTTGCGCGGCTGTTGAAGATGCTCTGAGGCAGGGCCAACATCGATCCAATGGTCGCTGCGTCTCCTCCAAGGAACCCATCTTTTTCTTGAGGCAGGGCCAACATCGATCCAATGGTCGCTGCGTCTCCTTCAAAGTTTCTTGGATAGGAAGTGTGCGACTTGTCAAACGGGGCTGTGACTTTTCTGGACGTTGGAATCGTTGGGTTCGTTAGTTTAGTTGGTTGGTGCACTTCATTGGTTAAGTTCTTATAGGATTGCATCACCGCCAAAAGAATAAAATAGTTCTTGGAACTATATATTGGCCACCTTGATTATTGTAAAAACTGTGAAGTATCCTCAAAAAAAGAAGTTAACTGAGAAGTTGCACAATTTTAAAATCATGTGCGACTTTGGTCTATAGTTGTGCATGTCGGTAATTGCACATAATCTAGATGATTCCATCCAGTGGTGGAGCTACACAGAATCAACGGCGAAAAGGTTGTGACTAGGATTCCTCCACAGGGCTTCCATCAACGGCTGTTCCCTCGTCTCTCGGTTGAGGTAATTGCGCTATCGGTGGTGTAGAATAAGACCTCCCCGTCCTATTCTTGTTCCGACAATGTTGTTTGGCATCCGCGGTAGACGTGTGGAGATTTAGCTAGGGCCAGATCATGCGCCTCTTTTTTGTCTTTGTTTCATCTGTGTGACCGCCGGCTTCCTACGGAAGGGTTGATGTCACAACGTGATTTTACTCTCCGGTTCCTCCGTGTCCAATGAAGCTCAACCAGATGCGGTTTTATTGGGGAACTTGCGAGGTTTGTGTCCTCCTCCTATGTCTGGCTGGACTTAGGATTGTCTTCTGGCCCTCACGATGCCACATTCTCTGGGATGACAATTGATCAAGATTTCGTCAACGTTTTTGGGTCTAGGTCGACGACTTTTCAGACATTGCTTCTTCAAGCTACTAGGTTCATCGGTGACTTTCTAGAATAAATTTCAGACGCCCACTTGGCCCATTCATGCATGGCAAGGTGTGTAACTTTGGTTTCACATGAGTTAGACCAATATACTCCCTCCGTCCCAAAATTCTTGTGTTAGAGAAACCTGATCCCTTCCATAGTTTTTTGAATACAGGTTGATGGTTTTGGTGTTTGGTGAGGACGGGACGCGGAAAGTCGCTGTATATATAGACGACGCGCCGAACGTGGACAACAGTAGGAGTCCAGGGACAAGGGTTTAATTGGAAACGAATTGTTGTCATGTCTTTTACACGTCGCTCCCTTGCTTTTGGTGTTATTGTGAGCTTGTTGCCCTTCTCGATTCTCAGTTTCTCATTGTGTGACGGAATGAAGACTCCTTTCTTTATTTATCGCCAAAGCAATCTTGTTTTCTGCCACTTAAATGTTGCAAATAGTGCCTGAGTATAACTGTATAAGGATACCTGTACTATAATATTTCTCATCTATATGAGAATTAGACACATCCTAGTTTGTTCTTCGAAACCCGACAAATAACATTTTCACTTAGAGAGCAAATGGTGTGATCGCGGCAAACTTTTCATACAAAAATGTACAAATGATCATGTTGACGCGGAAACCGGACATAAACGTCTGGTTCCTGGGTATATATACTATGTAAAAAAAATTGTAATTACAAAAAGTCATAAAAAATGTTTTTTTAAATAAACTTGACCTTCTATGTTGGTGTAAAACAAGGAAAAATTCCATGGTATTGTTGGTGAAAAAACAAAATAAACACTATATAGAAGTTACTATTCACATTTTTTTTGTCCTTGAGATTGCCCCCCCCCCCCTAAGTCAACAGGATTTTTTTCCCTCGCAAAATATTTTAGGTTTTTTTTGCGGGTGAAAGAATTGTATTACTCAACTCACCAAGTCCTTACAATGATCAGCAGCTAGTGCTAGAGACTCATCAGGGCTGAAACCTACCCAAGTCATGGTTCTCCCTTCAGTACGAGAAAAATTAGCTAGACTATCACTAATCTATTTTGTGAGCGAGCTACATGAGTAATACAACAATCATGAAGATTCACAAGATACCTAATCTCCTTGGTAAGTGAAGTAAAAATCGATCTATCTGTTTCCTTCGCCTGGATAAGCTTGACTGCAACGATTGAATCCATCTCAATGATAATTGGAAGATCACTTCTCTAAATGGCAAACAAAAGGCCCTCCATGCATGCGCACAATTTAGGCGTAACAGAAGGTCAAGTTTATTTTAGATTGTTTTTAGAATTTTTGACTTGTTTTCAAATTACTAAAAATTTTCTTTCATATCAAGTGTATATACACCTAGGAACCAGAGAGTATTTCATTGAAGAAACCGGCCAATAGACTAATTGCAAAGATAAATAGAACACATGTGTTTCAATTAACGAAAGATGAAGCCAATCAAAGTTGTACTGGATCCGCTTCTGATGTAAATGATAGTCCACTTCTATTCTTCAAATATATGGTAGCAAGCATTATGTATGATCATAGGATTTGCTAGGCGGCATTGGGATGTGGGATGAACACAATGCCTCGTAGTAGCTGTCTCCACCCTGCAATAGACAAGATACGTAAAAATGTACAAAGCACCGGAATCATCCCATGAAGTTCTACCATTAGGCCTCCTTTGGTTCATGGGATAGGAATGTTATAGAATAGGAAAATCATAGAAAGTGAGATGACATGCATCTCAATTCCTATAGAGAAAGAGATGTCATTTGATGCATAGGATATGAATTTTTTCATTGAGTCCAAGCTAAAAAAATTTCCCTCCAAAATGTGAAGGATTGATTCCTATCCTAAATAAAGTTAATGTATAATAAAGTCAGCCTAGCCAGCAAATATATTTTGTTTCCAAGTCAGCCTTGTGAATTTTACTATAGTTTGTTTCATTCATAGTCAAACTACAAATTTGCCTAGCCTCTCCCCCAAGAAAGAAAGCCACCTGGTTCATCGTGTAAAATAGCAGTTCCGAAGGGGCTGGGTCGCAAAGTCTCCAGGGACGAAGCGCGAGCAAAAACCAACGTCCAACCACGGCCGGCTGGGGTGCTGGGGTTGGGGCGTGGGCGCTGACGCGGCGGCGAACCGAACGCATCGCCGCACCTTGTTTTCTTCTGGATATGTACGCACTATCATACGTACGACCTACCCCTACGTATATTGGGTATAGAATGTTTTTTGGTATTTTTTTCCTTCTTAATAATTACCGTGCGTTTCGCTCGGTCCGCGTGAGTGACTCACGAGCCCGTCATGCACGAAACCGCGGGTTCTCTGCTGCCGCAGTGTGCCGCTTTGCGCTTTTGGGGACGGGGTGCGGCGCTCTGTGCGCCCAGAGCCGCGGCACTGCCGGTCGGCCGCCACAGTTAGTGCGCGCTCCCCTAGAGCGTATCGTATTCGTATCAGCCTACCCGACGTGACGGGCCCGTTTTGCTTTCACTTTCCGGCCGGTTTCTCCTGTTTCGGGACGAAGAAATGCCATGCATGCAGATGCGGTGTGGTGGTGCTACTGCCTGGCTGCACCGCATTTGTCAACTCGTGCCACGATCAGTACAGGGGATATGCGGTGCGGCTCTAGGCTCATCGCGGTAGGCTTTTGCGCGTGCGGCGTTGTAGCTCGCTACTAGCTAGGCCGGGCTGGAGGTCACTGCCTGTAAACCGTGTGCCGCGCAAAACGTACGGGGAGAGACAAGCGGAAAGTAGTATATCCCCCGGGTGGGTTTTCTTCTTCGTGCGTTGGCGCGCGCTACATGTGCAGGGCAGCAGCCAGCAGGGGTCATTGGAGTACAGTGTGCATCTCCTGCATTTGTTTTTATTAATGATTTATGCTGAGTAAATAGGCAATTTTTGACTAATTTAATCCATAAATAAATTACTAGCATGGCATTGATAGAATTAAGAACATGCTGATATTGGATCACGCAAGCACATGGTACGCTAACGGCAGATACATCCACGTATAACGCTAGCATAGCTATAACAGAAAACAATAGGAGCGGGATAAACGAGTTATACCCTCCAGTAGGCCATGCAGAGGCCACCGCGGCGGTGGCGGCAGCAGCGGTGTCCTCGGCGGCCTTCTTGTCGGCCTCGAGCTTCTCGGCGGCGGCACGTTCGGCGTCGGTGGACATGATGATGATGAGAGCGACGCAGACGTAGAGGAAGTAGCGGATCGGAAGCGAGCAGTCGCGTAGTCGCTGCCCAAAAACCTATTCGCCCCTCACCCGTACAGGAACCAGAGGGGCGCGGTTTCGGAGACCTGCTCTCCCGTCGACCGTGTACGCGGCAGACGGGATGGAGTCACCGGCGGCAGCAGCAGCAAGGGAACGACGGTGGGTGTGCGCGTGAGCAGATGAGATCTGTTTGTGGCTACTAGGGTTGAGAGACACCGCACACTTATATAGGCACAGCCGCGTGGAGAGACGTGGGCTCGACCCACGTCCGAGTCCGTGACAACCCACGATTCGACGTCTCAGATCATGGCCCAG
The DNA here is from genome assembly GCF_018294505.1 of Triticum aestivum. Taxonomy (NCBI): domain Eukaryota; kingdom Viridiplantae; phylum Streptophyta; class Magnoliopsida; order Poales; family Poaceae; genus Triticum; species Triticum aestivum. Next base: position 507,161,287 of record NC_057814.1, read on the forward strand.
CTGTCAGAAACTCTCCGCTAATGACTGGAAAAAATAAGCGCGTAGGTGTGAGCTCGGCTCGGCTCAATCCCGCAACCCGCGGCGCGGCGGGCGGCGGAGGAGGAGCGCGCGAGGGCCTCTTCTATTCTCAAGCTCCAATAGCATGTGAAAGAACATCCCTTATAAAGAGGTCCAAATCCTCTTCCACTTCCGGGGTGGGACTAAACTCCCCACCTCCACCTAGTGCCAATAAACCCACATGGGCCGTTAGAGATTTTCAGAAATTGCTATATGGGCCTAAAGCCCATCTCAAATTTCAGCAATCCCCCACCAGATCTCGAGGGCCCATTGTCCTCTGTTCCAATTGCTATTTCGATATACCAGTGTTTCAGTGAAGACCTGTTAAGGTTGAACTTCACCTAGAGCAAGTAGCTACACTCCTTCACAACTGAACAATGAACTATGTCTTGAATTGTCAGTTTGGCGTAAAGAAGTTTCACCACATGTCTTACTAGTACTAGGCTGCCGAAGGCTGACCCCTCGGGTGGAGCATATAAGTCATACTCTTGGCCTATTCATGAGCTTACTTGAGATCACCCCAATCTCATAGACTGTGACCAGCAGTCGGGCTCATATAGGTGTGTTCCTCCAAAGATCGCTCTGTAGGATAGCATCTTGCTTTCATAAGCTTTGTAACACATTAAGACAGTAGTCATCCTACCATACAGTATCGAGAGTATTGCATCTCCAACGGAGTGGGTTAGTATAGTTACTCTCCTCAGTTCACCGCTGGCTTGTTTTCCCAGGTCCTACTTCACGGGATCTCCGATCACATAGGTTGGGTTACCACCATGGCAACTCATGTGGGTCTCATACCCATCTCCCTCGATGCATTATCTATCACAACACGTGATAGCCCTTTCGTAAAGGGATCTGCCATATTCTTAGCCGTATGGACATAGTCCAACGCTATCACTCCGGAGTTTCTTAATTTTCTGACAACTTTTAATCTCATTCCTATGTGTTTGTTGGACTTCATGTTGTCCTTTGAACTCTTCACCTTGGTGATGACAGTCTGATTATCACAGTTCATAAGGATAGCCGGAACCGGTTTATCAACCAATGGCAAGTCCATCAAAAGATCTCGAAGCCATCCTGCTTCAACACCAGATGTGTCTAATGCTGTTAATTCTGCTTCCATTGTCGATCTCGTTAAGATCGTTTGCTTGCAAGACTTCCAGGAGACAGCGCCACCTCCAAGAGTAAACATATACCCAGTTGTGGCCTTCATCTCATCAGCATCAGAGATCCAATTCGCATCACTATACCCTTCAAGTACCGACGGGTCTCCGGTATAGTGAAGTCCATAGTTCATAGTACCTTTCAGATAGCGCATAACTCTTTCAACATCATGCCAATGTACATCACCCGGTTTGGAAACAAACCGGCTTAATTTGCTCACAGAAAACGCGATGTCAGGCCTCGTTGCGCTCGCTAGGTACATCAGTGAACCAATGATTTGAGAGCATCTCAATTGATCTTTAGCTGTGCCTTTGGACTTTTGAATCAACACGCTAGGATCATATGGTGTTTGAGATGGTGTGCAGTCCGAATATCCAAAACGACTCAACACCTTCTCAACATAGTGGGATTGCAGAAGTGTAATCCCATCCTCATTATCTCTCAGTAGCTTGATGTTCAAGATAACACCAGCCACACCAAGATCTTTCATCTCAAAGTTCTGAGATAGAAACGATTTGACCTCCTCAATGACTTTGAGGTTGGTTCTGAATATCAGTATGTCGTCAACATACAAGCACAGTATAACTCCTTCGCCCCCACCATGGCGATAGTATACACATTTATCAGCTTCATTAACAACGTAGCCAACAGATGTCAGAGTTGTATTAAGCTTATCATGCCACTGCTTAGGTGCTTGCTTCAGGCCATATAAAGATTTCAGCAATCTACACACCTTTCTTTCCTGACCATCTATCACAAAGCCATCTGGCTGTTGCATGTAGATTTCCTCGTTTAGCTCTCCATTCAGAAAAGCCATCTTAACATCCATCTGGTGGACGAGAAGACCATGCGAGGCCGCCAATGAGAGTAATACTCGAATGGTGGTCAGTCTAGCCACAGGTGAATAAGTATCGAAGAAACCTTCCTCTTCTTTCCAGTCATAGCCCTTGGCCACAAGCCTAGCCTTGTACTTTTCAATCGTACCATTGGGCCTAAGCTTCTTTTTGAACACCCACTTACATCCCAATGGTTTGCAACCATAGGGACGCTCAGTGATCTCCCATGTCCCGTTAGCCATGATGGAATCCATCTCGCTACGGACCGCATCCTTCCAGTAATCAGCTTCTGGAGAGGCATATGCTTCTGTAATAGAAGTGGGAGCATCATCCACGAGGTACACAAAGAAATCATCACCAAAGGTCTTTGCAGTCCTTTGTCTCTTGCCCCTACCAAGGGTTTCTTCATCATCCTCCTCAGGATTTTCATCATGTGTTTGTTCATAATAATCCATAGGAATGGCAGGCTCAGGAGTCTCCTCAGATTCCTGTCTAGAAGTGCTTTGCATATCTCTCATAGGAAAAATATCCTCGAAGAATGTGGCATCCTTAGACTCCATAATTGTACCGACCTTCTGGTCAGGTACCTCAGATTTCACTACTAGAAATCTATAGCCAACGCCATTCTTAGCGTAGCCCAAATTAACGCAGTCCACAGTCTTGGGTCCAAGCTTACGCTTTTTGGAGATCGGCACATTGACTTTCGCCAAACAGCCCCAAGTACGCAAGTACGAAAGTGTTGTCCTTCTCTTTACCCATTTCTCATAGGGAGTGATCTCATTATCCTTTGTCGGAACTTTATTCAGGACATGACATGCCATCAATATAGCCTCCCCCCACCATGCCTTGGATAAACCCGATGTATCTAACATGGCGTTAACCAAATCAGTTAGAGTACGGTTTTTCCGCTCGGCAACCCCGTTTGACTGGGGTGAATAGGGAGGCGTCCTCTCATGAATAATGCCATGTTCCGCACAAAAAGAATCAAACTCACTCGAGAAGTACTCTCCACCACGATCTGATCGGACTCGTTTAATTTTCTTTTCAAGCTGATTCTCAACTTCTGCCTTATAGATTTTAATGTAGTGTAGAGACTCATCTTTAGTATTTAACAGATACATATAGCAATATCTAGTGGAATCATCTATCAACGTCATGAAGTATTTCTTTACACCTTTAGTCAACACACCATTCATCTCACAAACATCAGAATGTATGAGTTCTAATGGTGCCAAGTGTCTCTCCTCCGCGGTCTTGTGGGGCTTGCGAGGTTGCTTAGCTTGCACACATGAAAGGCACTTAGAACCTTTGGCTAAAGTGAAACTCGGGATTAAATCCAACTTAGCTAGCCGCGTCATAACACCAAAACTAATGTGACAAAGACGTGAATGCCAAACTTCAGATTCATTAACATTCGAATGAATATGGTTCACGACTTTATTACAAAAATCTGCAAGGGAAAGGTGGAACATCCCTTCGCTCTCATAACCTTTTCCAACAAAGAGTCCATATTTCGTAACAACTAATTTATTAGACTCGAAAACCAACTTAAACCCTTCTCTACATAGAAGGGAGCCACTAACGAGATTCTTCTTGATGGCGGCGACATGCTGCACGTTCTTCAGCTGCACGATCCTTCCCGAAGTAAACTTCAGATCGGCCGTGCCAACACCATGAACAGAAGCACTCGCGCCATTCCCCATTAATACGGACCCGTGGCCTGTGACCTGGTAAGAAGAAAACAATGAAATGTCAGCACACACATGAACACCTGCACCTGTGTCCACCCACCAATCGGTGGACTGAAACACTGAAAAAATAGTAAATAAATTACCGTACCCAGGTGCACCATTCTCATTGTTGCCCACAATCATGTTGACAGACTTGGAATCCTGTCCTGGCTTCTTGTACTTGTTAGGGCACTTGTTGGCCCAGTGTTCAACCGAACCACAAGTAAAGCAGCCCTCATCCTTCTTGTTCTTCTTGAAGGTCTTCTTACCCTTCTTCTTAAAGTCGGTATTGTGTTGGACACCATTCTTTCCCTTGGGCTTGTGGGAGTTATGGTTCCTCTGGTTAACCATGTTGGCAACAGAAGTTCCTTCGACCCCTTTTCCGTGTGAGTCCTTTGCCTTTGAATTCTGCTCAACACTCAGATGGCCAATGACATCCTCCACAGAGAATTCACGCCTCTAATGTTTTAGAGTGGTGGCAAAGTTCCTTCAGGAATTAAGGAGCTTAGTGATTATGCAGCCCGCTACAAACTTGCCCGGTAACTCGCACTTAAGAAGCTCAAGCTCCTTAACAATGCATATTATCTCATGAGCCTGCTCCAATACAGGACGGTTTTCAACCATCTTGTAATCGTGGAACTGCTCTATAATATACATCTCGCTCCCGGCATCGGCGGCCCCGAACTTAGATTCGAGCGCCTCCCACAAGTCCTTTGTGTTGGGGATCATTGCAGAAATTAAAAAAATTCTACGCATCACCAAGATCAATCTATGGAGTTTACTAGCAACGAGAGGGGAGTGCATCTTCATACCTTTGAAGATCGCGATGCGGAAGCGTTGCAAGAACGCGGTCGGTGGAGTCGTACACAAAGCGATTCAGATCGCGGCCGAATCCGATCTAAGCACCGAACAACGGTGCCTCCGCGTTCAACACACGTGCAGCCCGGTGACGTCTCCCGCGCGTTGATCCAGCAAGGGAGAGGCAGAGGTTGGGGAAGACTCCGTCCAGCAGCAGCACGGCGGTGTGGTGGTGGTGGAGGAGCGTGGCACTCCAGCAGGGCTTCGCCAAGCACTGCGAGAAACGAGGAGGGAGAGGGGTAGGGCTGCGCCAAGAGAGAGGGAGACTCGTGTCTCTGGCAGCCCCAAAACCCCCACTATATATAGGGGAAGGGGAGGGGGCCGGCCCCCTAGATCCATCTAGAGAGGGGGGGAGGGCAGCGGCCCCCTTAGGGTTTCCAACTAGGGGGGGCGCCCGCCCCGGGGGGGCAGCGGCCCCCTAGGGTTTCCAACCCTAGGCGCCTTGGGCCCTTGGGGGAGGCGCACCAGCCCACTAAGGGGCTGGTTCCCACCCAACTAAAGCCCATTAGGTCCTTCGGGGCAGGTGGACCCTCCCGGTGGACCCCCGGAACCCCTTCGGTGGTCCCGGTACAATACCGATAAACCCCGAAACCTTTCCGGTGACTGAAACTGGACTTCCCATATATAAATCTTCACCTCCGGACCATTCCGGAACTCCTCGTGACGTCCGGGATCTCATCCGTGACTCCGAACAACATTCGGTAACCACGTACATCTATTCCCTATAACCCTAGCGTCATCGAACCTTAAGTGTGTAGACCCTACGGGTTCGGGAACTATGCAGACATGACCGAGACATCTCTCCGGCCAATAACCAACAGCGGGACCTGGATACCCATGTTGGCTCCCACATGTTCCACGATGATCTCTCGGAGGAACCACGATGTCAAGGATTCAATCAATCCCGTATACGATTCCCTTTGTCTGCCGATATAGCACTTGCCCGAGATTCGATCATCGGTATACCGATACCTTGTTCAATCTCATTACGGCAAGTCTCTTTACTCGTACCGTAACACATCATCCCGTGACCAACCCCTTAGTCACATTGAGCTCATTACGATGATGTCTTACCGAGTGGGCCCAGAGATACCTCTCCGTCATACGGAGTGACAAATCCCAGTCTCGATTCGTGCCAACCCAACAGATACTTTCGGGGATACCCGTAGTGTACCTTTATAGCCACCCAGTTACGTTATGACATTTGGCACACCCAAAGTACCCTTACGATATCCGGGAGTTGCACAATCTCATGGTCTAAGGAAAAGATACTTGACATTAGAAAAGCTTTAGCAGACGAACTATACGATCTTGTGCTATGCTTAGGATTGGGTCTTGTCCATCACATCATTATCCTAATGATGTGATCCCGTTATCAATGACATCCTATGTCCATGGTTAGGAAACCGTAACCATCTATTGATCAACGAGCTAGTCAACTAGAGGCTCACTAGGGACATGTTGTGGTCTATGTATTCACACATGTATTACGATTTCCGGATAACACAATTATAGCATGAACAACAGAAAATTATCATGAACAAGGAAATATAATAATAACCATTTTATTATTGCCTCTAGGGCATATTTCCAACAGTCTCCCACTTGCACTAGAGTCAATAACCTAGTTACATTGTGATGAATCGAACACCCATAGAGTTCTGGTGTTGATCATGCTTTGCACGTGGAAGAGGTTTAGTCAACGGATCTGTGACATTCAGGTCCATATGCACTTTACAAATCTCTATGTCTCCATCTTGACCATTTTCACGAATGGAGTTGAAGCGACGCTTGATATGCCTGGTCTTCTTGTGAAACCTGGGCTCCTTGGCAAGGGCAATAGCTCCAGTGTTGTCACAGAAGAGAGTCATCGGGCTCGACGCATTGGGAATAACTCCTAGGTCGGTAATGAACTCCTTCATCCAGATGGCTTCATGTGCTGCCTCTGAGGCTGCCATGTACTCCGCTTCACATGTAGATCCCGCCACGACGCTTTGCTTGCAACTGCACCAGCTGACTGCCCCACCATTCAAAATATACACGTATCCGGTTTGTGACTTGGAGTCATCCAGATCTGTGTCGAAGCTAGCATCAACGTAACCCTTTACGACGAGCTCTTCATCACCTCCATAAACGAGAAACATATCCTTCGTCCTTTTCAGGTACTTCAGGATATTCTTGACCGCTGTCCAGTGTTCCATGCCGGGATTACTTTGGTACCTTCCTACCAAACTTACGGTAAGGTTTACATCAGGTCTGGTACACAGCATGGCATACATAATAGACCCTATGGCCGAGGCATAGGGGATGACACTCATCTTTTCTCTATCTTCTGCCGTGGTCGGGCATTGAGCCGTGCTCAATCTCACACCTTGCAATACAGGCAAGAACCCCTTCTTGGACGGATCCATATTGAACTTCTTCAATATCTTGTCAAGATACATGCTTTGTGAAAGACCAATGAGGCGTCTCGATCTATCTCTATAGATCTTGATGCCTAATATGTAAGCAGCTTCTCCAAGGTCCTTCATTGAAAAACACTTATTCAAGTACGCCTTTATGCTTTCCAAGAGTTCTATATCATTTTCCATCAATAGTATGTCATCCACATATAATATGAGAAGTGCTACAGAGCTCCCACTCACTTTCTTGTAAACACACGCTTCTCCATAAATCTGCGTAAACCCAAACGCTTTGATCATCTCATCAAAACGAATGTTCCAACTCCGAGATGCTTGCACCAGCCCATAGATCGAGTGTTGGAGCTTGCATACCTTGTCAGCATTCTTAGGATCGACAAAACCTTCCGGCTGCATCATATACAATTCTTCCTTAAGGAAACCATTAAGGAATGCCGTTTTGACGTCCATTTGCCATATCTCATAATCATAGAATGCGGCAATTGCTAACATGATTCGGACAGACTTCAGCTTCGCTACGGGTGAGAAGGTCTCATCGTAGTCAACCTCTTGAACTTGTCGATAAGCCTTAGCGACAAGCCGAGCTTTATAGATGGTCACATTGCCATCCGCGTCCGTCTTCTTCTTAAAGATCCATTTATTTTCTATGGCTCGCCGATCATCGGGCAAGTCCATCAAAGTCCATACTTTGTTTTCATACATGGATCCTATCTCGGATTTCATGGCTTCAAGCCATTTGTCGGAATCTGGGCCCGCCATCGCTTCTTCATAGTTCGAAGGTTCACCATTGTCTAACAACATGATTTCCAGGACAGGGTTGCCGTACCACTCTAGTGCGGAACGTGTCCTTGTGGACCTACGAAGTTCAGTAGCAACTTGATCTAAAGTTTCATGATCATCATCATTAACTTCCTCTCTAGTCGGTGCAGGCACCACAGAAACATTTTCTTGAGCTGCGCTACTCTCCGGTTCAAGAGGCAATACTTCATCAAGTTCTAGTTTCCTCCCACTTACTTCTTTCGAGAGAAACTCTTTCTCTAGAAAGGATCCATTCTTGGCAACAAAGATCTTGCCTTCGGATCTGAGGTAGAAGGTATACCCAATAGTTTTCTTAGGGTATCCTATGAAGACACATTTTTCTGACTTGGGTTCGAGCTTTTCAGGTTGAAGTTTCTTGACATAAGCATCGCATCCCCAAACTTTCAGAAACAACAGCTTAGGTATCTTTCCAAACCATAATTCATACGGTGTCGTCTCAACGGATTTCTACGGAGCCCTATTTAAAGTGAATGCGACAGTCTTTATAGCATAACCCCAAAATGATAGCGGTAGGTCGGTAAGAGACATCATGGATCGCACCATATCCAATAGAGTGCGATTTCGACGTTCGGACACACCATTACGCTGAGGTGTTCCAGGCGGCGTGAGTTGTGAAACAATTCCACATTTCCTTAAGTGTGTGCCAAATTCGTGACTCAAATATTCTTCCCCACGATCTGATCGTAAGAACCTGATTTTCCTGTCACGTTGATTCTCAACCTCACTCTGAAATTCCTTGAACTTTTCAAAGGTCTCAGACTTGTGTTTCATTAAGTAGACATACCCATATCTACTTAAGTCATCCGTGAGGGTGAGAACATAGCGATAACCACCGCGAGCTTCAACGCTCATTGGACCGCACACATCAGTATGTATGATTTCCAATAAGTTGGTTGCTCGCTCCATTGTTCCGGAGAACGGAGTCTTGGTCATTTTTCCCATGAGGCATGGTTCACACGTGTCAAATGATTCATAATCAAGAGACTCCAAAAGTCCATCTGCATGGAGTTTCTTCATGCGTTTGACACCAATGTGACCAAGGCGGCAGTGCCACAAGTATGTGGGACTATCATTATCAACCTTACATCTTTTGTATTCACACTGTGAATATGTGTAACATCACGTTCGAGATTAAATAAGAATAAACCATTGACCAGCGGGGCATGACCATAAAACATGTCTCTCATATAAATAGAACAACCATTATTCTCAGATTTAAATGAGTAGCCATCTCGCATTAAACGAGATCCAGATACAACGTTCATGCTCAAAGCTGGTACTAAATAACAATTATTGAGGTTTAAAACTAATCCCGTAGGTAAATGTCGAGGTAGCCTGCCGACGGCGATCACATCGACCTTGGAACCATTCCCGACGCGCATCGTCACCTCGTCCTTCGCCAGTCTCTGCTTATTCCGCAGCTCCTGTTTTGAGTTACAAATATGAGCAACCGCACCGGTATCAAATACCCAGGAGCTACTATGAGCGCTGGTTAGGTAGACATCAATAACATGTATATCACATAAACCTTTGGTATTGCCGGCCTTCTTATCCGCTAAGTACTTGGGGCAGTTCCGCTTCCAGTGACCGTTTCCCTTGCAATAAAAGCAGTCAGTCTCAGGCTTGGGTCCATGCTTTGGCTTCTTCCCGACAACTGGCTTACCGGGCGCGGCAACTCCCTTGCCGTCCTTCTTGAAGTTCTTACCCTTGCCTTTCTTGAACTTAGTGGTTTTATTCACCATCAACACTTGATGTTCCTTTTTGATCTCCACCTCCGCTGATTTCAGCATTGAATATACCTCAGGAATGGTCTTTTCCATCCCCTGCATATTGAAGTTCATCACAAAGCTCTTGTAGCTAGGTGGGAGCGACTGAAGGATTCTGTCAACGACCGCATCATCCGGGACATTAACTCCCAGCTGAGATAAGCGGTTGTGTAACCCAGACATTTTGAGTATGTGCTCGCTGACAGAACTATTCTCCTCCATCTTACAACTGTAGAACTTGTCGGAGACTTCATATCTCTTGACCCGGGCATGAGCTTGGAAAACCATTTTCAGCCCTTGGAACATCTCATATGCTCTGTGCTGCTCAAAACGCTTTTGGAGCCCCGGTTCTAAGCTGTAAAGCATGCCGCACTGAACCAGGGAGTAATCATCACTACGCGACTGCCAGGCGTTCATAACGTCTTGAGTTGCTGGGAAAACAGGTGCTTCACCTAGCGGTGCATCAAGGACATATGCTTTCTTGGCAGCTATGAGGATAATCCTCAGGTTACGGACCTAGTCCGTGTAGTTGATGCCATCGTCTTTCAGCTTGGTTTTCTCTAGGAACGCGTTGAAGTTGAGGGCAACATTAGCGTGGGCCATTTGATCTACAAGACATATTGCAAAGTTTTTTTTGACTATGTTCATGATAATTAAGTTCATCTAATCAAGTTATTTAATGAACTCCCACTCAGATAGACATCCCTCTAGTCATCTAAGTGATACATGATCCGAGTCAACTAGGCCGTGTCCGATCATCACGTGAGACGGACTAGTCATCATCGGTAAACATCTTCATGTTGATCGTATCTTCTATACGACTCATGTTCGACCTTTCGGTCTTCCGTGTTCCGAGGCCATGTCTGTACATGCTAGGCTCGTCAAGTCAACCTAAGTGTATTGCGTGTATAAATCTGGCTTACACCCGTTGTATGCGAACGTTAGAACCTATCACACATCATCACGTGGTGCTTCGGAACAACGGACCTTAACAATAGTGCACAGTTAGGGGGAACAGAATTCTTAATATTTTAATGAGGGATCATCTTATTTATGCTACCATCGTTCTAAGCAAATAAGATGTAAAAACATGATAAACATCACATGCAATCAAATAGTGACATGATATGGCCAATATCATTTTGCTCCTTTTGATCTCCATCTTCGGGGCGCCATGATCATCATCGTCACCGGCATGACACCATGATCTCCATCATCGTGATCTCCATCATCGTGTCTTCATGAAGTTGTCTCATCAACTATTACTTCTACTACTAATGGCTAACGGTTTAGTAATAAAGTAAAGTAATTACATGGCGTTTTCATTGACACGCAGGTCATACAATAAATTAAGACAACTCCTATGGCTCCTGTCGGTTGTCATGCTCATCGACATGCAAGTCGTGATTCCTATTACAAGAACAGGATCAATCTCATACATCATATATATCATTCATCACATCCTTTTGGCCATATCACATCACACGGCATATGCTGCAAGAACAAGTTAGACGTCCTCTAATTGTTGTTGCAAATTTTACGTGGCTGCTATAGGTTTCTAGCAAGAACGTTTCTTACCTACGCCAAAACCACAACGTGATATGCCAATTTCTATTTACCCTTCATAAGGACCCTTTTCATCGAATTCGATCCGACTAAAGTGGGAGAGACAGACACCCGCTAGCCACCTTATGCAACTAGTGCATGTCAGTCGGTGGAACCTGTCTCACGTAAGCGTACGTGTAAGGTCGGTCCGGGCCGCTTCATCCCACAATGCCGCCGAATCAAGATAAGACTAGTAACGGCAAGTAAATTGACAAAATCGACGCCCACAATAACTTGTGTTCTACTCGTGCATAGAATCTACGCATAGACCTAGCTCATGATGCCACTGTTGGGGATCGTTGCAGAAATTAAAAAATTTCTACGCATCACCAAGATCAATCTATGGAGTTTACTAGCAACGAGAGGGGAGTGCATCTTCATACCTTTGAAGATCGCGATGCGGAAGCGTTGCAAGAACGCGGTCGGTGGAGTCGTACACGAAGCGATTCAGATCGCGGCCGAATCCGATCTAAGCACCGAACAACGGTGCCTCCGCGTTCAACACACATGCTGCCCGGTGACGTCTCCCGCGCCTTGATCCAGCAAGGGAGAGTCAGAGGTTGGGGAAGACTCCGTCCAGTAGCAGCACGACGGCGTGGTGGTGGTGGAGGAGCGTGGCACTCCAGCAGGGCTTCGCCAAGCACTGCGAGAGACGAGGAGGGAGAGGGGTAGGGCTGCGCCAAGAGAGAGGGAGACTCGTGTCTCTGGCAGCCCCAAAACACCCACTATATATAGGGGAAGGGGAGGGGGGCCGGCCCCCTAGATCCATCTAGAGAGGGGGGAGGGCAGCGGCCCCCTTAGGGTTTCCAACTAGGGGGGGCGCCCGCCCCGGGGGGGGGGGGGGGGGCAGCGGCCCCTAGGGTTTCCAACCCTAGGCGCCTTGGGCCCTTGGGGGAGGCGCACCAGCCCACTAAGGGGCTGGTTCCCACCCAACTACAGCCCATTAGGTCCTTCGGGGCAGGTGGACCCTCCCGGTGGACCCCCGGAACCCCTTCGGTGGTCCCGGTACAATACCGATAAACCCCAAAACCTTTCCGGTGACTGAAACTGGACTTCACATATATAAATCTTCACCTCCGGACCATTCCGGAACTCCTCGTGACGTCCGGGATCTCATCCGGAACTCCGAACAACATTCGGTAACCACATACATCTATTCCCCATAACCCTAGCGTCATCGAACCTTAATGTGTAGACCCTACGGGTTCGGGAACTATGCAGACATGACCGAGACATCTCTCCGACCAATAACCAACAGCGGGGTCTGGCTACCCATGTTGGCTCCCACATGTTCCACGATGATCTCATCGGATGAACCACGATGTCAAGGATTCAATCAATCCCGTATACGATTCCCTTTGTCTGCCGATATAACACTTGCCCGAGATTCGATCGTCGGTATACCGATACCTTGTTCAATCTCGTTACGGCAAGTCTCTTTACTCGTACCGTAACACATCATCCCGTGACCAACCCCTTAGTCACATTGAGCTCATTACGATGATGTCTTACCGAGTGGGCCCAGAGATACCTCTCCGTCATACAGAGTGACAAATCCCAGTCTCGATTCGTGCCAACCCAACAGGTACTTTCGGGGATACCCGTAGTGTACCTTTATAGCCACCCAGTTACGTTGTGACGTTTGGCACACCCAAAGTACCCTTACGGTATCCGGGAGTTGCACAATCTCATGGTCTAAGGAAAAGATACTTGACATTAGAAAAGCTTTAGCCGACGAACTAGACGATCTTGTGCTATGCTTAGGATTGGGTCTTGTCCATCACATCATTATCCTAATGATGTGATCCCGTTATCAATGACATCCTATGTCCATGGTTAGGAAACCGTAACCATCTATTGATCAACGAGCTAGTCAACTAGAGGCTCACTAGGGACATGTTGTAGTCTATGTATTCACACATGTAGTACGATTTCCAGATAACACAATTATAGCATGAACAATAGACAATTATCATGAACAAGGAAATATAATAATAACCATTTTATTATTGCCTCTAGGGCATATTTCCAACACTTGGCGACATGCGCATGTAAATATGCGTCGACCAGTTTATCTCCGATCACGTTAAGAACTGCTCCGAGAAACACAACGGTGGCCTCCTTGAACGCCTTCTCCTATCCAGGAGCAATCGTTCCCGTGGAGACACCGGTGACCCAGAACACGTTCATAGCCGTGAGCCATAAAGTGGTCTTAGTGTTCCAACGCTTAAGATACGTATCAGTAAACTTATCCGGTTTCAGTGCAGCGGCAAAGCCACTTGCCGAAAAATTCCTACGCATAATAGGTTTTTGGATTGCTGAGTAAATAGGCAATTCTTCGACAAATTTAATCCATAAATAAATTACTAGCATGGCATTGACAGAATTAAGAACATGCTGATATTGGATCACGCAAGCACATGGTACGCTAACAGCAGATGCATCTACGTATAACGCTAGCATAGCTATGACAGAAAACAGTAGGAGCGGGATAAACGAGTTATACCCTCCAGTAGGCCATGTAGAGGCCGCCGCGGCGGTGGCGGCAGCAGTGGTGTCCTCGGCGGCCTTCTTGTCGGCCTCGAGCTTCTCGGCGGCTGCACGTTCGGCGTCGGTGGACATGGTGATGATGAGGGCGACGTAGACGTAGAGGAAGTAGCGGATCGGAAGCGAGCAGTCGCGTAGTCGCTGCCCAAGAACCTATTTGCCCCTCACTCGTACAGGAACCAGAAGGGCGTGGTTTTGGAGACCTGCTCTCCCGTCGACCGTGTACGCGGCGGACGGGATGGAGTCACCGGCGGCAGCAGCAGCAAGGGAACGGCGGTGAGTGTGCGCGTGAGCAGATGAGATCTGTTCGTGGCTACTAGGGTTGGGAGACACAACACACTTATAGGCGCAGCCGCGTGGAGAGACGTGGGCTCGCCCCACGTCCGAGTCCGTGACAGCCCACGATCCGACGTCTCAGATCGTGGCCCAGCTGTCAGAAACTCTCCGCTAGTGACTAGCAAAAATAAGCGCGTAGGAGTGGAGTGGAGTGGAGTGGCGTGACGAGGTGGGCGGAGGAGGAGCGCGCGAGGGCCTCTTCTATTCTCAAGCTTCAATAGCATGTGAAAGAACAATCCTTATGAAGAGGTCCAACTTCTTTTCCACTTTTGGGGTGGGACTAAACTTTTCATCTTCACCTAGTGCCAATAAACCCACATGGGCCCTCAGAGATTTTCAGAAATCGTTATATGGGCTTAAAGCCCATCTTAAATTTCAGCAATTTACAGTGGGATCGGGTCCGTGAGATCGCGCGAAATCCTGGTACCACGTGCAGTGAAGGCTTGATCGATCTTGCGCCACCAGGACAGAACGGAATCACGTACTATTAGCGTACGTCCATCGCCTCGTGCTTCCTGTCTCCGATCAATCGTTGACTACAATCATCCCAGACAACCTAGCGCGGCTGTAGCGGATCGGTGGGCGAAGGAAGCAGGTTTCTTGGCGTGGTCCTCTCCTCATGCTCCCGATCGAGCATTCCACGTTTTTTGTCATTGCAAATATAGATGGTCCAGTCCAGTGTTAGATCAACGGCAACAATAAAATAATTAACCGTGCCCGTACGTACGTAAGTACGTATTCCTCCGTTTCTTTCCCACCTGGGGCATGGACTGCAGGTGTGACCGGGTCGTGCTTCCAAGATGTACTACTGTCCGTACTCCGCATGTACGCGATTTCGCACGGATCAGTCCCTTCACACCTTTTCTTCAGTCGTACTAGATGTCTGTGCTTGCATTTGCATGTACGGGCGTCGTCCTTCTGGAGCTGGAGGTGGTACGCTTCGAATGGTATTTCTCGACCTGCCTGCCGTGAGTCGTAACAAGGACCGCGGACCAACGCCGTATCTGCGGTACGGCGCTCCCTAGTAGTGTACAGGAACTGAAAGTTCAAAAGCCGTGTCTCTTCCAACGCCGCCTTGATTGCGGGTTTCATCAGTCGGGGAGGTTCGGACATGGTGGAACAGCTATCTCCTCCGCCGCGGGCGGAACCCCGCACCTCTTTCATCCGAGCGCCGACGCGGATTACGCCGTCCGACCCCATCGGGGAGGTGGCTTTTCTGGACGCGGATTCGTCGGCCGGCTGGCCCATTCTTAAGAGCTTTCTGCCCACGCAGATGCCGTCAGTCGACATATGTGACTCGCCACAGCTTGTTCGAGCGTGGATGAGCACGGGCACCTGCGGCGCCCGGGCTGCCCTTGACATGTTCAACGGAATGACAGAAAAAGAGTCGGTACGTTTTCTTTTCTCCTGTCCGCTCTTTTTTTTTTGCATAGACCACTAGTTCATTTCGCACATAATGAATGCTTGTAAACCAATATCATATAGGAGGCATTCTTGACGAATATGATCAATGACAATGAAGATCTGACTGAAATGGAGGGCACCACCGCATTCGAAGTTGGGACAACATCCAATCCCAATTCGAGTAAGAAGAAGAAAAAGAAGAAGAAGAGGCAAGAGGTCTGGTATTTTAAGATTTGAGGACATCTTGTTGGTCAAAATACGGAAGGAGTCACGAACAAAAGGAGTGTGTGCAGCCACACCCTATCATGACCACCTGTAATGTGGCATCTCTCCAACATCGGTGGGGGGGGGAGGGGGGGGGGTCATTCAAGGGGAAATGAACAAGTACGTCAGCTACTACTCACAAGTGGCCAAACGCCCTCAAATTGGATGGGAGTGGCAACTCACGTAAGCTCAAGTGCTTCATCTTGTGGTCATTTGCATATGCTTCTTGTGTTTGCATTCTTGTTCTCATACATATGTTGTTTGCTAGAGGGTGGTGGCAGCCACTTTGTATTACGAGGTGGAGAAGAAGCCATTTGTTTTTAGCAATTGTTGAATCATATTGAATGGCAAGCCGAAGTGGAACCAACTTGTGGCCGATCTCAAGTCCAGCAAGAAGAGGAATGATGGCTCAAGCTCCCACCAATCAATTGGGTTGGACGATGAAGAGGACAATGTTGTCGTCATGAATGGAAGAGCCACCATGGCAAAGGACAACCGTCAAGTCATGGGAGACAAGTGGGAGAAGGCACGGGCCTCCCGTGATGCCGCGGCTACAAAAATGTCGACCACATGGACGGGCATTCTTTCGGCGAGGGAGAACAAAAAGGAGGAGAGGTACAAGCTCTTGTTGGATGCGTAAAACGAGATGATGGAGTGGGACCGAAAAAGGGCGAAGAAGAAGCTCGAAATTGAGAGGGAGAAGATCGAGTTGGAGAAGCAAAAGGCGGCGATCAAATGGGAACTCGAGAAGGCCAAGGCATTTGGCAAGATAGAGCTTGAGAAGGAGAGGTTGCAACTCGCACGTGATGTGAAGGATGCGAAGATTATGTTGGCGGACAAAACCCTTTTGGATGAGCATGCTAAGAAGTGGCTTGCGGACAAGAAGAAGGAGATCAATGACCGTAGGGAGTACGAAGCGGCAAGGGCGGCAGCGACAGCGGCAGTGGATCATGCGGCCCGGATGTAGGCGGAGTAGGACGAACAGGACGCATTCCGCCCGAAGCAGGACGCATACCGCTCGGAGCAGGCGCCCGGCCAGTGATCCGAAGCCATCCGTCACGCTCGGAGATTGATTTCATTTTGGCATGTCTGGTTTGTTGAACTATGATTTGCTTTGCATTGTTTCGAACTGTTGAATTCAGACAATTTGTATCGTATGATCGACGTGCATGGATTGCACGAATTTGAGCATCGACACTTGAGGTATGTGGATGTGGGGCGCAACATATGAGGGGTCGGCGAGCGTTGTTCACAGACGCGCCCGGACGCACCCGAGGGCGTATAGGAGGCCGGATCGGCCAAGTCTGGCTGTGGATTCCACCTAAACCTTTCCGAAGCGGACCTCCTCTTAATAGTACGGTTTTCCTACAACTCAAGTCCACCGAAAAAGAAACGCAGGAAAAATAACCGTCTCCACTCTATAATTCCGAGGGGCACGTATCGTCTTGTGCCATATGATAGATCATCTTAAATGTTTAATGCACACGATTAGTCTGCAAAAGCATTGTCATCAATCACCAAAACCATCAAGGGAGAAATATGCCCTAACACTCGTCCTATTCTTGTTCGGAAAATGTTGTTTGGCATCCGAGGTGGACGTGTGAAGATTCGGCTAGGGCTAGATCATGGGCCTCTTTTTTTGTCTTTGTTTCATTTGTGTGACCGGCGGAATCCTACAGAAGGTCGATGCCATGACATGATTTTGTTCCCCGGTTCCTCTTCGTCCGATGAAGCTCAACCAGATGTGGCTTCATTGGGGAACTTGCGAGGTTTGTGCGCTTCTCCTATGTCTGGTCGGATTTGGGATTGTCTTCTGGCCCTCACGGTGCCACCTTCTCCGGGATGACAATCGAATAAGATTTGGTCGTTAGCGTTTTTGGGTCTACGTCGACGACTTTCCAGACGCTGCTTATGGCAAGGTGTGTAACTTTGGTTCCACATGAGTTAGACCAATATATTATTGAAAAGACAAAATTCAGTTTTTATTATTCTATTTTCATTATCATTATCATTTTCATAATTGCTTTTATATTTATGTGTTATAGTTGCAATGGTTTTTGAATGTGAGATTCAGAGGAAAACTTATTACATGTGTGAAAGATAAATACCAAATAGATCTCTTGTCCGACCTCTATACTAACTCATGTATTGTTGATGATCCTGTCTTCCTAACCATGAGCATTGTTATTGTAACACTGATGCCTGCAATAACGAGAACACATTGTTAGGCTAACAGTGTTGATGGATAGACCCAACTTATGAAATACTGCGGGATCACGTCGCCAACATATTGTCTACATTTCGTATAAAGTGTTAACGCTTACTTACGTCCTTAGACCATGAGAATATCATATACCTAGATATCAGATTGTTACTTTGGGGTTGCCAAATGTCATTTCGTAACTAAGTGATTATAAAGGTAGCTTTCGGGTATACCGGAAAAGTATGTTGTGCTGTTTAACATTTTTTTTAGGAGAAAAGGCTAAGCTTTATTGATCAATAATATTCATTGGAATACAAAAGTGGTCGGAAGTACCAAGCCACAAATGGCACCTGACTAAGCGAAACTGAGTACTTAGCCAAACTAGAAGCATTCAAGTTGTTCTTGTGACCTTGAAAGATAACCTCACAGCTCTCAAACATAAGTTGAGCTGCCCCGATCTCCCTAATTATAGCACAATACATGTCACTAGTTCCATGCTTAACTTCTTGTACCATTGTTTTACAGTCACATAAAAAAATAAACCTTCTGTAGAAGGAGATCGTGAGCCAGGGCTTTCTTCTTCGTGCGCGCGTGATGGTGTCTCGTGCACTCGAACTAGTGCCTCGCAACCTCTCCTGGATTGGAGTACAGTCAGTGCGTCGGCTGGGACACGGGATGCAAAAAAAAGAAGATCGTTTCGGTCGTTGGTTCGTCGACTCCGATCATCACAGACAGCCTGTCGCGGATCCGAGGGCGAACGAAGCAGGTCTCTTGGCGTTCCACGTTTTTGTCGTTGCCAACGTAGAGGTAGAGCAGAGGGTCCAGTCCAGTGTTCGATCAACGGCAACAATAAAATAATAAACCGTACCCCCGTACGTACGTTTCTTTCCCACCTGGGGCATGGGCTGCAGGTGTGACCTACCCGGTCGTGCTTCCAAGATGCACTGCCGTCCGTACTCTGTATGTACGCGCAGGCATCACACCGTTCACACCTTCTCTTCAGTCGTAGCTAGCTCTCTCCGCTTGCAAGTACTACTACGTACGGACGTCCGACCGGAGGTGGTACATTTCCTATGGTATTTGTCCACCTGACGCCGTGACGCGACTCATAACAAGGACCGCCGGCCGTCGACGACTCGTCGTACCACCAATGGCACGGGGCTCCCTGGAAACTCAAAGTTCAAAGGCTGTGTCTGTTCCAACACCGTCTTCATCGTGGGTTTCTTTTGAAACAAGACCTCGTCGTGGGTTTCAACAGGCGGTTTAAAGGTAACAGCGATGAAAAGACCGATGTAACGGGAGGGAGCCACGTGAATGAAAGCAAAAACAAATACCAGAGCGGACAGCTCAAAGTCGAGCCCTGTCCCGTCTCCTGCTGCTGCCAGTGGACGTGACCACATGCTCTGAACCCGCACTCGACCGCACCAAAGTTTCTCTACGCCTCCGCCTCCCCCTCCGAAATTGATCAGTTCCCTGCTTACCTCGCGGCGTTCCTACGCCGATTTGTAAAGCAAAAGTCAACCCAATCCCCCCCCCCCCCCCCCCCCCCCCCCAAAGGCCCAAGCCAAACGCGGTTCGGCAACATGCTGATAGCAGCAGTTTATGCAACGCCAATTTGGAGCATACTGAGTAATTAATTAGGGCTGATCTCTATCTGAAAATGTTATCAACAGCGCCGCCGTCGCCACAGCCCAGACAGCGACCTCAACGGCTCCGAAGGCTGACGGCTCCTTCGGGGAACCACATCTTTTTCTTCAGGCAGGGCCAACACATCGATCCAATGATTGTTGCGTCCCCTTCAAAGTTTCTTGGATAGGAAGTATGCGTCTTGTCAATCGGGGATGTCACTTTTCTGAATGTTGGAACCATTGGGTTCACTGCCGGAATTTACGTAGTTGCCGACAGCCTCATCAATGCCGACGGCCCCTGTCGGCATAGATAGACATATGCCGACGGCCCCTGTCGGCATAGATAAACATATGCTGACGGCCTAGGGCAGGCCGTAGGCGTAGAAAAGCCGTAGGCATATGTCGATATATGCCGACGGGGGCCGTCGGCATAATACAGCCGTCGGGACCGCTGGTGATACGCCTACGGGGGGTTGTCGGCATAGATGAGGCCATCGGCATAGCACGGGCCCTCCTACCCGGTCAGCGGCGATCGGTTGACGGCCTCGGAGCTACGCCGATGGGGGCTAACGGCAGCCGTCGGCATAGATTTGCTGACATCATCGATCCGCGTCGTCTTCATGTCATCGATCCGAGGGAGAGAGGGCCCATGGTGTGGCAGAGCTATGCCGACGGCATAGGCCTGGCCCATGCCCTCTGCCATGTCATCAATCCGCGTGCAATGCCACGTCATCGATCCATGCCATCGTAGCTCCGTGTGCGCAGCTATGCTGACGGCCTTGCTGTCGGAATACCTCTATTTCATTTTATTTATTTTATTATTGTTTTTATTTCCTTTTTCACAACATAAATGTGCCTTTTCTAAACAAAAAACATACCCCGATGGTATATCGATTGCCCCCCTCACGGACGTCGCTGTCGCCGTGTCATGGAAGGGGGAAATGGCCGACACGGAGGGAATCTGGTTAGAGGGGGGAATCGGGGTGGCCTTCGGGGTGTAGCTATGCCACCGAAACATCGCACGGGTCCTGATGCATGTGTGAAAGTGATGTGGCATGCGTAGACGCTCGTCTTGGGGCTCCGTGGTGTGGCCCCCCATCCACGGCCGGCAGTGCCGCCGTCACTTGGAGGGGGGAATCGTGCGGGTGCAGTAGAACCTGAGGGAATCTAGTGGTGGTTTGGGTCCAGACCGTGTTCGGGGATGTTGCTATGGGCTGACCTATCTCAACCAGGTGAAAAGGTCCACCGGTCAAAGCCCGTCCGGCAAAAGTCAAAGGGCTAGATCTCCGGGTCAACTAGGATTCGGGGTGGACTTCGGGGTGTAACTATGCCACCGAAACATCGCACGAGTCCTGATGCATGTCTGAAAGTGTTGTGGCATGCATAGACGCCCGTCTTGGGGCTCCGTGGTGTGGCTCCCCCTCCACGGATGGCAGTGCCGCCGTCACTTGGAGGGGGAATCGTGCGGGTGCGGTAGAACCGGAGGGAATCTAGTGGTGGGTTGGGTCCAGACCGTGTTCGAGGATGTTGCTATGGGCTGACCTATCTCTACCAGGTGAAAAAGCCCACCGGTCAAAGCCCGTCCGATGAAAGTAAAGGCTAGATCTCCGGGTCAACTGGGATTCAGGGTGGCCTTCGGGGTGTAGCTATGCCACCGAAACATCGCACGAGTCCTGATGCATGTGTGAAAGTGATGTGGCATGCGTAGGCGCTCGTCTTGGGGCTTTGTGGTGTGGCCCCCCTCCACGAACGGCAGTGCCGCCGTCACTTGGAGGGGGAATCGTGCGGGTGCGGTAGAACCAGAGGGAATCTAGTGGTGGGTTGGGTCCAGACCGTGGTCGGGGATGTTGCTATGGGCTAACCTATCGCTACCAGGTGAAAAGGTCCAGCGGTCAAAGCCGGTCCGGCGAAAGTCAAAGGGCTAGATCTCCGGGTCAACTGGGATTCGGGGTGGCCTTGAAGGTGTAGCTATGCCTCCAAAACATCACACGGGTCCTGATGCATGTGTGAAAGTGATGTTGCATGCGTAGACGCCCATCTTGGGGCTCCGTGGTGTGCCCCCCTCCATGGACAGCAATGCCGCCGTCACTTGGAAGGGGGAACCGTGCGGGTGCGGTAGAAACGGAGGGAATCTAGTGGTGGGTTGGGTCCAGACCGTGTTCGGGGATGTTGCTATGGGCTGACCTATCGCAACCAGGTGAAAAGGTCCACTGGTCAAAGCCGGCCTGGCAAAAGTCAAAGGGCTAGATCTCCGGGTCAACTGGGATTCGGGGTGGCCTTAGGGGTGTAGCTATGCCACCGAAACATCGCACGGGTCCTGATGCATGTGTGAAAGTGATGTGGCATGCGTAGATGCCTGTCTTGGGGCTCCGTGGTGTGGCCCCCCTCCACGGACGGCAGTGCCGCCCTCACTTGTAGGGGGGAATCGTGCGGGTGCGGTAGAACCAGAGGGAATCTAGTGGTGGGTTGGGTCCAGACCGTGTTCGGGGATGTTGCTATGGGCTGACCTATCGCAACCAGGTGAAAAGGTCCACCGGTCAAAGCCCGTCCGGCAAAAGTCAAAGGGCTAGATGTCCGGGTCAACTGGGATTCGAGGTCGCCTTCGGGGTGTAGCTATGCCACCGAAACATCGAACAGGTCGTGATGCATGTGTTAAAGTGATGTGGCATGCGTAGACGCCCGTCTTGGGCCTCCGTCATGTGGCCCCCCCTCCATGGACGGCAGTGCCGCCGTCACTTGGAGGGGGGAATCTTGCGGGTGCGGTAGAACCGGAGGGAATCTAATGGTGGGTTCGGTCTAGACCGTGTCCGGGGATGTTGCTATGGGCTCACCTATCGGTACCAGGTGAAAAGGTCCACCGGTCAAAGCCGGTTCGGCGAAAGTCAAAGGGCTAGATCTCCGGGTCAACTGGGATTCGGGGTCGCCTTCGAGGTGTAGCTATGCCATCGAAACATCGCACGGGTCCTGATGCATGTGTGAAAGTGTTGTGGCATGCGTAGATGCCCGTCTTGGGGCTCCGTGGTGCGCCCCTCCCTCCACAGACGGCAATGCCGCCGTCACTTGGAGGGGGGAATCGTGGGGGTGCGGGAGAAGCAAAGGGAATCTAGTGGTGGGTTGGGTCCAGACCGTGTTCGGGAATGTTGCTATGGGCTGACCTATCGCAACCAGGTGAAAAGGTCCACCGGTCAAAGCCTATCCGATGAAAGTCAAAGGGCTAGATCTCCGGATCAACTGGGATTCGGGGTGGCGTTCGGGGTGTAGCTATGCCACTGAAACATCGCACGAGTCCTGATGCATGTGGGAAAGTGATGTGGCATGCGTAGACGCCCGTCTTGGGGCTCCGTGGTGTGGCCCCCCCTCCCCGGACGGCAGTGCCGCCGTCACTTGGAGGGGGAATCATGCGGGTGCGGTAGAACCGGAGGGAATCTAGTGGTGGGTTGGGTCCAGACCGTGTTCGGGGATGTTGCTATGGGCTGACCTATCGCAACCATGTGAAAAGGTGCACCGGTCAAAGCCCGTCCGGTGAAAGTCAAAGGGCTAGATCTCTGGGTCAGCTAGGATTCGGGTGGCCTTCGGGGTGTAGCTATGCCTGAAACATCGCACGGGTCCTGATGCATGTGTGAAAGTGATGTGGCATCCGTAGACGCCCGTCTTGGGGCTCCGTGGTGTGGGCCCCCTCCACGTACGGACATGCCGCCGTCACTTGGTGGGGGGAATCGTGCGGGTGCGGTAGAACCGGAGGGAATCTAGTGGTGGGTTGGGTCCAGACCGTGCTCGGGGAAGTTGCTATGGGCTGACCTATCGACACCAGGTGAAAAGGTCCACCGGTCAAAGCCCGTCCGGCGAAAGTCAAAGGGCTAGATCTCCGGATCAACTGGGATTCGGGGTGGCCTTCGGGGTGTAGCTATGCCACCGAAACATCGCACGGGTCCTGATGCATGTGTGGAAGTGATGTGGCATGCGTAGACGCCCGTCTTGGGGCTTCTTGGTGTGGCCCCCCTCCACGGACGGTAGTGCCGCCAACACTTGGAGGGGGGAATCGTGCGGGTGCGGTAGGACCAGAGGGAATCTAGTGGTGCGTTGGGTCCAGACCGTGTTCGGGGATGTTGCTATGGGCTGACCTATCACAACTAGGTGAAAAGGTCCAGCGGTCAAAGCTCGTCCGGCAAAAGTCAAAGGGCTAGATCTCCGGGTCAACTTGGATTCGGGGTGGCCTTCAGGGTGTAGCTATGCCACCGAAACATCGCACGGGTCCTGATGCATGTGTGAAAGTGATGTGGCATGCGTAAACGCCTGTCTTGGGGCTCCGTAGTCTGCCCCCTCCCTCCACGGACGGAAGTGCCGCCGTCACTTGGAGGGGGGAATCATGCGGGTGCGGTAGAACCGGAGGGAATCTAGTGGTGGGTTGGGTCCAGACTGTGTTCGGGGATGTTGCTATGGGCTGACCTATCGCAACCAGGTGAAAAGGTCCACCGGTCAAAGCCTGTCCGGCGAAAGTCAAAGGGCTAGATCTTCGGGTCAACTAGGATTCGGGGTGGCCTTCGGGGTGTAGCTATGCCACCGAAACATCGCACGGGTCCTGATGCATGTGTGAAAGTGATGTGGCATGCGTAGACGCCCGTCTTGGGGCTCCGTGGTGTGGCCCCATCCACAGATGGCAGTGCTGCCGTCACTTGGAGGGGGGAATCGTGCGGGTGCGGTAGAACCGGAGGGAGTCTAGTGGTGGGTTGGGTCCAAACCGTGTTCGGGGATGTTGCTATGGGCTGACCTATCGACACCACGTGAAAAGGTCCACCGGTCAAAGCCCGTCCGGCAAAAGTCAAAGGGCTAGATCTTCGGGTCAACTGGGATTCGGGGTGGACTTCGGGGTGTAGCTATGCCACCGAAACATCGCACGGGTCCTGATGCATGTCTGAAAGTGTTGTGGCATGCGTAGACGCCCGTCTTGGGGCTCCGTGGTGTGGCTCCCCCTCCACGGATGGCAGTGCCGCCGTCACTTGGAGGGGGGAATCGTGCGTGTGCGGTAGAACCGGAGGGAATCTAGTGGTGGGTTGGGTCCAGACCGTGTTCGAGGATGTTGCTATGGGCTGACCTATCTCTACCAGGTGAAAAAGCCCACCGGTCAAAGCCCGTCCGATGAAAGTAAAGGCTAGATCTCCGGGTCAACTGGGATTCAGGGTGGCCTTCGGGGTGTAGCTATGCCACCGAAACATCGTACGAGTCCTGATGCATGTGTGAAAGTGATGTGGCATGCGTAGGCGCTCGTCTTGGGGCTTTGTGGTGTGGCCCCCTCCACGAACGGGAGTGCCGCCGTCACTTGGAGGGGGAATCATGCGGGTGCGGTAGAACCAGAGGGAATCTAGTGGTGGGTTGGGTTCAGACCGTGGTCGGGGATGTTGCTATGGGCTAACCTAACGCTACCAGGTGAAAAGGTCTAGCGGTCAAAGCCGGTCCGGCGAAAGTCAAAGGGCTAGATCTTCGGGTCAACTGGGATTCGGGGTGGCCTTGAAGGTGTAGCTATGCCTCCAAAACATCACACGGGTCCTGATGCATGTGTGAAAGTGATGTTGTATGCATAGACGCCCATCTTGGGGCTCCGTGGTGTGCCCCCCGCCATGGACGGCAATGCCGCCGTCACTTGGAAGGGGGAACCGTGCGGGTGCGGTAGAAACGAAGGGAATCTAGTGGTGGGTTGGGTCCAGACCGTGTTCGGGGATGTTGCTATGGGTTGACCTATCGCAACCAGGTGAAAAGGTCCACCAGTCAAAGCCCGTCCGGCAAAAGTCAAAGGGCTAGATCTCCGGATCAACTGGGATTCGGGGTGGCCTTCGGGGTGTAGCTATGCCACCGAAACATCGCACGGGTCCTGATGCATGTGTGGAAGTGATGTGGCATGCGTAGACGCCCGTCTTGGGGCTTCTTGGTGTGGCCCCCCTCCACGGACGGTAGTGCCACCAACACTTGGAGGGGGGAATCGTGCGGGTGCGGTAGGACCAGAGGGAATCTAGTGGTGGGTTGGGTCCAGATCGTGTTCGGCGATGTTGCTTTGGGCTGACGTATCACAACTAGGTGAAAAGGTCCAGCGGTCAAAGCTCGTCCGGCAAAAGTCAAAGGGCTAGATCTCCGGGTCAACTGGGATTCGGGGTGGCCTTCAGGGTGTAGCTATGCCACCGAAACATCGCACGGGTCCTGATGCATGTGTGAAAGTGATGTGGCATGCGTAAACGCCTGTCTTGGGGCTCCGTGGTGTGCCCCCTCCCTCCACGGACGGAAGTGCCGCCGTCACTTGGAGGGGGGAATCATGCGGGTGCGGTAGAACCGGAGGGAATCTAGTGGTGGGTTGGGTCCAGACTGTGTTCGGGGATGTTGCTATGGGCTGACCTATCGCAACCAGGTGAAAAGGTCCACCGGTCGATGCCCGTCCGGCGAAAGTCAAAGGGCTAGATCTTCGGGTCAACTAGGATTCGGGGTGGCCTTCGGGGTGTAGCTATGCCACCGAAACATCGCACGGGTCCTGATGCATGTGTGAAAGTGATGTGGCATGCGTAGACGCCCGTCTTGGGGCTCCGTGGTGTGGCCCCGTCCACGGATGGCAGTGCTGCCGTCACTTGGAGGGGGAATCGTGCGGGTGCGGTAGAACCGGAGGGAGTCTAGTGGTGGGTTGGGTCCAAACCGTATTCGGGGATGTTGCTATGGGCTGACCTATCGACACCACGTGAAAAGGTTCGCCGGTCAAAGCCCGTCCGGCAAAAGTCAAAGGGCTAGATCTCCGGATCAACTGTTATTCGGGGTGGCCTTCGGGGTGTAGCTATGCCACTGAAACATCGCACTAATGCATGTGTGGAAGTGATGTGCCATGCGTAGACGCACGTCTTGGGGCTTCGTGATGTGGCCCCCCCTCCACGGACGGTAGTGCCGCCGTCACTTCACTAGTAGAAAAAGGGGCTTTCGTTCGGGCCTGGCCAGCCCATTGTCCCGGTTTTGCCACGAACCGGGACCAATGGAGGCATTTGTCCCGGTTCGTGAGCCCAGGGGGCCGGCCGGGGCCTCGTGGGCATTGGTCCCGGTTTGTCTGGGCCCATTTGTCCCGGTTCTTGGCACGAACCGCGACCAATGGGCCTCGCTCCTGGCCCACAACCATTGGTCCCGGTTCGTGGCAGGAACCAGGACAGAAGGATGGACTTTAGTCCCGGTTCCAGCCACGAACCGGGACCAATGAGTTGCCTATATATACCCCATCGCCGGTGAGCAGAGCACTCCACAGTGCTCTGTTTTTTGCTGGCCAGCGAGGGGGAGGGCATTGGGTGCTCTAGCTCACCTCCTATGCACATGTGGTGTTCGATGAAATGCCCGAGCCACATTAGTTAAGCTTTCTCCTCTCGAAGCTCGACCTCCGAGCTCCATTTTTTCTGAGATTTGTCTAGGTTTAGCGGTCCGTCACGCCCGTCCTCGTCTTCACCGCCGTCGATCGCCCGCGCCGATCTCGTCGCCGGTACCACCGTGGTGAGCCTCTTGTTCTTATCTTCTTTCTGAAAGAAAAAAATCTTACTTTAGATAGATACTTGTCTAATTTTCTTACTTTTGACACACATAATTATATATAATGCACGCAGATGAACCGGCAATGGATGTACGGTGACATACACACCTCTGAGTACATTAAGGGCGTGCATAATTTTCTCGAAGTGGCTGAGGCAAACAAGCAGAATGGTTTTATGTGTTGTCCATGCCCTAATTGTTGGAATACGAGGTCTTACTCTGACAAGAAAATCCTTCACACCCACCTGCTTTATAAGGGTTTCATGCCACACTATAATGTTTGGACGAAGCACGGAGAAATAGGGTTATGATGGAAGACAACGAAGAAGAGGAGGACGATGACAACTATGTGCCCCCTGAATACGGTGATGCTGCAACGGGGGAAGCTGAAGATCAAGAGGAAGCTGAAGATCCAGAGGAACCAGACGATGTGCCTGATGATGATCTTCGCCGGGTCATTGTTGATTCAAGGGAAAAGTGCGAAAGTGAAAAGGAGAAGCTGAAGTTCGATCGCATGTTAGAGGATCACAAAAAAGGGTTGTACCCCAATTGCGAAGATGGCAACACAAAGCTCGGTACCGTACTGGAATTGCTGCAGTGGAAGGCAGCGAATGCTGTGCCTGACAAAGGATTTGAGAAGCTACTGAAAATATTGAAGAAGAAGCTTCCAAAGGATAACGAATTGCCCGACAGTACGTACGCAACAAAGAAGGTCGTATGCCCTCTAGGATTGGAGGTGGAGAAGATACATGCATGCCCTAATGACTGCATCCTCTACCACAGTGCGTACAAGGATTTGAACGCATGCCCGGTATGCGGTGCATTGTGGTATAAGATCAGACGAGATGACCCTGGTGATGTTGAGGGCGAGCCCCGCAGGAAGAGGGTTCCTGCGAAGGTGATGTGGTATACTCCTATAATACCACGGTTGAAAGACTGTTCAGAAACAAAGAGCATGCCAAGTTGATGCGATGGCACAGTGAGGACCGTAAGAAAGACGGGAAGTTGAGAGCACCCGCTGACGGGTCGCAGTGGAGAAAAATCGAGAGAAAGTTCTGGGCTGAGTTTGCAAGTGACCCAAGGAACGTATGGTTTGCTTTAAGCGCGGATGGCATTAATCCTTTCAGGGAGCAGAGCAGCAATCACAGCACCTGGCCCGTGACTCTATGTATGTATAACCTTCCTCCTTGGATGTGCATGAAGCGGAAGTTCATTATGATGCCAATTCTCATCCAACGCCCTAAGCAACCCGGCAACGACATTGATGTGTACTTAAGGCCATTAGTTGAAAAACTCTTACAGCTGTGGAATGGAACAGGTGTACGTGCGTGGGATGAGCACATGGGGGAAGAATTTGACCTAAAGGCGTTGCTGTTCGTGACCATCAATGATTGGCCCGCTCTCAGTAACCTTTCAGGACAGACAAACAAGGGATACCACGCATGCACGCACTGTTTAGCTGACACCGAAAGTATATACATGGACGATGCAGGAAGAATGTGTACCTGGGCCATCGTCGATTTCTCCCAACCAACCATCAATGTTGAAAGAAAGGCAAGCATTTCAAAGGCGAGGCAGATCACCGGAAGAAGCCCGCCTTGTGTACCGGTGATCACGTACTTGCTATGGTCTCTCATTTACACGTAATATTTGGAAAAGGTCCCGGTGGACTAGCTGTTCCGAATGACACTGAGGGACGTGCACCCATGTGGAAGAAGAAATCTATATTTTGGGACCTACCCTACTAGAAAGAGCTAGAGGTACGCTCTTCAATCGACGTGATGCACGTGACGAAGAACCTTTGCGTGAACCTGTTAGGCTTCTTGGACGTGTATGGGAAGACAAAAGATACACCTGAGGCACGGGAGGACCTGCAACGTTTGCACGAAAAAGACGGCATGCCTCCAAAGTAGTATGAAGGTCCTGCCAGCTACGCTCTTACCAAAGAAGAGAAGGAAATCTTTTTTGAATGCCTGCTCAGTATGAAGGTCCTGACTGGCTTATCGTCGAATATAAAGGGAATAATAAATATTCCAGCGAAAAAGTTCCAGAACCTAAAGTCTCATGACTGCCACGTGATTATGACGCAACTGCTTCCGGTTGCATTGAGGGGGCTTCTACCGAAAAACGTCCGATTAGCCATTGTGAAGCTATGTGCATTCCTCAATGCAATCTCTCAGAAGGTGATCAATCCAGAAATCATACCAAGGCTAAGAAGTGATGTGGCGCAATGTCTTGTCAATTTCGAGCTGGTGTTCCCACCATCCTTCTTCAATATCATGACGCACGTCCTAGTTCATCTAGTTGACGAGATTGTCATTCTGGGCCCCGTATTTCTACACAATATGTTCCCCTTTGAGAGGTTCATGGGAGTCCTAAAGAAATATGTCCGTAACCGTGCTAGGCCAGAAGGAAGCATCTCCATGGGCCATCAAACAGAGGATGTCATTGGGTTTTGTGTTGACTTCATTCCTGGCCTTAAGAAGATAGGTCTCCCTAAATCGCGGTATGATGGGAGACTGACTAGAAAAGGCACACTAGGAGCGGACTCAAATAATATGCAGGGACGGGCATTCTTGGTCTCAAGCACACTACACAGTTCTACAGAACTCTACCTTGGTGACCCCGTATGCCGATGAACACAAGAACAGTCTGCGCTCCAAACACCCGGAGCAGTGTGACGACTGGATTACATGTGAACACAGCAGGACTTTCAGCAGTTGGTTGGAAACACGTCTCAGAGGTGACACCACTATTTGTGATGAGTTGTACTCGTTGTACAGGGGACCATCTTCGACTGTATTGACTTATAAAGGATACGAGATAAGTGAGAATACATTTTACACGATCGCCCAAGATCAAAAGAGCACCAACCAAAACAGCGGTGTCCGCTTTGATGCAACAACCGAGAGGGGAAAGGACACATATTATGGTTACATAATGGACATATGGGAACTTGACTACGGACATGATTTTAAGGTCCCTTTGTTTGAGTGCAAATGGGTCAATCTGTCAGGAGGCGGGGTACAGGTAGACCCACAGTACGGAATGACAACAGTGGATCTGAACAATCTTGGGTACACTGACGAACCGTACGTCCTAGCCAATGATGTGGCACAGGTTATCTATGTGAAGGACATGTCTACCAGACCGAGAAAAAAAAAGATAAGGAAGCGAATATATCATACGATGAGCCAAAGCGCCACATAGTTCTTTCAGGAAAAAGGACATTGTGGGAGTGGAGGGCAAGACAGATATGTCTGAAGATTATGAAAAGTTTCATGAAATTTCTCCCTTCAAAGTCAAGGCTGACCCAAGCATCCTGATAAACGATGAAGATTATCCATGGTTACGGTGCAATAAGCAAAGCACACAAGCGAAAAAAGTGAAGACTTTCTCTCCACAACTATTATGATGATACCATGCCAACTTTCAACCTTTTCGTAGTTCATTTGAAATGCCTGTTGTAACAGAAGAGTTTCCGTATGATATCCTGATACTTCGAAACAGATTGTCCGTTTTGTACACGAAGTGCATCCAGTATTTGCCGTAACCCTCTCTACTTTCTTGCACATGCTATGTGGGTGAAATGATGATACCATGCCAACTTTCAACCTTTTCAGAGTTCATTTCTAGTGCTTTTCAATTTCAGGGTCTTATAGCTCAAAATAAACAGTAAATGCATGGAAAATAACAAATATCCTAAAAAATAAATAAGTAATTAGAAACAGAATAAAATAAACTTTAATAAAATATATAAGTAGAAACAAAATAAAATAAACTTTAATAACATAAATAAAATTTATGAAACTAAAATTATCAACGTATTTTCTGTTCAAAAGATTATAAGCAACCTCTATTACTGAAACTAAAATTATATAAAATTTATGCAACTAAAATTATCAAAGTTTTTCTGTTCAAAATCATTAAAAGCAAAAAGAATTTTCATAAAGAACTTTTTTGTTAGAAACTTTAATAGCAAAAAGAATTATCTAAAATAAAATAAATAATTAATTAGAAACAAAATAAATAAAATAAATAAGTATTTTGTTGTACGTAGAAACAAAATAAAATAAATAAAGCAAAAAACAAAAGAAATAATCTGGGAAAAAATAAAAAACGCCACCTACTGGGCCACCACGGCCTGAATACGACTAGAAACCCACCCATGGGCCAGGATTCAGGCCCGTAGAAGGCCCAATAGGCCCACAGGCAGATACAGTGTGTTTAGGCCCAAAAGCCTGCATTTGAGAGGACCTCGAGAGGGCAGCGGAAGTGGGGCTTATAAACCACTCTCGAGCTCCCTTAGCTAGCGAGGTGGGACTAAACTTCCGTGCCGCGATGCGGGCAGCACAAGGCCTTTAGTCCCGGTTGGTGGCACCAACCGGTACTAAAGGCATACATTGGTACCGGTTCGTAGCACCAACCGGTACCAATGCCCCCTTTCAGAGGCCTTTGGTCCCGGTTGGTGGCACCAACCGGGACTGAAGGTGGGCTTTGGTACCGGTTCGTGCACGAACCAGGACTAAAGCTTTTCCTATATAAGCCAGGACTTAGCATTTTTTCAGATTTCATCGCCAGTTGCCGCCCGACGACGGCGACCTCCTCGACGCCGCCAGGCTGCCCCGCCGCCGTCGCCGTCGCCGTCGCCCGTGCCCCCGAGCCCACGCCGACGCCGTCCACGCCCTCGAGCCCACGCCGTCGCCAGCCGCGCCCCTGCGCCACGCCCCGACGCCGCCCCGCCCCGCCCCGACGCCGTCGCCGCCCCGCGCTGCCCCTGCTCCGATGCTGCCTCCTCGTCGCCGTCGCCGCGCACCCTGTGAGCGCCGCCCCGATCCCCTCCTCCTCCTCCCTGTAATGGCCGCCGCCGCTGCCGCCGCACCCCCTAGCTATTACATATGTGTAGTTTAGATTTGTAATTTAGTTGTATTAATTTGGATGTGTAGTTAATTTAGTTGTTGTAATTTAGATGTGTAGTTTAGATTTTTTTGGTGATATTATTACTGAATATGCAAATGTTTGTATGTTCATATATATGCAAAGAATATATCAATTTTTTCATAGAATTTTTATGATTTTTTTCTGTTGTAATTTTGTTCATAGAATTTTTATGATTTTGTTTGTTCATAGAACTTTCTTTGTCAATTTATGTATATGTTCATATTGTGTAGGAATCTGAAAATTGTGTATGATCAAAGTCATTTATGTATGTTCATATTTAGAAGAAAAAGAAGGAGAGAAAAAAGGAAAATAAGAAGAGGAAGAAGGAGAAGAAGAAGAAGAATAAGAAGAAGAGGAGAGGAAGAAGAGGAGAAATAAATAAGAAGATGGAAAAGAAGAAAAAAAAGAGTAGAAGATGAAGAAATAGAGGAGAAGAAGAAGAAATAGAATAATATATTATTCTATTTTTTCTTCTTCTCCTCTATTCCTTCTTCTTCTCCTTTTTTTCTTTTTTTTCTTCGATCTCCTCCTCTATTCCTTTCTTCTTCTCCTCTTTTTTTTTCTTCTTCTTCCTCTTCTTATTTTTTATCGGGTATGTCATTGTCGATATACGTACCCCCCTCCCCGATAACTTTTAGTAAGTACTACTTAGAAAGTGTTTAATAGAATTAGTTAGAAAAATAATAGAACTAGTTAAACTAGCTAGTTTATTTTTAGTAAGTACTACTTTATTCTATTTATAGTAAGGAAATTAATAGGACTAGTTTGTTTTTTTAGTTAAAGCAATTATTCCCGCATCGACGTCGACGATGCCTATCCCGCATCCTCGTCGTCGACTCGGCGGAGGAGGCCGGCTTGATCAGAGCGGCCATGTCCGGGACTGGGCTCCGCCGGGCTGGTTTTGGGAGGTGCTACCTTCCGGGGGGCGTAGGTTGGTGAGGAGCCAGCCCGTCGTTGACCCGATCATTGTTTGGTGGCGGTCGCGTGGGCCAGTGATGGTGCCAAGGCTTCCGGACACCGCGGAGGTGGTACGTCACCGTGTCAGCGAGGAGGACTAGCACGTCCGTCGCTACATGGTTGCGTTGGAGGGCAGGTTCGACAATACCTGGCAGGTTCTTCAGGGATCTCACTAGAGCTATGATCCTGTGATGGTTCCTTCCCTTTGGGTGTCCACCGCCCGCGCCGATACCCGTCGGGCGCTACGGTTCTAGCTGTACTGGCGATATGTATGATAGAATTCAAGGTGTATTAGTGCTAATATTCGACGACATACGGACGCATGGAGATGATGTAGCTTTGCTTATAATTGAATGCATCCTAATTTGAATACTACTTTATTTTGCGATTTGATTTTGCTTATTGAATGCTCAAATTGGAAAACTACTCCTACTTTGAATGCTAAAATTGGAGAGCACTATGCAAGACATATGCATATGATTAGTTGATAGCTTATAGGGTTTTTGTTTTTGCAGAAATCTAGGAGCCCCCGGCCCCTCCATCATCCCCGCCGTCGTCCCCGTCACCGACCCCCTCCGACATCGAGGTGAGACCAGCCAAATCCTCTTTTAGAAAGATAATTAAACGATATTTCGGGTTGACTTTAAGTCTGTCGAGTCTCCACCATATATGAGAGGACGAAGAATCCCGACTGTTGTCGTGGGGGTAGCTTCTCCTTCGTTCCCGTGTGCTAGACAATTTGGTGTAATGCACTCGGGAACGAAAGGAGGAGCTACCATCACCGACGGTCGCAAATGTCAGAGAGGAATCAGTGAGGGAGAGTTCCACCATATATATGAGAGGACGAAGAATCCGACTGTTGTCGTGGGGGTCGCTTCTCCTTCGTTCCCGTGTGCTAGACATTTTGGTGTAATGCACTCGGGGACAAATGGAGGAGCGACCATCACCAACGGTCGAATGTATACACCACGTGAGCTGAGAGTTTTCAAGAAAAGACTCGACAAACCGATAGTCAACCCGTGATGAATAATAATGATCTAATTTAGTTTTTGTAGTACATATATTTAATTGTACAAGTTTAATCTTTGAATTATGAACGTAGGAAATGTCATCATCGGACGACGAAAGTCTCCCGGGGGAGTGCGGGTGGTGCCATGACGATCGAGGTTTGTGCGACAGGCCTCACCTGGACGATGATCGGCGCTTCAGCATTAAGCTCGAGGAGACCTTCGATGTTGAAACGGTACGCAACGGCGACAAGTGTTTTTTCGTAATTAAGCATGACTTCAACTATTTCAACGTGTAATTTTCATCTTTTACAATTCGAGTATAGCTTATCCCATGCCATGCAAGACGCTATGTCTTGGAGAGGATGGATTTTGAAGACCATGAAAATTTTGAAACGAAGAAAATTCACCTAAGGACCCATCATGATGTGGATTTTGAAGTAAATCTGTATAATGCTGAGAGCGTAACCCATTTTGGTTGCAAAAATTGGGAAGCATTTTGCAAGATGTATGGTTTTGATGAGGGTATGCTTGTCACCATGGATCTTGGTGATCCTGAAATCGAGCAAGACAATATGGACATTTGGGTCCTTGTTGATACGCCTCCAGTTCTACCGCTATGTGAGTTTCTCAAACATAGTTATTAGCTAATTTATATTGTTTATTTTAAAATAGTTGACAGCTTATTTCCATTGACAACTTATTTTGATTGTTCAAACAATGTGCGGAACATGGTAGACAAAACCCACTACACCGATGGCTCCGAATTAACTTATCAGGAGAAAAATCATCTGGTCGGATTTTGTACTGATATTGGGAATTACAATATCTACAATCAAACTCCTCAACATTATGGTCAATACGTGCCACTAGTGCACGTGTTGAACTACGGTAACTACCATGGAGATACCCTGGTAAGGTATTTTACTATTACGACATCCGTGCATCTTTTGCATACTTCTAAAACTAGTACATCATTGCTAACTATGAAGTTATTACTATGTTTTTCAACAGAGAATCCCAGAGGATTGTGTGCCTCATTTGATGTATCAGAATGGCAGCCTTCGTGTTTTGAACATATATCCAGGTCATCCTACGAATCTCAACTGTCCATACCGGATGTCTCAAAGAAGTGGAGACATGCTAATCAATAAATGAAAAAATGTATGGACAGTCGTAAGGAGGTTCTTGGAAGCAAAAGGAAGCGAAGCGCAAGAATTGGAGACAGGATGATCTCCATTCTCCATAATGGAGAGTCAGGGTCTATATTGTTTTATGCTATTTTACCTTAAAGAGGGTATTTAGGAACAAAGTAGGGTTGGTTCGATGACTATCAGGATGATGATAGTATGACTTGTTATTAATAACGAGTAGAAGTTGTATGATGATGATTAGCAGGACCTGTTATTATGATGATGCATGATGCGAGCATGAAGAGTTATTATATATCTGTGGATGAAATGAACATGGATTGGATTGAAGTGAAGGCAACATGCATGTGGTGCATGTCGAAAGTAGTACAAACCAGACTTGATCAAGTTAGGATTAGTATTACTTTCGACATGCACCACATGTTGCCTCACTTCAATCTAAGTCATGTTTAGGCATAGCAGTAGCAGTAGCACGGAGATAAGAGAGGACACATCTCTCTATTAGCTACCTATACCAACCTAAATTAACCTTCAAAACCCTAAAACCACCTCCTTTCAAAAAAAAAACCCAGCCACTGAAATGCTGACGCGTGGAAGCTTATTGGTCCCGGTTGGTGCTACCAACCGGGACCAAAGGCCCTCCTGCCTGGGCTCGCCGGAGCGGCCACGTGGAGGCCCATCTATCCCGGTTTGTATAAGAACCGGGACTAAAGGCCTAGGGCATTAGTAACGACCCTTTAGTCCCGGTTCCCCAACTAAGACAGATGGGCCTTATGAACCGGGACAAATGGGCCTTTTTCTACTAGTGCTTGGGGGGGGGGGATCGCGCGGGTGCGGTAGAACCAGAGGGAATCTAGTGGTGGGCTGGGTCCAGACCGTGTTCGGGGATGTTGCTATGGGCTGACCTATCGCAACCAGGTGAAAAGGTCCACCGGTCAAAGCCCATCCAGTGAAAGTCAAAGGGCTAGATCTCCGGGTCAACTGGGATTCGGGGTGGCCTTCGGGGTGTAGCTATGCCGCCGAAACATCGCACGGGTCCTGATGCATGTGTGAAAGTGATGTGGCATGCGTAGATGCCCGTCTTGGGGCTCCCTGGTGTGGCCCCCTCCACGGACGGTAGTGCCGCCGTCACTTGGAGGGGGGAATCATGCGGGTGCGGTAGAACCGGAGGGAATCTAGTGGTGGGTTGGGTCCAGACCGTGTTCGGGGATGTTGCTATGGGATGACCTATCGCAACCAGGTGGAAGAGTCCACTGGTCAAAGCCCGTCCGGTGATAGTCAAAGGGCTAGATCTCCTGGTGAACTGGGATTCGGGGTGGCCTTCGGGGTGTAGCTATGCCGCCGAAACATCGCATGGGTCCTGATGCATGTGTGAAAGTGATGCGGTGGGCGCTCCTACACTTGTGGAAGGGTGGTGGCAGGCGCAGGCACCCGGCACGCGGCTCTGGGCTGTGCCCCCCTCACGGGCGTCGCCGCTGCCGTTTCACGAAGGGGGGAAACGACCACGTCGGGACGACACGGAGGGAATCTTGTGGTGGGTTTGGCTGGGATGGTGTTCGAGGGTGTAGCTATGGGCTGGGCTATGACAACCCGGTGAAAAGGTCCACCGGTCAAACCCCCTACAGCGAAAGTCAAAGGGCTAGGTCCGGCGGTCGTCTCGGTCAGGGTTAGACGGGACAGGGTACGTTGGGGGGGGGGCGTAGCAATGCCTCCAGGTGTTGTGGTGGGCCCTCCTATGCTTGTGGAAGCGTGGTGACAAGCGCAGGCACCCGACACATGGCTTCGGGGTGTGCCCCACCTCACGGGCGTCGCTGCCGCCGTGTCACACGCGTCGCACCGGGTCCCATACACACGGTAAACTAAAAAACTAAAAAATGTAATAATTAAATTTTAAAAAACACCGGCATCCATCATGGAAAATGGACTATCACCGTGAAACCTTCAGCGCCCGGGCACCGGGCCGGCCACTGAAAGTTTCACCGTAATTGTCCGTTTTCTTCACAGAAGTCTAATGAATACCAGATCATATGACGTATGGATTAGTGAAATATTTAAACAGGTCATATTGCTTGTCTGGTGGCGAGGTGGGACTATTTTTTAAAAAAAGTGGTGCTACCTATGCCGACGGCAAAGTGGCACCCTGGCTATGCCGACAGCTAAGCCGTCGGCATAGTCCCCCCTTTATCCACTCCACGTTCATCCTCCTCCACCCATTCCCTATCTTTCTCCTCCCTCCCTCTGTCCCTCGACCCTGGCATCCATCATGGAAAACGGACTATCACCGTGAAACCTTACGTGCCCGGGCATCAGGCCGACCAGTGAATGTTTCACCTTAATTGTCAGTTTTCTTCACAGAAGTCTAATGAATACCGGAGCTTGTGACGTATGGATTAGTGAACTATTTAAACATGTCATATTGCTTGTCTTTGGGCGAGGTGGGACTATTTTTTTGAAAAAGTGGTGCTACCTATGCCGACGGCAAAGCCGTCGGCATAGACATGACACGTGGCACCCTGGCTATGCCGACGGCTCGGCATAGCCCAACTTATCCACTCCGCGTTCATCCTCCTCCACCCATTCCCTATCTTTCTCCCCCCTCCCTCTGTACCTCGACCCCGACCGCCGCCGCCACCCTCTCCGCGCCCAACGCCGCCGCCCCCCGGCCGCCGCCCCGCCCCGACCTCGTCCCCGCCCCGGCCGCCACCCCGCCCGGCCACCACC
Organism: Triticum aestivum; assembly: GCF_018294505.1. Taxonomy (NCBI): domain Eukaryota; kingdom Viridiplantae; phylum Streptophyta; class Magnoliopsida; order Poales; family Poaceae; genus Triticum; species Triticum aestivum. The sequence goes on from NC_057814.1 coordinate 507,199,240, forward strand.
TCTGCCCCATGCCCCGACCTCATCCCCGCCCCGGCCGCCGCCCCGCCACGACCTCGTCTCCGCCCCGCCCGGCCGCCACCTCTGCCCAACGCCCCGACCTCATCCCCGCCCTGGCCGCCGCCCCGCCACGGCCTCGTCCCCGCCCGTCCGCCACCCCGACCTCGTCTCAGCCCCGGCCGCCGCCCCGCCCCGTCCACTCGGTGGTCAGGGGAGGGCCTCCTGCTTGGAGTCGCCGCGCTCCCCCCCGGAGTAGCCGCCGCCTCGACCTCCTCTCCGTTCGGTCCGGCCCCCTTCCCTCCCTAAAACATTTTTTTCTGTTTTTTTCAAGATTTTGCAAAGGATAAGAGGGCTAAATGTGATAGTTAGATAAATAGATGGTAGTTACATAGATAACTTGTTCATACGTTTTTTTAGATGATGATGATTGTTAGACGAGGAGAGATAATGATGATTTTTTATGCTTCGATGATGATGATAGATGATAGATGTTGTTAGATGATGATGTTGATGATAGATGATGATGTTTTTTTATGCTTCGATAATTTTTAGATGATGATGATGATAGATGATTGTTAGATGATGATAGATGATGATTTTTTTACGATTCGATGATTGTTAGATGATGATGATATTGTGATGATCTAAATTTTTGTCGCGATGGAATTTGCAGGCTTTGTGGTGTCGCGTTGGTCCCTGAGCATCCCTCTGCTGTTCGACTACTTCCCCTACAGCCGAGGGTGAGCTACAAATCCATCTCCTCCTCCATCTTTTTCATGTCACTAGATTTTCTTTTCTCGTCAAGTCGCGTAACCTAGGCGTCTCCGTCCGAAAGGGTTGCATCGATAAATATGCATTCAATTGCATATTTATCACCGCAGCTCTTTCGGATTGTCCAGCGTTTTCCACGGACAGCCCGAGGATGTGTAGATTGGGTATGTTCTCCATCTTCTACCCCGTTCCGAGACAGGATTTCGGCGACGCCTCCCCATTGTTCTCCGGAGCACATTCTCTCGGCTATTTGCCGAGACGTGTATCTGGAGAACAGCGGGGAGGTGCTGCCAACATTTTGTCTCGGAACGGGGTAGAATGGAGACCGTACTCAATCTATACATCCTCGGGTGGGATTAGGACCCATCTTTACCTATTAGAGATGTAGGCGGATTCAACGCGGTAGGAAATGAAAATTTGATGTGATTAATTTAAATGAATCCTTAATTTAGTTTTGTGGCTCCCAATAAAGCAGAGGTTGGCAGATAATTAGTGGATGTACAATGGTTTTATCCGTCAGAATCGAGTAACATCAGAGTGGATCGCGAAAACCAATGTGTATTTGAAGGAGATATTCCGTAGTCCAATGAGAATTATCCCACCATGCCCCTATGCGAGATGTGCCAGACGTCACCGTAGAAATCAGAAGGACATGACTGACCACCTTCGCACGCACAAATACATGCCAAACATTGACATGCTACCGATAAACTTAGCCGAGCAGGGACCGTGGTAGAGAGCAGCTGATGCGACAACACATCGATGGTTATGCGGACGACGGGGTCAGGGACATGCTAGATGATGTCATTGCTGCAGAAACGGCACATGCGACACCTTCACAGAATGAACCGGAGGAGCCTGAGGCAACCGCAAAGGCCTTCTTGGAGGTCTTGGCCTCGTCGAAGAAACCTCTTTATGCGGGTGCGAAAATATCTCAGCTGGATGCCATCTCGCAACTGATTGCAGTCAAGGCTGAGTACAGCTGTAGCCAGAAATGCTTCGAAGCATTCCTGGGAGTATGGGCTAACAGCCTCCCTGAGGGTCATGAAGTGCCTAAAAGCATGTATGCTACAAAGAAAATCATGAAGGCACTCTCTATGGATTATGAGAAAATAGATGTTTGTCCGAAGAATTGCCTTTTGTTTAGGCACGAGTATGCGGATGACAAGTACTGTAGAGAGTGCGGTTCGCCTAGGTACCTTGAGGTGGTCGGTGAGGATGGTGAAAAAAGGCAGCTAGCCATCCCCGCTAAGGTTCTTCGGTATCTCCATTTCATAGAAAGACTGCAGCGCCTTTTCATCACGGCGGAGTCTACCAAAATGATGAAGTGGCACAAGGAAGGTATAAGGTACAATAAAAATAAAATCATACATTGATGTCTACTACACAACCTTCTTCTTGTAGACGTTGTTGGGCCTCCAAGTGCACAGGTTTGTAGGACAGTAGCAAATTTCCCTCAAGTGGATGACCTAAGGTTTATCAATCCGTGGGAGGCGTAGGATGAAGTTGGTCTCTTTCAAACAACCCTGCAACCAAATAACAAAGAGTCTCTTGTGTCCCCAACACACCCAATACAATGGTAAATTGTATACGTGCACTAGTTCGGCGAAGAGATGGTGATACAAGTGCAATATGGATGGTAGATATAGGTTTTTGTAATCTAAAAATATAAAAACAGCAAGGTAACTAATGATAAAAGTGAACACAAACGGTATTGCAATGCTAGGAAACAAGGCCTAGGGTTCATACTTTCACTAGTGTAAGTTCTCTCAACAATAATAACATAATTGGATCATATAACTATCCCTCAACATGCAGCAAAGAGTCACTCCAAAGTCACTAATAGCAGAGAACAAATGAAGAGATTATGGTAGGGTACAAAACCACCTCAAAGTTATTCTTTCCAATCAATCCGTTGGGCTATTCCTATAAGTGTCACAAACAGCCCTAGAGTTCGTACTAGAATAACACCTTAAGACACAAATCAACCAACACCCTAATGTCACCTAGATACTCCAATGTCACCTCAAGTATCCATGGGTATGATTATACGATATGCATCACACAATCTCAGATTCATCTATTCAACCAACACATAGAACCTCAAAGAGTGCCCCAAAGTTTCTACCGGAGAATCAAGACGAAAACGTGTGCCAACCCCTATGCATAGGTTCATGGGCGGAACCCGCAAGTTGATCACTAAAACATACATCAAGTGAATCACGTGATATCCCATTGTCACCACAGATACGCACGACAAGACATACATCAAGTGTTCTCAAATCATTAAAGACTCAATCCGATAAGATTACTTCAAAGGGAAAACTCAATCCATTACAAGAGAGTAGAGGGGGAGAAACATCATAAGATCCAACTATAATAGCAAAGCTCGCGATACATCAAGATCGTATCACCTCAAGAACACGAGAGAGAGAGATCAAACACATAGCTACTAGTACATACCCTCAGCCCCGAGGGTGAACTACCTCCTCGTCATGGAAAGCGCCGGGATGATGAAGATGGCCACCGGTGAGGGTTCCCCCCTCCGGCAGGGTGCCGGAACAGGGTCCCGATTGGTTTTTGGTGGCTACAAAGGCTTGCGGCGGCGGAACTCCCGATCTCTTCTGCTCCCCGATCGTTTTAGGGTATATAGATATATATAGGCGGAAGAAATACGTCAGGGGAGCCACGAGGGGCCCACGAGGGTGGAGGGCACGCCCAGGGGGTGGGCGCGCCCCCTGCCTCGTGCCTTCCTCGTTGCTTTCTTGACGTGGACTCCAAGTCTCCCGGGTTGCTTTCTTTCCAAAAATAAGTTCTCCAGAAGGTTTCATTCCGTTTCGACTCCGTTTGATATTCCTTTTCTTCGAAACACTGAAACAAGGGAAAAAACAGGAACTGGCACTGGGCTCTGGGTTAATAGGTTAGTCCCAAAAGTGATATAAAAGTGTTTAATAAAGCCCATAAACATCCAAGATGGATAATAAAATAGCATGAATACTTCATAAATTATAGATACGTTGGAGACGTATCAGCATCCCCAAGTTTAATTCTTGCTCGTCTTCGAGTAGGTAAATGATAAAAGAAATAATTTATGAAGTGTGAATGCTAGCAGGTGCATAAATTTGATCAATGATCATTTCAATCACCTTTTCTAGCATCATTATATGTCATAACAGTAGCTCAACTCATAGAACTTTGCATGATTAAGTAACAAACTATTCACATGTTAAAGTATAGATCATAAACTTTCTTGAAAACTAACAAACCGTGTTATTAGTCATCAAACAATTGCAATTCATCTTATTTTCAGGAAGAGTCTATGTCAGAGCTTTGATTCAGCAAACTTCACATATTCAACTATCATTTAGTCTTCCATGATTGCTACCACTCAAAGCATATTTTTAGAACAAATAGTATTCATCGAACACAAAGAAAGATAGGGGCTTAATGTTTCGCCTCTGTAACATCCCAAATTTTCAATTTGCGATGTTATACATTAGATCATCATTGCATATCATATTTTATTGCATTTTGCCTAGATCCTAGAAATTCTACGCAACTCAAGGACCCACAGGAGAGAGTTGGGGATTTCGTTATTTTCAAATTTGGGTTTTCTCAAATTTTGAAAATAGGATCATTTGATTTTATTTATTTTATCTTCAATTATTCCAATTATAAAAATATGAGAGAGGGAATAAAATAACTTTCCCAAAATAAAGGAATAATGAGGATTTAATAAAAAAAATCAAATAAGATTTTATTTTGGAGTTTTTCGCTATTTTATTTGGATAGGAAAAAATGCACGTTTTTCAAAATTGCATTTAGGCCCCAAATAAATGTTCATCTTGTCCGGCTTGACTTTACAAGTCGGGGAAAATTTATTTCAGGATTTTTGGAGTTTGTTTAGTATTTCTTTTGCTTGTTTTTCTGCGCGTATTTATTTAAAAAAACGAAACCGACTATGGGCCGTGTTCGGCCAGGATTCCGCCTGACCGGGTCCTTTATAAGTCGTGGCCCGACCCCGCTGTTGGCCCAAGCCGCCGCCGCCCCCGAACCCTAACCCTACCCCGACCCCGCCGCCCGCCGGATCCGCCGCCGCCGCCGCCGATGTCGCCGCCCCGTCGCCCGCCGTCGACCCGCCGCCCGACGCCGTTGCCACCGCCGCCCGACCCCGCCGCCCGTCGTCCCGCCACCGCCCGCCGACCCCGCCGGAGCCGCCGCCCCTCGCCGAGGTAGCCACCGGAGTTGTCGCCGCCGCCGGCGGTTTTCTCTAGAAAACCGCCTGGTTTAAAAAAACTGCGATTATTTTTTTTATTTTTTTGGATCGGTTTAGTTAACTAGCGAGCGTTCGCTCGTTCGTTCATTTTAACGAACGTGTTCATTGTTTAGTTACAGTTAACGAACGTTCGTTCGATGAACTGTTTGTCAGTTTTTCTTTTTCTCGGATTTTCCGCGATTATTCCAGATCGCGATTTCTGATCCGATTTTCGTTCTACTATATCATTTCGCTTGTTTATCTGAATCAGGCGATTCAAGCGCCTAGAGTTTCGTCTCGAAATTTGCTTTCCGTTTAACCAACTCAAAGAAGTTTTTGCTACTGTAAAATTTGACTTAGATCCAGATTAGTAAACGAAGCTTGTTTCTTTCGCCGTTTGACTTCCGTTGCTTCGTTTGATTTGATTCTTTTTGCAAACCGGAGTTCTTAAGTTGAACTTTCTGGTTAGGTCTTTTATTTGAGTTTTACCTGTGCATTACTTGAGTGCTTACTGTATGCTTGTTTGTTTGCGATAGAGTACCCGGAGTGCGCCGCTTGCTACTTCGAATCTCTAGGTTTCACGGATCATCAGCAAGGCAAGTAACACTTTGATCATACCTCTTTACTACCCAGTTTTATTGCATTAGACCAATCCTCAAACATTGCATGATTAGGATCTAATTAAATTGTGGGTATTGGGAAGTAGATGAGGTAGTACCTATTACCTGTTTTGTTATCAAACCTTTGGGAGTTACTTCTACGTTTGCTCATATTGCTATGCTATGCTAGTAGACGTGGATTGGGTGAGTGTATCCATGACAGATGTGAGATTGTTAATTTAATGGTTTACTTAAGGTGGCAACTTAAACACACATCTGGGTGGATTGAGGCACCTGGGTATTCCAGTGATTGCCTGTTTTCTTTTGGACCGCCACCCAGGCTCAAAGGGATCATGAGATTATTCATGCTAGAAACTTCCGTGTGCAGCCGCAAGCTATTATGGGCTCTAGCATAGTTGATTAAGTTGTGTGAACTCTTACAGTGGTAGACTAGCAGATGTAGGGGAAAGTAGGTGTAACGGTCTACCCGATCGTAAGGTGCAAACACTTCTGAAAGACTATGTCTCGGTCATCCGTCACTCAAACACCATGTAGTGCGAGTAATCCAACGGAGGAGATCGAGTCTTGTGGGGAAAAGTGCACAAACCTCTGCAGAGTGTATAAACTAATCATGATTAGCCGTGTCCCCGGTTATGGACATCTTGAGTATCTAGTACTTGGATTATCATGTGAATCTCATCATGTTACTCAAATTAATTTTGTTGGGTTAAGGATGATACTTAATTGGGATTGAGATGCTGTCAAGCATTCTCAATGTTTAACAACCACCATGATAGTTAAATAAAATTTATTCCTTTGCAGTAGGGAAAAATTGGCTTTTTCGCAAAACTGTAACCATAGAGCTTAACACCAGCCAAATATGCATGTAGTATAGCTTTATTCTGTTCATTACTCTCTATGTGTTATTTTGCCAGCATATTCCATGTGCTGACCCGTTTTTGGGCTGCAACGTTTCATGTTGCAGACTTTTCAGACGACGAGTAAGGTGCCTTAGGTCGTGGTCTTATACCCAGTGATGCCGTTGGAGTTGATGGACTCACTTATCTTCCAAGCCTTCCGCTGTTATCGTTTTAGATGGCCTTGAGCCATATTTGTCATACTTATTTCTCTTTTGAGATACTCGATGTAATAAGTGTGTGATTGCTACCCTGTTATAAATCCTCCAAGTACTGTGCGTGTCAGCATTACTGATCCAGGGATGACACTGGTGCACGGTAGATCAGACTTTTTGAGGTCTGGTCGCTACAAGGTGGTATCAGAGCACACGCTGACTGTAGGACACGACCACTAAGCTTAAACCCTAGAACACTACTCTCTTCTCATTTCTGACTCCTCTCCATTTTCTACTCTTTTAGGAATGGCGGATGCAAGGAACAAGTTCATGCAACCGGATGAAGATACACCTTTTGGACGACACTTGAAGGAAGTCACTAGATACCTGAACATTGGAATTCCAAGCTTCACTGGAACTTACAACGCCACACTACCAGAAGAAGAGCGCTGGATGATTCAAGTTCAAGTTCCAGGAAGGACGTTCATGCCAGTCACTGAGCCTATAGAGTTTTCCTTTGATGCACCAACCTGGAGTTTAGGGAAGAGCATGGCAGCCCACATCACTATGGGACGCATTGGAGAAGTCTACCACAGGGAGCTTAAGGATACTATTTATCAGATTTGTGGGCGCCGAGATGAGCAATGGGAGATGATCAGCACCAAGATGGATAGATCAATTGCAGCTTTCATCCAGGAGTTAAACCAACACATTCGTCGCCAGGAGAACCAAATGTGCACAGGCATGATAGATCTGAAGAAGGCATTGACCAAGATCACGGAGTTGGAGGAAGAACTCAAGTCTACGCGCGATGGATATGAGGAGGAGATCGCCACGTTGTTGGAGAAGAATGACGACCTGATAAAGAAGATCGGAGTATTCATGGGAGACCCAGCACCAGGAGGAGAAGACGATGATTGCGCTTGCCTAGATAACTACATCATCATCGACGACACCGACTCGGACCCCAGTGAAGATGATTTTGTTGATGAAGCTGGAGCAGATATCATGGAGTCTTCGACCGATCAAAATTTCTAGTAGACCACCATAATCAGTAGTAGTATTCCCCCATGTATATAGTATAGTCCGAGCACTTTGTAACGATAGTTAGATCGATTGTATGCCTTGTTTGAATTGATTGAGTGATATTGATTGTGTCTGTCTCATGAGCATATGGGTAGTGTTTTCTCTCTAGACCTCATTCTATTCTAAATTCTCATCTTTTCTAAACCTATCAGATGCCTCCGAGACGCGACACCGGATTTGTTTTCCCACCGGAGATCACTCAGTTGATTCAGCAGTAGAATGCCCTGATGCAAGTGTTAGTACAGAACCAAGGCAACAACAACAACAACAACAACAACAACAACCCACCACCACCTGTTGATCACTTAACCCGTTTCTTGAGACGGAATCCGCCGGTGTTTTCCAGCAGCACCGAGCCGATTGTTGCAGATGATTGGCTCCGCAAAGTTGGAAGGGAGTTGACCACTGCAGGATGCACAGATGCGGAGAGAGTGCGTTTTGCCGCACATCAGCTTGATGGACCCGCAGCATCATGGTGGGAGAATTACACAGCCACACACCCTATTGACACTGTCACATGGGACCAGTTTCAGCAAGCTTTCCGTACTGCCCATGTTTCAGCAGGAGCTATGGCTATGAAGAAGCGTGAGTTTTGCAACCTACGCCAAGGAGGACGCACCGTAGGCCAGTATGTGGAGGACTTTAGTAAGTTAGCACGTTATGCTCCAGATGACGTTGCTACAGATGCAGCCAAGCAGGAGAAGTTTCTGGAAGGACTGAATGATGAGCTGAGTATGCAGTTGATGGTAGCAACCTTCAACAACTACCAGGAGTTGGTAGATAGAGCTCTCATGATTGAAGGGAAGCAGCAGCAGATTGAAAGCCGCAAGAGGAAGTATGGACAAGGGAAGTACAATTCTGGAGCTCATCAGAAGCCACGTTTTACCCCAAATTCGGGAGGACCTTTTCAGCATACCCATGGAGCAGGAGGTTCGCACAACCATAGTGGACCCAAGAATGGTAATGGGAATGGAGGAAGCAACGGACAGAACCGTAATAACCCATCTACCCCAGTTAAGAGAGATCTGAGCCAAGTCACTTGCTACAAGTGCCAGAAGACTGGACATTATGCTAATGAATGTCCCGAAGCTAAAAATGGAAATGGCAATGGAAGCTCTGGGAAGAAGCCTAACCCTTTCAATAAAGGACATGTGAACCACGTTTACGTGGAGGAGGTTGAAGCACAGCCTGATGCAGTAATAGGTAAGTTTTTGGTTAAGTCATTTACTGCACTCGTTCTTTTTGATACTGGTGCATCGCATTCATACATATCAAGGGGATTTGTGGATAAGTATAAACTGCCCACCAAAGTTCTTAGAACACCTATGTTAGTAAGTTCACCAGGAGCCGAGTATATGGCAAGCCAAGGATGTTTTCAGATGCCATTGTCCATAGGTAGGCATGTTTTCCCCTCAGACTTGATAATCTTGGAATCGCAAGGTTTGGACGTAATTTTGGGTATGGATTGGCTATCGATGTACGGAGGAAACATCGATTGCGCCAGTAAAACGATTTCGCTTACCACCCCAGAAGGAAGAAGGATTAAGTATGTATCCCGGCATGTGCCGAAGAGGACTCAAGTAAATTCCTTATCAGGAGTTGTACAGGAGGAAGTACCAGTGGTGAAGGATTACCCGGATGTATTTCCAGAGGAGTTGCCAGGCATGCCACCGGATAGAGACATTGAGTTTTTGATTGAGCTTTTGCCAGGCACAGGGCCAATATCAAAGAGACCGTACAGGATGCCCGCAAAGGATTTAGAGGAAATTAAGAAGCAGATTAAGGAGTTACTGGATAAAGGCTATATTCGCCCAAGTTCTTCACCTTGGGGATCGCCAGTGCTTCTAGTGGAGAAGAAGGATGGATCGTTAAGGATGGTTGTTGATTATCGAGGATTGAATGAAGTGACCATAAAAAATAAGTACCCACTGCCGATGATCAATGATCTGTTTGACCGATTACAAGGAGCTAAGGTATTTTCCAAGATCGATCTACGATCAGGATACCATCAGTTGAAGATTCGAGAGCAGGATATACCTAAGACGGCTTTTACCACCAGGTATGGGCTGTACGAGTATACCGTTATGTCATTTGGTCTGACTAACGCACCTGCCTATTTCATGAACCTGATGAACAAAGTGTTTATGGAGTTTCTGGATAAGTTCGTCGTAGTATTCATTGATGATATTTTGGTTTACTCAAAGAATGAAGAGGAACATAAGGAGCATTTGCGTTTGGTACTTGAGAAGCTCAGAGAACATCGGTTATACGCCAAGTTCAGCAAATGTGAGTTTTGGTTGAAGGAAGTTGGATTCCTCGGACATGTTATATCCGGAGAAGGAATAGCAGTAGACCCCACCAAGGTTGTCACTGTGACAAATTGGGAATCACCCACATCAGTTGGACAGATCCGGAATTTTCTTGGACTTGCAGGATACTACCGGAGGTTCATTGAGAATTTCTCGAGGATTGCTAAGCCCATGACAGAGCTGTTGAAGAGGGACACCAAGTTCAATTGGACTGAGGAATGTGAAGCTAGTTTCCAAGAGTTGAAGAAACGTTTGGTTACATCACCAGTGTTGATTCTGCCAGATCAACGCAAGGATTATGAAGTATATTGCGACGCTTCACGTCGAGGACTTGGAGCAGTGCTAATGCAGGAGGGAAGAGTTGTTTCATATGCTTCACGACAACTTAAACCCCATGAGAAGAATTATGCCACGCATGACTTGGAGTTAGCAGCCGTAGTGCATGCGTTGAAGACATGGAGACATTTTCTCATCGGAAATCACTATGAGGTGTACACGGATCACAAGAGTTTGAAGTACATTTTCACGCAAAAGGAGTTGAATCTCACGCAGAGGAGACGGTTGGAACTCATAAAATATTATGATATGAGATTGCATTATCACCCCGGAAAGGCTAACGTAGTAGCCGATGCGTTGAGCCGCAAAAGTCATGTCAACACACTCGTGATCGGAGAATTACCCAAGAATTTAGCCGAGGATCTTCGTGAACTACGTTTGGAAATAGTTCCGAGAGGCTATGTAGCAACATTGGAGATTCAGTCTACCTTGATGGAAAAGATCAGGGAAGCTCAGAAGACAGACAAGGAGATTGGAGAGATAAAGAAAAGGACGAGTAAAGGAAAATCCATGGGATTTCGTGAGGATGAGCACAATACCTTATGGTTTGAGGACCGCGTTTATGTGCCCAATGATCCGGAGATCAGGAAGTTGATCTTGCAAGAGGCCCATGATTTGCCGTATTCGATTCACCCAGGAAATACCAAGATGTATTTGGATTTGAAGGATACTTTCTGGTGGACCGGAATGAAGAAGGATATTGCGGAGTATGTAACAGTTTGTGATGTATGTCAGAGAGTGAAGACAGAGCATCAGAAGCCAGCAGGATTGCTATAGCCATTGCCGATACCCAAATGGAAGTGGGATAAACTAGGCATGGATTTTATCACGGGATTGCCCAAGACTCGTTCATGCTATGACTTGATATGGGTTGTAGTCGATCGTTTGACGAAGGTAGCTCATTTCATCCCAGTGAAGACCACTTACACCAGTGCTAAGTTGGCAAAGATATACATGACTAGGATCGTATGTCTGCATGGAGTTCCGAGGAGCATTGTATCAGATAGAGGAACCCAGTTTACTTCAAAGTTTTGGAATCAGTTACAGGAAACTTTGGGTACCAGGCTAGAGTTCAGTACAGCCTTTCACCCACAGACAGACGGACAAACCGAGAGAGTCAATCAGATTTTGGAGGACATGCTGAGAGCTTGTGCGCTAGATTATGGATCTAGTTGGGACGACAATTTGCCATATGCAGAGTTTTCTTACAACAACAGTTATCAATCCGGTTTGAAGATGGCCCCTTTCGAAGCTTTGTACGAAAGGAGGTGTAGAACACCATTGTTATGGGACGAAGTTGGAGACCGCCAGTTGTTTGGACCAGACCTGATTAAAGAATCGGAACGGAAGGTGAAGTTGATTCGCGATAGACTCAAGGTAGCCCAATCCAGGCAGAAGAGTTATGCGGATTCTAAACGCAAGGAGACAGTTTACGAAGTCGGAGACAGAGTTTATCTTTGAGTATCACCACTTCGAGGAGTAAAGCGCTTTGGAGTTAAGGGAAAGTTAGCGCCACGTTTTGTAGGACCATACAAAGTTTTGGAGCGTATGGGGGAAGTTGCTTACAAGTTGGAATTGCCCGAAGGATTGTCGGGAGTTCACGATGTGTTCCATGTTTCTCAGCTGAAGAAGTGCCACGCAGAGATGGCTGATATACCGCTGAGAGATACAGTGCCACTGGAGGCGATTCAGTTGGATAGTGATTTGACTTATGAGGAGAAACCAGTCAAGATTTTTGAGTATGCCAGCCGAGTCACCCGTGGCAAGGTTATCAAGTTTTGCAAAGTTCAGTGGAGCCACCACACCGAAGATGAAGCCACCTGGGAGCGAGAGGATGATCTACGGAAGGACCACTCTCACCTATTTTCTAGCCAACCCGAATCTCGAGGGCGAGATTCCTCTTAAGGGGGTAGGTTTGTAACATCCCAAATTTTCAATTTGGAATTTTATACATTAGATCATCATTGCATATCATATTTTATTGCATTTTGGCTAGATCCTAGAAATTCTACGCAACTCAAGGACCCATAGGAGAGAGTTGGGGATTTCGTTATTTTCAAATTTGGGTTTTCTCAAATATTGAAAATAGGATCATTTGATTTTATTTATTTTATCTTCAATTATTCCAATTATAAAAATATGAGAGAGGGAATAAAATGACTTTCCCAAAATAAAGGAATAATGAGGATTTAATAAAAAAATCAAATAAGATTTTATTTTGCAGTTTTTCGCTATTTTATTTGGATAGGAAAAAATGCGTGTTTTTCAAAATTACATTTAGGCCCCAAATAAATGTTCATCTTTTCCGGCTTGATTTTAGAAGTTGGGGAAACTTATTTCGGGATTTTTGGAGTTCGTTTAGTATTTCTTTTATTTGTTTTTCTGCGCGTATTTATTAAAAAAACGAAACCGACTATGGGCCGTGTTCGTCCAGGACTCCGCCTGGCCGGGTCCTTTATAAGTCGCGGCCCGACCCCGCCGTTGGCCCAAGCCGCCGCTGCCCCCGAACCATAACCCTAGCCCGACCCCGCCGCCCGCCGGATCCGCCGCCGCCGACGTCGCCGCCCTGTCGCCTATCGCCCGCTGTCGCCCCGCCGCCCGACCCCGCCGCCTGTCGTCCCGCCGCCGCCCGCCGACCCCGCCGGAGCCGCAGCCCCTCGCCGAGGTAGCCGCCGGAGTTGTCGCCGCCGCCGGCGGTTTTCTCTAGAAAACCGCCCGTTTTTAAAAAAAAAACTGCGGTGTTTTTTTTATTTTTTTTGGATCGGTTTTTTGCTTGGTTTAGTTAATTAGCGAGCGTTCGCTCGTTCGTTCGTTTTAACGAACGTGTTCATCGTTTAGTTACAGTTAACGAATGTTCGTTCGATGAACTGTTCGTCAGTTTTTCTTTTTCTCGGATTTTCCGCGATTATTCCAGATCGCGATTTCTGATCCGATTTTCGTTCTAGTATATATCTTTTCGCTCGTTTATCGGAATCAGGCGATTCAAGAGCCTAGAGTTTTGTCTCGAAATTCTCTTTCCGTTTAACCAACTCAAAGAAGTTTTTGCTACTGTAAAATTTGACTTAGATCCAGATTAGTAAACGAAGCTTGTTTCTTTTGCCGTTTGACTTTCGTTGCTTCGTTTGATTTGATTCTTTTTGCAAACCGGAGTTCTTAAGTTGAACTTTCTGGTTAGATCTTTTATTTGAGTTTTACCTGTGCATTAGTTGAGTGCTTACTGTATGCTTGTTTGTTTGCGATAGAGTACCCGGAGTGCGCCGCTTGCTACTTCGAATCTCTAGGTTTCACGGATCATCAGCAAGGCAAGTAACACTTTGATCATACCTCTTTACTACCCAGTTTTATTGCATTATACCAATCCTCAAACATTGCATGATTAGGATCTAATTAAATTGTGGGTATTGGGAAGTAGATGAGGTAGTACCTATTACCTGTTTTGTTATCAAACCTTTGGGAGTTACTTCTACGTTTGCTCATATTGCTATGCTATGCTAGTAGACGTGGATTGGGTGAGTGTATCCATGACAGATGTGAGATTGTTAATTTAATGGTTTACTTAAGGTGGCAACTTAAACACACATCTGGGTGGATTGAGGCACCTGGGTATTCCAGTGATTGCCTGTTTTCTTTTGGACCGCCACCCAGGCTCAAAGGGATCATGAGATTATTCATGCTAGAAACTTCCGTGTGCAGCCGCAAGCTATTATGGGCTCTAGCATAGTTGATTAAGTTGTGTGAACTCTTACAGTGGTAGACTAGCAGATGTAGGGGAAAGTAGGTGTAACGGTCTACCCGATCGTAAGGTGCAAACACTTCTGAAAGACTATGTCTCGGTCATCCGTCACTCAAACACCATGTAGTGCGAGTAATCCAACGGAGGAGATCGAGTCTTGTGGGGAAACGTGCACAAACCTCTGTAGAGTGTATAAACTAATCATGATTAGCCGTGTCCCCGGTTATGGACATCTTGAGTATCTAGTACTTGGATTATCATGTGAATCTCATCATGTTACTCAAATTAATTTTGTTGGGTTAAGGATGATACTTAATTGGGATTGAGATGCTGTCAACCATTCTCAATGTTTAACAACCACCATGATAGTTAAATAAAATTTATTCCTTTGCAGTAGGGAAAAATTGGTTTTTTCGCAAAACTGTAACCATAGAGCTTAACACCAGCCAAATATGCATGTAGTATAGCTTTATTCTGTTCATTACTCTCTATGTGTTATTTTGCCAGCATATTCCATGTGCTGACCCGTTTTCGGGCTGCAGCGTTTCATGTTGCAGACTTTTTAGACGACGAGTAAAGTGCCTTAGGTCGTGGTCTTATACCCAGTGATGCCGTTGGAGTTGATGGACTCACTTATCTTCCAAGCCTTCCGCTGTTATCGTTTTAGATGGCCTTAAGCCATATTTGTCATACTTATTTCTCTTTTGAGATACTCGATGTAATAAGTGTGTGATTGCTACTTTGTTATAAATCCTCCAAGTATTGTGCGTGTCAGCATTACTGATCCAGGGATGACACTGGTGCGTGGTAGATCAGACTATTTGAGGTCTGGTCGCTACAGCCTCCCAACCTTTTACCTCAAGGGTAATGTCAATAATAATAATTCATGCTCAAATATATTTGAATGGCCATATATGCTTAGATCTTTCCATCACATGATGCTTGCCAACTAAAGAGTAGGTTGGAATGAGAAGGAATACTACCGACTCTTGCATAAAAGTAAAAGATAGGCCCTTCGCAGAGGGAAGCAGGGATTTGCAGAGGTTCCAGAGCTCGAAGCAAAAACAGAGATGAAAATAATTTTGAGAGGTATGCTTTCATTATCAACATAACGACCAAGAGTTCCCAATATCTTCCATACTACATACATTATAGGCGGTTCCCAAACAGAAAGGTAAAGATTTTTACTCCCCCTCCACCAACAATCATCAATCCATGGCTTGTCGGAAACAACGGGTGCCTCCAACTAACATCAAACCTGGGGGAGTTTTGTTTGCAATTATTTTTGATTTTATTTTGATCTTTTGATCATGGGACTGGGCATCCCAGCTACCGGCCATTTTCTCGTGAATGATGAGCGGAGTCCACTCATCGTGAGAATAACCCACCTAGCATGGAAGATACTGCTAACCCGTAGTCGCTACATGAGCGATTTGGGCATACAAAACAGATTATTATTTGAAGGTTTAGAGTTTGGCACATGCAAATTTACTTGGAACGGCAGGTAAATACCGCATATAGGTAGATATGGTGGACACTCATGGAAGAAACTTGGTTCAAGGAATTTGGATGCACAAGCAGTATTCCCGCTTAGTACAAATATTTTGGCTAGCAAAGGATTCTAAATAGCAAGCACCACATGTTAGAGGATCCATAACAATATAACTTCTATACAAATATACCCAAGCATAACTCAATGTTGTCTTCCTTGTCCAACTTCAACTATTTGCTCAAGTTTGAAAATAATTAATGGGGATCACAATCATAGAAGATGTCCAAGATAGTATATTTATATGTGAAATCTCTCTTCCTTCAATATTCTTTCATGAATTGTTCAAGTGACCAATATAATCTTTGCTAACCTTCAATAAATTTACCACCTCTACTTCTTATATGTGAAGGCATTACTCCCCATGGGATAAGCATATGAAACGTATACAATTTCAGATTTATGACATTCAAATCATTCAACCATTTACTCATAGGATATAAGTGAAGCACATGAGTAAATGACAAACTACTCCAAAAAGATATAACTGAAGATCAATGAGTAGTTAAGTAATTATGTAGCTATGTGAAGACTCTCCCATTTAATAATTTCAGATCTTTGTATTTTATTCAAACATCAAGAAAAGCTAAAGAAAATAAAATGACGCTCCAAGCAAAACACATATCATGTGGTGAATAAAAATATAGCTCCAAGTAAAGTTACCGATGAACGAAGACGAAAGAGGGGATGCCTTCCGGGGCATCCCCAAGCTTAGGCTCTTGGTTATCCTTGAATATTACCTTGGGGTGCCTTGGGAATCCCCAAGCTTAGGCTCTTGCCACTCCTTATTCCATAGTCCATCGAATCTTTACCCAAAACTTGAAAACTTCACAACACAAAAGTTAACAGAAAATCTCGTGAGCTCCGTTAGCGAAAGAAAACAAAACACCACTTCATGGTACTTTAATGAACTCATTATTTATTTATATTGGTGTTAAACCTACTGTATTCCAACTTCTCTATGGTTTATAAACTATTTTACTAGCCATAGATTCATCAAAATAAGCAAGTAACACAATGAAAACAGAATCTGTCAAAAACAGAACAGTCTGTAGTAATCTGTATCAAACGTATACTTCTGGAACTCCAAAAATTCTAAAATAAATTGGTGGACCTGAGTAATTTCTATAGTAATCATATGCAAAAATAATAAACTAAATAGCACTCTCCAGTAAAAAGTTGAAGCTAATCTCGTGAGCGCTAAAGTTTCTGTTTTTTACAGCATGATCATAAAGACTTCACCCGAGTCTTCCCAAAGGTTCTACTTGGCACAAACACTAATTAAAACATGAAAACACATCTAACCAGAAGCTAGATGGATTATTTATTCCTAAACAGAACCAAAAAGCAAGAAACTAAAATAAAGTTGGGTTGCCTCCCAACAAGCACTATCGTTTAACGCCCCTAGCTAGGCATGATGATTTCAATGATGCTCACATAAGACATAAGAATTGAAACATAAAGAGAGCATCATGAAGAATATAACTAGCACATTTAAGTCTAACCCACTTCCTATGCATAGGGATTTGTGAGGAAACAACTTATGGGAACAATAATCAACTTGCATAGGAAGGTAAAACAAGCATAACTTTAAACTTTAAGCACATAGAGAGGAAACTTGATATTATTGCAATTCTTACAAGCATATGTTCCTCCCTCATTATAGTTTTCAGTAGCATCATGAATGAATTCAACCATATAACCAGCACATAAAGCATTCTTTTCATGATATACTTGCATAGAAATTTTACTACCCTCCACATAAGCAAAATTCTTCTCATTCGGAATAGTGGGAGTATCATAAGAGACTTGAATACTATAAATTGTTTCCACATTAAAAGAGTAATGTTCAGAAAAAGGGTAATCATAATCATGAAAAGTTTTATAAATATAATCATCACTACTTTTTATAGCATAAGTTTCATGACAATAATCATCATAAGTAGCAACTTTGTTCTCATCATAATCAATTGAAACCTCTTCCGAAATAGTGGATACATCACTAAATAAAGTCATGACCTCTCCAAATCCACTTTCATAAATATTATAAGATTCAACATCCTCCAAAATAGTGGGATCATTACTTCCTAAAGTTGACACTCTTCCAAACCCACTTTCATCAATATAATCATCATAGGTAGAAGGCATGCTATCATTATAACAACTTTGCATATCAAAACTTGGGAGACTAAAAATATCATCTTCATTGAACGTAGCATCCCCAAGCTTGGGACAAACATTAATTTCAGCAAATATATTCAAATATGTCATTCTCATCAAACATAGCTTCCCCAAGCTTGGGCCTTTTCATATCATAAGCATAATCACTCTCATCATTAATAGTATGGATAGCACCAATAGTATAGCAATTATCATATTCTTCCAAGCAAGTGCCAAAAAGATTTTCAAGATCATAAGAAGTATTATTATCTTCCCAATCATAATCATCACAACAAGCAATAGGCATAACGAGATCATCATCAAGTGCATCATCTTCCACAATTATTTTTGATTCATTTTCATGAGGCACAACAATAATAGGAGCAACATTATTTGGGAGGGATACCTTTTTACCTTTGCTTCTCCGTCTTTTATTTTTCTTCTTCACATCATGTGCGGGTTTATCCCTATTTTTTGAGCTCCTTATTGATGAGATTGGTTGAATAGAAAGCTCCTCCTTGTTACCTGATTCATCATAAGAAATAATAGGAGGATATTGGGAAGTCTCTTCCCTTTCATTAGTGTTCTCTTCATATTCTATTTGCTTTCTTTTCTTTATGAAATTGGCAATATAAGGATTTTCAATGCAATTCACTGCACAATACATATAAATTTCCTCTAGATCAAAATTAAGAAGTTTATAACGGGCAAATTATGGGAGATAGTTAGTTATACGTTTCATTTCTTCATAGCCCATAAGCAAACTAAGTTCATTATAATGTGCAAGGGAAATCAAGTCATCACAATTTTTGGACACGATTAGATCATGAAACAATTTGCATCAGATAGTTAAATGACCCGTTCATTGCAAAGTTCACAAGTACGGCTAAATTTTTTTAAATTTTCAGCACAAACATCTAGCCTTTCTTGCAACAATTTAGTTTCTAAATGCTTATGCCTCTTGTAATATCTATCTTCCCTATTTGGTGTGTACTTGCAAACCCAATGCACTCCACAAAAATTGACATGTTTATAGGAGATATTTTCATCATAACTCGTGCAATCGTCATTAGTACTATGGATATTCAAGGAGTTCATACTAACAACATTGCAATCATGCTCATCATTCAAAGATTTAGTGCCAAACATTTTAATGCATTCTTCTTCTAACACTTTGGCACAATTTTCTTTTCCATCATACTCACGAAAGATATTAAAAAGGCGAAGCGTATGTGGCAAACTTAATTCCATTTTTTTGTAGTTTTCTTTTATAAACTAAACTAGTGCTAAAACAAGAAACAAAAAGATTCGATTGCAAGATCTAAAGATATACCTTCAAGCACTCACCTCCCTGGCAACGGTGCCAGAAACTGCTTGATGTCTACTACGCAACCTTCTTCTTGTAGACGTTGTTGGGCCTCCAAGTGCACAGGTTTGTAGGACAGTAGCAAATTTCCCTCAAGTGGATGACCTAAGGTTTATCAATCCGTGGGAGGCGTAGGATGAAGTTGGTCTCTTTCAAACAACCCTGCAACCAAATAACAAAGAGTCTCTTGTGTCCCCAACACACCCAATACAATGGTAAATTGTATACGTGCACTAGTTCGGCGAAGAGATGGTGATACAAGTGCAATATGGATGGTAGATATAGGTTTTTGTAATCTGAAAATATAAAAACAGCAAGGTAACTAATGATAAAAGTGAGCACAAACGGTATTGCAATGCTAGGAAACAAGGCCTAGGGTTCATACTTTCACTAGTGCAAGTTCTCTCAACAATAATAACATAATTGGATCATATAACTATCCCTCAACATGCAGCAAAGAGTCACTCCAAAGTCGCTAATAGCGGAGAACAAATTAAGAGATTATGGTAGGGTACGAAACCACCTCAAAGTTATTCTTTCCAATCAATCCGTTGGGCTATTCCTATAAGTGTCACAAACAGCCCTAGAGTTCTTACTAGAATAACACCTTAAGACACAAATCAACCAACACCCTAATGTCACCTAGATACTCCAATGTCACCTCAAGTATCCGTGGGTATGATTATATGATATGCATCACACAATCTCATATTCATCTATTCAACCAACACATAGAACCTCAAAGAGTGCCCCAAAGTTTCTACCGGAGAATCAAGACGAAAACGTGTGCCAACCCCTATGCATAGGTTCATGGGCGGAACCCGCAAGTTGATCACCAAAACATACATCAAGTGAATCACGTGATATCCCATTGTCACCACAGATACGCACGGCAAGACATACATCAAGTGTTCTCAAATCATTAAAGACTCAATCCGATAAGATTACTTCAAAGGGAAAACTCAATCCATTACAAGAGAGTAGAGGGGGAGAAACATCATAAGATTCAACTATAATAGCAAAGCTCGCGATACATCAAGATCGTATCACCTCAAGAACACGAGAGAGAGATCAAACACATCGCTACTGGTACATACCCTCAGCCCTAAGGGTGAACTACTCCCTCCTCGTCATGGAGAGCGCCGGGATGATGAAGATGGCCACCGGTGAGGGTTCCCCCCTCCGGCAGGGTGCCGGAATAGGGCCCCGATTGGTTTTTGGTGGCTACAGAGGCTTGCGGTGGTGGAACTTCCGATCTCTTCTGTTCCCCGATCGTTTTAGGGTATATGGATATATATAGGCAGAAGAAATACGTTAGGGGAGCCACGAGGGGCCCACAAGGGTGGAGGCGCGCCCAGGGGGCTGGGCGCGCCCCACTGCCTCGTGCCTTCCTTGTTGCTTTCTTGACGTGGACTCCAAGTCTCCCAGGTTGCTTTCTTTCCAAAACTAACTTCTCCAGAAGGTTTCATTCCGTTTCGACTCCGTTTGATATTCCTTTTCTTTGAAACACTGAAACAAGGGAAAAAACATGAACTTGCACTGGGCTCTGGGTTAATAGGTTAGTCCCAAAAGTGATATAAAAGTGTTTAATAAAGCCCATAAACATCCAAGATGGATAATAAAATAGCATGAATACTTCATAAATTATAGATACATTGGAGACGTATCATACATCCATCGGAAGGCAAAGCATGGAAGTCGTTCGATGAAGAATACCCCGAGGAAGCAGCCGAGGTTGGGAATGTCAGAATAGCCATATCAGGTGATGGGTTCAATCCATATGGTATGTCGTCCAATCCATACAGCTGCTGGACCGTGTTGGTAATTCCGCTCAATCTCCCTCCCGGTGCTCTAATGCAACGCAAGACCATGTTCTTGTCGCTCATCATTCCGGGGCCTGAATACCCGGGGAAGCAATTGGGTGTGTTTATGCAGCCATCGGTGGATGATTTGCACCAATATTGGTACTTTTCGAGGTTGGCATACGACCGGGATCTGCAGAGAAATTTCTGGATGAAAGTTTGGTTGCATTATTGCATGCATGACTTTCCCGGCTATGCTCTATTCTGCCGATGGTGTACAAGTGGGAAGATGCCATGCCCAGTGTGCATGCAGGCTCTGCGAATGATTTGGCTGAGTAAGGGTGGCAAGTATGTAGCCTTTGACCTGCATCGACAGTTCCTCCCTCCAGACCATCCAGACAGGGAAGACAAGAAGAACTTCATGAAAAGCCGGGTTGTTCATGAAGTAACCGAGATTCCAACATCTTCGGGGGCAGATGTTCTTGCTCAGCTAAAAGCACTCAAGCCTAAAGTCAAAGGCAAAGGCAAAGCCAAAGCCAAAGGCTTTGAGGGATATGGTGAGACGCACAACTGGACTCACATTACCCCCTTCTTGAAGCTTCCCTATTTCAAGGACCTCAAACTTCCTTACAACATTGATGTGATGCACACCGAAAAGAATGTCGCAGAGTCCCTTTTCCGCACGATCCTCAACATTCCTGATAAGACAAAGGATAACACTAAAGCTAGAGCCGATCAACAGAGAATTTGTGATAGACCACGTCTAAGCATGAAGCCTCCCACAGGTGGTCGAAAAAACTGGTTCAAGCAAGATGCTAACTTTGTCCTTAAACCGCTAGAAAAAGGAAGTACTTATCTGGATGAAACCCATTTTGAAGTTCACCGATGGTTATGCATCGAATATAAGTAAGGGAGTCAATCTTTCAATGGGCAAAGTGACCGGCCTGAAGAGTCAAGACTACCATGCATGATTGAGCGGATAATGCCGGTGATGGTTCGAGGCTATGTCCCCAAGCATGTCTGGCGAGTGCTTGCCGAGGTAAGCCATTTCTTCCGCATGCTCTGTGCTAAAGAAGTAAGTAAAGACGTGATTGAACAATTGCATAGGAAGGCACCGGAGTTGAGAGTCAAGCTAGAGAAGATCTTTCCGCCAGGTTTCTTTACTCTGATGACACATCTCAGTCCGCACCTCGCAAACGAGGTATTGTTGGGGGGGGGGGGGGCTATGCAGAATCGTTGGCAGTACGGCCCTGAGAGATAGAACAAGCATCTCTGACAGAAATGTGGAAACAAAGCTAATATTGAAGCTTCCATAGCCGAGGCAGTTATCCTAGAGGAGGTGTCAGACCTCAGGACATCATACTATCCATACCACGTTCCCCATCTGCATAACAAGGTGCGTCGATACAATATAGATGAGCCCAAGTATCAACTCAGGCTCCATCTATTCAATGTGCAAGGTGGCAGGGATGGGGCCTTGAAATCTTATAACATGCCATGACAAGAGTTGGAGGACCTCATGTTCTATATCTTGCTCAACATCAAGGAAGTTGAGGAAGTGTAGATGAGGTAATTCCACTACACCATTCCTTTATGTCTTCCACAACATCATGTTCTATGTTCACTTAGTCCCGGTCTAACACCACTTTTCTTCTTTTAGTGATTTCATTCAAGAGGAATGGACGTGAATGAATCCTCCTACTGAGGCGGAGGCACTTACTCTTCTCCGTCATGGAAACCCTGGACGTAAAAATTTTGTTGCTTAGTTCATGTACAAAGTAATTTTCCACATTCCCCTATTAAATACCTAGCTCAACATTTATTAGTTAACCAAACTAATGCACCCTGCAATTTCAATTATACTTGTAGGGAAAAGATATGAACATATCTATGTATGATGAATTGAGATGGGTTTCCATGGGTTTTGACCCTGTCGTCATGACATGTAAAAAGTATGATGTGAATGGGTATCGCTTCCACACAGAGGACCACCAGAACAGCCGGCCTGATCCCAAAACTATAAATACTAGAGTGTACACCCCCGGTCAAAATTCAGCAGACTACTACGGAAGGGTACAAAATTTATAAGAGATTACATTTCGCAAAGGGCGCGAAACCCTAAGTCTGCTTGTGTCCAAATGTCGATGGTTCGATCTGCGGGAGGGGCAAAGACATATGCCATCCATTGGTTTGGTCGAAGTTAAATCATCAACCGTCTACGCAGGAGCCAATCTCTTCATTGCGGCTACCCAAGCTACACAAGTTTATTATCTGCCTTACCCATGCCAGAAAGAGTGCCTAAAGGGTTGGGAAGTTGTGTTCAAGGTGTCGCCACATGGTAAGCTACCAGACCCGAATGAAGACGATTACTACAACATTAACCCCATGACATACGAGGGAGTGTTCTATCAAGAGCAACCTGATGATGATGTGGTTAGAAACAATGACGCTAGACCATTGGGTGATGATGATGTGGATCCAAATGACAACGATGCACAGAATGATGGTGAGATGTTTGTCAACGAAAATGACATACTTACGCTAGAAAAGTTAAACAAAGACACTGACGACGAGGAAGAGCCTCCACCTCCGTCATACAACAAAGATGATATGATTGACAGTGATGATGAGACTGACCGAGAAAGGGGTTAATACAGTGATGATTCGTATGGGTTCTAGCAGATGTACGTTTAAAGTCTTTTTTTCTATAGTTTAGGAATATGCCTTTTTATGCCTTTTTATTAATGTGTTTATTACTCCTTATTATTATGCCTTTTCCTTCATTTTATTAATGTACTAATTGTTTATTCTCTTTTCAATGCAGGTTCGTGGAACATGGACAAGGGGAAGGCCGACGGCGTGGGTTTCCTACGCAAGGTCGTCGGTATGCCTAGTCGGAGTGGTCGAGCACGTAATCCTCCCCCGACTACTTGACAATGACTCCTCACAGGGAGGTCAAGGGAGAGGTTCCCCTAGAGGAGGAGGGGGCGGGGGGAGAGCCCCTAGAGGGCGAGGGGGTGGGGGGCAGAGCCACTACACGGGGTCGCGGACAGAAAAAGTGCACCCTCACCGACTTAGGGGTGTTGTCTTCGAGGCCCTCCTCTAGTGAGGTAACCTCTGACGAGGAGGAGGAGGAGGACGACGAGGAGGAGTAGGTTCGGGATGGGGCCGAGGAGGAGGTGGAGGAGGAGGTTGGGGAGGGGGACAAGGAGGAGGAGGCAGGCGAGGAGGAGGGTGGTGGCGGGGATGATGGTGGTGGCGGGGAGGGGGGTGGCAACAAGGGGTGGCTGCGTGGTAACGCAAAGCTACCAAAGCAGATTCCTGCTACCGAGGAGCAGAAGTGGCTCATTGAGCCCACGGGGAAAGAGTAAGTGCCCCTTTATAATAATTTCATTCTTTTTCTTGTCACATGCTCATTCCGGTAGTTCTTTATTTTGCTTGTCACATGCTAATATTTCATTCTTTTACAGCAACTGGATATATCCTAAAGGGGCCCGTATTCCCAACGGCCTGATCGCCATCTTACTGAAGGTACACAGGCCGGGGCTATACTGTCCGGATCCAGTCAGGCACCCGGACCATCGCGTTTTGGCCACGAGCTGGGACCACTGGGAAGCGGCCCTCCACGCGGACCATGAGACCCATGCCAAGGCCGTGATCACTAATTATGGGTGTGTTCTCTTCAGAAGCACAAGTCCATTCTTGTTTCATGAATGATTTAACTCATGGCTTCTTCCATTCTTGTTACATGAATGATTGTAGAAATACTATCAAGTTCTTCCGGAGCACAAGGCCCCACTGCCGACCAGATCGTGCTGCGCCAAGCCAAGAAGAAGGCCCAGCAGCTGCAGTACGAGGTGCGCTCGGTGGCCATCTCGACATACTATCATGACGCTCTTGGTGTGAAGATGACCAAGGATGAAGCGCAGAGGATGGGCATTACCTTGGAGAGGCACGAGTACTTGGCGGTAAGTATAAAAGATTTTTCATTCCGATGTTTGTGGTCCATTTCACCATTTTGTGTTGACATGCCATTATGCTTTCATTATGTAGGTGTGTCCAAATTTGTGTTATGGAAAAGACGAGTCCTGGGCTGCATTGGTGGATCTGTCGTGTGATAAGGATGGAGTTTGGGCGGCTACGAGCATAAAAAACAAAGATAACCGAGGGAAGGAGGGAGTACATTCTCAGGGAAACCGGAACCACTTTCTCCACAAGACACTTCATGTATGACTAACCTCACTAAACAATCTTCTTCTCTTATTTTACTGTCCCTTTCTTATGTATGACTAACCTCTGTTTGGTGGTGCAGGAGGAGAATTTGAAGCGGCCGCTCTCACACATGGAGGCGTGGGAGATCGCCCATACGCAGAAGAATCCCAAGCCTAGCGAGGCCAAGTACTACGGCAAGACCGCGGAGAAGAAGAAGGCCTACTCCGATGGGTATCTGAGGTTACATCCTGGCACACCTGACCCCATTGCGGCGGATCTGGACGAGAGGGTGGTGGTGGGCATGGGGCCCAAGGAGCACGGTCGGGAGGCGGTTCTGGATGCTGTGATCACTCCTTCTATCTCCTACACACAACTCCGAGCTACCGACCCGAGCCTGAGCCAGCGCACGAGCATGCCCATGACCAGTGCGCAGTCACAGTCCCTCTTTGCTGAGCGGAAATCTGTAAGTATTCTCCCTCTTATATTCATTGCTCACTTTATTTTCCACATTGAGATGTTTTATGAGTTCCATCATGTCATACCGTAGGCCTAAATGGAGTACACACGCCAGGAGACCATGGCGTGGCACGCCAGCCTTTTAGCAGTGCATGAGCACAACTCTCGCTTGATGGCGGTTAGTTTGGCCCCTTTCATTTCGCTTCTATATTTGCATTTGCATTTCTTCTGACATTCTTGTTTGCTTAGTCAATTAACAAGCAGCACGTTGTTGAGTGCATGGCGGCCGGCAGGGTTCCTCAATTGCAATCAGCACCATCTCCTCCACCACAACCAGTGCTGCTTACCTTTGAGGAGTTTCTGGCACAGAACCCTGGCCCCTCGCCGGTTAGTACATCCCCAAACTATTCACCCAAAGCATATAGTTTATTCAACACAATCATATATCCAAGTAACATGTCTTTTCAACATCCAGGGAACCGGTGGATCTACCGTTGGTGGTGGTGCCGGTCTTGGCACCACTCCCGAGGTACGGAGCCGGATCACTCTGATCCACGGAGGCGGAGGCGGTGGCGGTCTTGGCGGTAGCGCTGCCACTAGTAGTGAAGACTTGGGCTTCGGCGGACTTGGTGGTGATGACCTTGGCGGTGCTCGACATCCTGGCGCTTAAGCCTTTGGGTGACTTGTGGCGGTCTTGGTGGTGATGATACACTTGTGGTCTTTATGTTTGTTATGCTATTGCTGTTTGTGAGATGCTTATGCTTTGCGATGCTCCTTATGTTGTGTGATGATGCATATATTGTTGTGATGGTGCAGGATGATACTTATATGTGATCAGTTTGTCTATTTGCATCTTTTATATGTGCTGTATATTTTGAATTGAATTGAGCTGAAAAGAAATAGAAAAAAGAAAAAAAACAGACACAAACTATGCCGACGACCTTGTCGTCGGCATAGGGCTGGCGTGAACTCCCAGTAGCCACCCCGTGGCACCTATGCCGACGACATAGTTTTAAACTACGCCGACCGCTAGGCCGTCGGCATAGATGCCAGCAGCCGCCACGTGGCACCTATGACGACGACTCGACCGTCGGCGTAGCCCTGCTCCAGGAGCAGCCCGGAGGCGCCACGTGGCATCCCTATGCTGACGGCTACGCCGTCGGCATAGGCTTGCCACGTGGCACCTCCTGGTTGGGCAGCACTTGACGGCGGCGCAGACAGCCACCGTTAGGCTAGGAACGTCGCCGACGGCCCAGGCCGTCAGCATAGATGTACGGACACCATCGGGATATCATCTATGCCGACGGCCTCCGAGGGTACGCCGATGCATATGTTACCGACAGCCCTATGCCGACGTGGGCCGTCGGCATAGGCCTGTCCCGACGGGAATCAGGGCTATGCCGACGGCCTGGGCCGTCGGCATAGGGGCTGATTCTAGTAGTGGTTCGTTAGTTTAGTTGGTTGGTGTTTTTTTAGCAAAAGAGGGGGAACTTCATCAATGAAACCAAACGCACAGTATCAGGTTTAAGATCCACCACCACCTAGACCTAAACGAACCAATCGTAGACTACCCAAAGTAAGGTAGTTCACGACAGACCAGACAGCAAACAGGTTTTTAGCCTAAGGGCAACAAGCGGCCAAATGATCAAGAGGTCGCAGCCTCAGTAGAAACAAGATAACTAAAGGTAGAGGATGTCGGCCTAGTTCAGCCGCAGCACCCTAGCTCTCCGTCCTTGCGACGCCTTGTAGACCTCACTTGCTACTCGCTCGATTAGCCTTGCCCCCAGCATCAGAAGGTTTTGTTCTGGGTTTTTTTATGCAAAACAGTCCAATCCACACGCCAATTGCAAGTTAGTTTGATCAGAGTCATAGGATCATTGATTTTTCCGTCTCGAAAAGTAATATCATTCCTGCATTCCAGATCGCCCACATGATAGCAGAGATCTCAACTAGCAGTAGTCTTTTTGTCTATCAACAAAGCTTTTAGCCCAAGGTCCCATGCAGTCATCTACCCCCTTAGGAGAAGTTTTCAAATTAAAGGAGCACTTAATCAATCTCCACAGAAGTTTAGCAGCTGAGCATGTAAAAAACAAATGATCAATGGTTTCATCCTGACCACAATACACACACCCTTGTTTCCCTCTCCACCCCCTTTTGATTAAATTATCTTTAGTCAGCACACTTTTTCTGGCAATGAGCCAGAGAAACATTTTAATTTTTGCTGGAATTTTGATTTTCCAGAGATATTTATGTGGGAATCCCACCTCAACTTTAACCAGGGAGTGATAGAGTGACCTGACAGAGAATTGTCTGTCAGCTGTTAACATCCATTGTGGCCGATCTTTGCCTTCATACATCCTAACCCTCTCACATCTGTCTCTCAGACTATCCCACAAGGTCTGTTTATCACCGGTAAGATTCCTTCTAAATTTGAATCCAGCCCACCCCATATCAATTGCTTCAGCCACCGATATGTCATGATTTAGGTTGATGAAATATAGACTTGGGTAGGCCTCTTTTAATGATTTGGAACCCACCCACCAGTCTTCCCAGAAATGAGTGTTTTTTCCATCTCCCAATTTCTTCTTTCACATTTTTAAAGTAGATCTCATTAATTTGCATGAGACTCCCCCAGAATTGAGAGTCTCCATCTTTCTTTTTTATCCCAGAACTGCATTTTCCTTTCACATATTTATTAAGAAGGATTTTAATCCACATCCCATCCTCTGTCTCTACTTTCCACAACCATTTAGGCAATAGAGCTTTATTCATTAGCTCTAGGTTTAAGATTCCTAAACCCCCCCAAGTCTTTTGGAAGACAGCAAGTTTTCCAATTAGTAAATGGTATTTATTTTTATCTTCATTTTCCTGCCATACTAATCTGGCTCTAAAAAAGTCAGCTTTCTTCCGCACTCCCACTAATAGGGGATAGAAAGACATCATGTACATTGGCATGTTTGTCAAACATGCTTGTACAAGGGTGACTCTCCCTGCCATATTAAGAAGCCTCCCCTGCCAGCATGCACATCTTTTCTCTATTTTCTCCGTGATACCTTTCCAGAACTTATTTCCCAGCCTTACATTAGTCACAGGGAGTCCCAAGTATTTGAAAGGGACCTCCCCCTCTTGCAAGTAAAGATTTCCTGATAAATCTCACTCTTGTTTATGGCCTATCCAAATAGGAAAACCTCACTTTTGTGGAAGTTAATGGTTAGGCCAGACATCTGCTCAAAGGCAGTAAGAATGAATTTTAAGTTTTTTGCACTCTCCTCATCATCCTTAAGTAAGAAGATAGTGTCATCTCCATATTGCAGCATATTCAGCCCATCATCTCCTAGCTCAGTTAAGACCCCTTTGACATAACCTGCCTGTTTTTCTTTATCTAGGATAATTGCCAGAGCATCAGCAGCCATGTCAAACAGTAGAGGAGACATGGCATCCCCTGGTCTTAACCCTTTGTATGTTTTAAAGTATGGACCAATTCTGTCATTAACTTTAAATTCCAACCTGCCCACCTATCATGGTGTGAATGACCATATCACACCATTGATTTGGGAATTGTTTCATTTTCAGCATTCTATACACAAAACGCCATTTAATCTTGTCATATGATTTTTTAAAGTCCACCTTGAACAACACAACACTTTGTTTTTTAAGGTGGATGGTGATAAGGGCTTCATGCAGTACTACAATCCCCTCCATTATATATCTACCCTTTATAAAGGCAGTCTGTGTTGGTAATATGATAGGTTTAATTACTGCACTAAGCCTGTTCATCAACACCTTAGTAATGTGTAATGCCACGGACACACCCACCGGTGGTCGTTACTCTTGGCGGGATCTAGACTGGCCCCACAGATCAATACTAGTCATTTGTGTGCACTTTGTCCTCACTCGTGCGCACCCGGGAGCAACTTCCCGGTCGGTCACCCATCCAAAAAACTACTCCAAGCTGAGCACGCTTAACTTTGGAGTTCTGTTCGAATGGGCTCCCGGAAAAGAAGGAATTCGTTATTGATATGAGTAGTCTATCACCCCTAATAAGCTAGGCTATCACATAATGATTTTGAAGCTGACATTTAGAGACAAATTGGTCTAAATTTTTGTATTTGTTTGGCATCATCAGTTTTTGGTATCAAGGTGATGATTCCATAATTCAATCTTGTTATGTCTAACTTCGCAGCCTGGAATCCATTTAATAGCTTCATGAGGTCCCACTTCACTATATCCCAGAAATGTTAATAAAAATCAATAGGAAGTCCATCTGGGCCAGGACTTTTTTTTTCCATCTCAAAAACCACAGAATGTAGTTCTTCCATTGTAAAGGGTTTAGTCAGCACTTCAGCCTACTCCCTAGTAATCCCCTGCCCCCCAAATGTTGAGGTTAATGGTGGATATATTTGGTTGCCCAAACAATTTTTTGTAGAAATCAGTGATGTATTTAATGAGGTTGTCCTCACCTTCAATTATACCTTCCTCTTGCTCTAATGATAATATTATGTTTTTCTCCTTCTACCATTCACCTTGGCATTATAGTGCATTGCAATCCCCATCCTTAATCTCCCTATCTTTGTTTTTTGTAACCACTTCAGTTCTTCTTGTTTGAGTAATGTATGTAATTGGGACCCAAGTTCTTTCTGTTCCTCTCTATCATGAGCAGTAAGTCCCATGGTTTTTGCATTTTTATCTAAAATATCTAGTTTCTATAGGTTCAGCATATGTACCATTGTCTTCCTTTTTTGTTTTCCTCTTCCATCTTCTCCGGTTCAGTTTCAGTGATGTTTTCTATTTCTTTTTCTCTTTCTTCCCATCTTTCGATTTTTTCCACACACTTAGCAATTATAGTCTGTTGTTTATGAACCAAGTCCATCAGGCTTTTCCTTTCTTTCTCCATTTCTCTAATTCTTTTCTCCTCTTGGGCTCTAAAGGCTTTCTGTCTAGCCTTCTCTTCTTCAATTTCTTGCATCCTCTTCATGAGTGCTGGAAGGTCTGCTTCCACCTTTTTCCTTGCTTCTCTCTCCTTGTTTTGTTCCTGTTGGGCCAAAAGAACTGCCTCACTTCTCTTTTTGATTTCTTCAGATTGCACCAAGCTCAAGCTGCCCAAGTTAATAGCCTCTGTGTTGGTATCTCATGAGTTGTTTTTTTGTCTGTTTCTAACTTCATGTCCCACACAATCTATCCTAGCCTCTTCTAGATGCTGCCTTTTATGATCACCATACCAACCCATCTCAACCACCTTCTCCAAAGTTGG
Source organism: Triticum aestivum (assembly GCF_018294505.1). NCBI lineage: Eukaryota > Viridiplantae > Streptophyta > Magnoliopsida > Poales > Poaceae > Triticum > Triticum aestivum. The sequence goes on from NC_057814.1 coordinate 507,230,194, forward strand.
CATAATTCTGTAAATGTCCAGACATCTGTCTGTTATTTCAGTGTATCCTGGTATTTTCTCAAAATCTATAACTCCAACCTTTGCCCTGATTCTGTCATGTGTTATGGTATCCATGTCAATCTCTGGCACTAGCCTTAAGGATGCTGCCACTTCACACATACCAAAGAGGTGCCTGAAACAGTCAGGTACCTTATCAAAAGTAACCCAGACAGTGTGTAATTTCCCAACTTCTTATGAGTCAAAGGCCCATGTCTTTATGTTTATCACTGCTCCAGTTCCCAGGAGAGTGAAGTCATCACAGTTGATCAACTCCACCAGTCTTCCCTTGTTTGGGAATCTCATCAAAAAAGCATTGCTTCCTTGTTTCTTACATCTCCATTGCCAGTTCCAGTTGAACATATAATTGAATCCCTCCAGCAGTTGAGTTTCATTCAGCACCCTAGTTTTAACAGTCACCAGGGCCATTGGTTTGGGGTTTTCAAGTTCCACATTATCCTTGGAACTTTGCACCAGCAGCACACCCAAGCCTCTTGTGGCATATCCAACAAATTTAGGTACTGGCTTCATCTGCTTCAACCAAGTGTAGTCATCTGTGATGTGATTCCTCTTTCCACACACTACACAATGGTCCAACTTACAGTCCTTTGTAGCATGTCTTGTGTCTTTGCACTTATTGCATATCATCCTGTTAGCACCCACCAAAGCTATCTTACTACCATCTTTCATTTGCCCTCCTCTTCCCAACTCTCTCCCTTGACTATCCTCCTTCCATGTCCCCTCATTGTCAGAGATTTTTTCAGGTCTATGACCCATTGTTGTCTCTGGTTTCCATCTCCTTGCAAATAGCTGCTTTTTCCTCTGACCATCTCTTTCCATGTGTTTTGGTGTAGCAGATTGACCCCACTTTGCAAATTGACATTATCTCCTCCCACTTAAACATTCCCTTGGGTAAGTTGGGTCAACAATGCTGAGAGCAAACGCTGCTGTTGCACAAACTCAGCTCCACTCATCAAATTACCCACTTCAGGATCATCAGAATTTCTCATACCTGTCTTAGTTGCCTCTTGCTTTTCTTTATCTTTGTCTGTCTTCCTTAGCTCCCCCTTCTCCTCTGGAAACTTCTGATCTTGCTGGAAGTCATGTCTCCCTTGCGAGCTATTGTTACCAATGCCTTGCCCCCAATCCTTCCTGACCTCTCGATTGTTGGAGTTTCTAAATCCATCTCCTTAGTCCTCCTTCTTCTTGTATTGCCAATTCTCTCTACCCGCTGTTGGATCTTCCCCCTCCACCGAACCGGACCCCAAATCTTTCCATCTCACTTTCTTCTTCTTGCGGCAAAGTGGGAAACCCTAGCACCTCTTCTTTGTAATAAGTGAAACCTAGAGAGTGGATGTGGGTGTGGTTTATATATCCACAGGTCCTCGTGAGCCTTCCCCCTCCCCCCACCAGGCTTTCTTCACCATCTGGGCTGGGCCTTAAGCCTGCCCAACTAACCAGATCATCAACCCATTCCTCTAAAATCATATCTTCAGAAATTCTTTTTTCTCGACTGTCAGTGCAGTCTTTCACTATACAATCAGAAACACATAATATTTCCTCCCCATGCCCAATCCCTGACCAGTAATCAGGTATTTTGGGAATCATATTCATTTTTTCTTTAACTATCCACCCATCTAAATCATCTATATTTTTTATAATTAATCCCCATCTCATCCTTGCAATTGTTTTTTGCAAGTGAGTTGTTAACATTTTTACTAGCTTTTCTGAATCTCTCATTCTTTCTATCTCTTATGATCCTAATATCATCACATCTCCCAATTCCCTTAAGCAAGTAATAAGAGGATTTATCTTCACCATGAGACTAACCTGAAGAATCTGACGAAGTCCCAGCCCCCTCGTAGGCATCCTCCCCAACTAGCAACCAGAAGCGGTTACCACCGGGGGAGACGCCTATTCCGCCGCCGCGGAGCAAGAGAGGCTGAGAAGGCACAGTGAGCGACGGAGAAAGCGTGGAGAGCGACGAGGGGTGTAGATCTTCTGTTTTTTCTTCCCCCCTCTCCACCACTCGCCAGATCCATCGCCGTCACCTAAGCTCCGATGTCAATCTCCTCCTCCTCCTCGCTGTCTTAGATCGGGATTGGGACCCAGCGCGTCCCCGGGGTCGGAATGGCCATCACTGCCCCACCACAAACTCCTCTGGCTTTGCCGGAAAGCAACGACGGGAGCGAAATCCGCACCATTTCTGCTTCTGCGCCGGATCCCCAAACTCCATCTCTTCCATGTCCCAGACTAGCGCCGCCAGGGAGCTCACCAGCACGCCCGAGGGAGTGGTGAACCCATTGGGCGTGAGCCTCTCGTCCTCCTCCGCCGTGAGGTTTCTGAACACCTCCTTCATCGCGCGTCTCATCTCCTTCCCGGTGGAGAACTAGGAGACGATCTCTCGCGCCCTCTCGAGCTTCTCCTCGTCACCGCTCACCAACTCCACCATGGCGGGTGCCATCCTCATCCTCCATTCTGCCATCATCGTCCGATTCGACTCTTCCTCTTCGGATTGGTTCGTCGGGCGGCGCAGTGGGTGGAGGAAGCCAAAGCGAGATGCGTCATCCTACCACCGAGCGGGGGGGGGGGGGGGGGCTTTATTGTCCTCCTCCCGATCGCATTCATGGCGGGCGTTCGCCTCGGGCTTCCCCCCGCGCCCCCGGTCTCACACTCGATCGTGTACCCAACGTGTACCACATGACACGGGAACAGAATTTTTGATCGCCATGAAATTCTCTCGCCTTCTAAAAAACCTATGTTGTCCACCACCCATCCCTCCTTGCTAAGCAACAGCAGTCTACGTACTGTACCTTGAACGAGGAGAGAGCCTCTCTGATAGCAGAGGAGCCCAGCTGCGAGGAGCCTGGCGATGTAGAGGATCGGCCATCTTCTATCCTCAGCGGTCTCCCCCACCACCGGAATATAGTCGTCAGCGAGGAGCCCCTCGCCTGATTTGTTGCTTTGGTCCTTCCGAATCTCCCGAAGACGAGAACCCACTGCGGCGGCAAGACTAGGACCAAGCCCGCCACCCGTAGTCGCCACAGATTAACTCGTCGCCGCCGCGGATTCGCTCGTCGCCGCCGCGGATTCGCTCGTCGCCGCCGCGGATTCGCTCGTCGCCGCCGCGGAGCCGCTCGTCGCCGCCGCGGAGCCGCTCATCGTTGCCGTGGCATCGCCCGCAGTCGCCGCGGTGTTGCCCACAGTCGCCATCTCCGCCTCCACCAAGATTTGTGATCGGCCACAAGGAATGTACCGCTAGTTGGTTGGTGTACTTCATTGATTAAGTAGGATTGCAAATCACCCCAAAAGAAAAGAAAAAAGTTCTTGGAACTATATATTGGCCAACTTGTTGATTATTATAAACTTAGATTTTACATCTAGAAGTGAACTGAGAGGTATCATAAAAAATGTTAACTAAGAAGCTCCACAATTTTCTAATCATGTGCCACTTTTGTCTATAGTTCTGCATGTAGGTAATTGCACATAATCCACATGATTCCATCCAATGGCGGAGCTAATTAGCCGCAACGAGGGAAGGAGGCCCCCAACCTACATAACCTCCGCCATTAATTCCATCTATAGGATCCAACCACCATACGGATACGAACAGGTATGCCTCTAGCTGCGAGAGAAGGTCGTGACTAGCTAGGGTTCCTCCATAGGCAGTGGCGGAGACAGGGGGCTAGCAGGGGCCCTGGGCCCCCCTAATACCAGGATTTTGCATGTAATTTGGTATGAACAGTGGAAAAATTAGTACTAATTTGCTACTATATATATCTATTTTTCAACACTTTGGCCCTCTCCAACCTGCTTTAGTAGCACCTGCCCCCTGCCAATACATATTTTCTGGCTCCGCCACTGCCATAGGGCTTCCATCGCCGCCTATTCCCCTCGCCTCTGGGTGTCTTCTAGCGTCGATGAGGCGGTGGAACCCCGGTCTAGGCTTTTTGTATAGTCTTTGGTTGCTTTAGATTTATTTAGGGATAAGTCCAATTTTGTTTAGGTGGTCTAGGTGGCGGTGAGGTATTGCGCTATCGGCCATGAGGAATAAGATCTCCCCATCCTATTCTTGTTCCAACAATGTTGTTTGGCATCTGCACTTGGCGTGTGGGGATGTAGCTAGGGCCAGATCATGGGCCTCCTTTTGTTTTTGTTTAATCTGCGTAACCGGCGGCGTCCTATGGAAGGGTCGATGTCACGACATGATTTTGTTCGCCGGTTCCTCTTAGTCCGACGAAGCTCAACCAGATGCAGCTTCATTGGGGAACTTGTGAGCTTTGTGTCCTCCTCCTATGTCTACTCGGATTTGGGATTGTCTTCTCGCTCTCACGATGTCACCTTCTCCGAGATGAGAATCGATCAAGGTATAGTCGTCAACGTTTTTGGGTCTACATCGATGACTTTCCAGGCGCTGCGTCTTCAAGCTACTAGGTTCATCGACGACTTTGTAGAATAAATTCCAGAGGTCCACTTGGACCATTCATGCATGGCAAGGTGTGTAACTTTGGTTCCACGTGAGCTAGACCAATATATTATTGAAAAAACAACAATAAAGTTGTTATTCTTCTATTTTCATTTTCATAATTAAGTTTATATTTATGTGCTATAGTTGCAATGGTTTTTGAATGTGAGATTCAGAGAAAAACTTATTGCATGTTTGGAAGGTAAATACCAAATAGAGATCTAGTATGGAATAACTCATGTATCATTGATGATTCTGTTTTTATAACCATGGGCATTGTTATTGTAACAATGATGCCTCCAATAATGAGAACACATTGTTAGGATAACAGCGGTGATGGATAGATGCAACTTATGAAGTACCGTGAGATCACGTCACCAATATGTTATCCATTGATGACCCACAAGTATATGGGATCAATTGTAGCCTTTTTGATAAGTAAGAGTGTCGAACCCAACGAGGAGCAGAAGGAAATGACAAGTGGTTTTCAGCAAGGTAATGTCTGCAAGCGCTGAAATTGTAAGTAACAGAGTAGTTTGATAGCAAGATAATTTGTGACGAGCAAGTAACGATAGTAGTAAAAAAAGTACAGCAAGGTAGCCCAATCCTTTTGAGGTAAAGGACAGGCCAAAATGGTCTCTTATAATAAGCAAAGCGTTCTTGAGGGTACACAGGAATTTCATCTAGTCACTTTCATCATGTTGATTCGATTCGTGTTCGCTACTTTGATAATTTGATATGTGGGTGGACCGGTGCTTAGGTGTTGTTCTTACTTGAACAAACCTCCTGCTTATGATTAACCCCCTCGCTAGCATCCACAACTACGAGAAAACTATTAAGAATAAATTCTAACCATAGCATTAATTTTTTGGATCCAATCGGTCCCTTACGGAAGAGCGCATAAACTAGGGTTTATGCTTCTGTCACTCTCACAACCCATCATTTAGTAACTACTCCACAATGCATTCCCTTAGGCCCAAATATGGTGAAGTGTCATGTAGTCGACGTTCACATGACACCACTAAGGGAATGAAAACATACATACTATCAAAATACCGAACACATATCAAGTTCACATGATTACTTGCAATAGGATTTCTCCCGTGACCTTAAGAACAAAAGTAACTACTAACAAATGAAAATCATGCTCAAGACCAGAGGGGTATTAAATAGCATATTGGATCTGAACATATAATATTCCACCAAATAAACCATATAGTAATCAACTACAATATGTAATCAACACTACTAGTCACCCACAAGCACCAATCTATAGTTCCGGTACACAGATTGAACACAAGAGATGAGCTAGGATTTGAGAGGAGATGGTTCTCTTGAAGATGATGATGGATATTGCCCTCCCCAAGATGGGAGAGTTGTTGGTGATGATGGTGACGATGATTTCCCCCTCCGGGAGGGAAGTTACCCCGGCGGAATCGCTCCGCCGGAGGGCAAAAGTGCTCCTGCCCAAGTTCCGCCTCGAGACGGCGGTGTTCCGTCCCGAAAGTCCTCTCCTTATTTTTTCTAGGTCAAAATGACTTATATACCAGAAGAAGCGCGCGGGAGGTGGGCTGGGCCGAGCACAACCCACCAGGGCGCGCCCTGGTGTCTTGTGCTCACCAAGTGCCCCCCCTCCGGTGGTTATTTGCTCCAGTATTTATTATTTATTCCATAAAAAATCCTCGTGAAGTTTTTCTCATTTGGAGTTGTGCAGAATAGGTGGCATGACGTTGCTTTTCCAGGTCCAGATTTCCAGCTGCCGGAATTCTCCCTCTTTGTGTGTACCTTGCATATTATGAGAGAAAATGCATTAGAATTACTCCAAAAAGCATTATTATGGACAAAAAAATCATAAAATAACAGTAGGTAAACATGATGCAAAATGGACGTATGAACTCCCCCAAGCTTAGACCTCGCTTGTCCTCAAGCAAAAACCGAAATCGAAAACATGTCCACATGCTTAGAGAGAGAGAGAGAGGTGTCGATAAAAACAAAACACGAACATAGAAGGATCATGTGAAATATTATAACAGCAATAAACTTTAACATAAAACTTTTATCATAGACTTCTCATGAATAAGTAACAATTCATCACACTATCGAAGTATAAAGCATAAACTCTATTGGAAACCAACAAACTATGTTCTCACTCAACTTTGCAACTACAATTCATCATCTTTTCTGGAAGGGTCACGCGTCGGAGCCTTTATGCAAGTCCACATACTCAACCATCATATAGTCTTCTATGATTGCTAACACTCACCGCGTACACATGAGCAAAATGTTTCAACCAGACACAGATAGAAAGATAGGGGCTTTTAGTTTTGCCTCCCAACGTATTCACCTCAAGGGTGATGTCAACAATAATAACTCATGCTACCCATATTCAACTGGACATATGTGCCTAGATCTTTCCTCACCACATGATGCTTGCCAAAGGAGAAAAATAAAAAGGAATAGAGAGAAAAACTTTGACTCTTGCATAAAAGTAAATATATAAAAGTAAAAGATAATCCCTTCGCAGAGGAAAGCAGAGGTTGCCATGCGCTTATTTGTTTGTATGCTCAACCCCTTAGTGCAAGAGAACGTCACATTAATATTGCCCCTTCTGATGCCACCCTTTATTATGCAGTCTGTCGCTTTTATTCTTTACCATCACAAGTTCTTAAAACACTCAATTTTCTCTTCCACTAAATGATCTCACACTTTTAGAAGCAATTTTTATTGCCTTATTGCACCGATGACAACTTACTTGAAGGATCTTACTCAATCCATAGGTAGGTATGGTGGACTCTTGAAAATAAGATTTGGGTTTAAGGGTTTTTGGATGCACAAGTAGTATCTCTACTTCGTGCGGAATTTTTGGCTAGCAAAGATGGGGGCCAAGCACCACATGTTGAAGGATCTATGACAATATAACTTCTATGTGAATATGAACAAACATAAATCATTACGTTGTCTTCCTTGTCCAACGTCAACAATTTTGGCATATAATATTTTGATGGGGGTCACAATCACAAAAGATTTCCAGGATAGTGTATTTTTATGTGAATCTTCTCTTCCCTTATTAATTCTTTCATGAGTTGCATCATTGACCAATGCTATGTTTTTCAATCTCTAATAAAATTTAATACTTATACTTTTCCTTATGTGGTGTCATTACCTACCATAAGATTAGCATATGATCTTTTTTCATTTATTTCCTTTCTTTTTATTGGAACATGAAAGCAAAGAAAGCAAAAACTCAAACTAAACTTTATTATATATCTCGCACACGATTACAAGGATAGATCACTAAGCAAACTCTCAAAAAGAAAGGATCGAACTAAACTTTTATTCATTTAAAGCAAAAGATAACTAAGGATCGAACTAAAATAAGTAGAGGCAAAGGATAGTGGGGGTGATACGATACTGGGGCACCTCCCCCAAGCTTGGCAGAAGCCAAGAGGATAGTGGGGTGATACGATACCCGATACTCAGTTTTCTTTTGGTGATGAAGAAGGTGGTGGTGATGAAGTAGAGGCGATCTTGTCCTTGAGTTTCCATGGCAGAGGTCCACCATCATAAGAGGAAGAATGAGTCTCACAGGTCCTGCAACTGGCAGCCAAACTCATACCTTGAAGCCTCGCCTCATATGCAAAGACTTGGTTTTGGAGATCGTATATCTGGCTTTGGAGGAAGTTGATTTGCTCGTTGAAGGTGAAGACGATGTCCTTCATGGACTTGCCATCCACCTTGAGATCACGGGTGTAGTCCACGATCATGAGGTGATTGGCAATGAGTCCACGTTCCACCATCCCCTTGCACCGGAAGACCTCCTGCTCCATAGCTTCAAGCCTGGCCTCCACGGTTCCCATCCCCTTGGGACCTTGCACATCGCGGATGTGAAGCACCCCCTCATGCATCTGGATGACCTGAGGGTGCTGCACCACCTCCCGCGAATATGGGTTGATGACGTTCTCGAAGAACTTGTCCTTGGAGGAGCCTGAAGCGGCCATGGTAGATGGGATCTGTTAGGAAACAACAAGGAAAAGAAAACAGAAGATTTCCCCATGATACGGTGGCCAATAGGTTCGGGGGGTATATAAATATTTTTTATCTTGGAAAACAAGCAAACGGAAGAAAAACGGGGTCTTGAAGGTACCCGAGGTGGGAACAACCCAGCTGGGCGCGCCTGGCTGCCAGGTGTGCCCTGGTGTCTTGTGCCCACCAGGGTGACCTTCCTGGTTGTTTCTTATTTTCCTAATTTCTTAAATATTCCAAAACTGACAAAAAATATTTTTGCGGATTTTTTGGAGTCCGTTTACTTATCGTATCACATACCTCCTCTTTTTCACGATTCTGGAGTGTTCCGGTAGGTCTCTTTTATGTGTTCATCCGGTGTCATAGTTCGTATAATATTACTTTCAACAATTATGGGCGTACCTGAGATATAATGTTTTATCCCTTGCCCATTAACAACCTTCGGGTTAGTGCCTTCGGCATTATTTATTTTAATAACTCTAGAACGATAAAGCTCTTAGATAACATATGGTCCTTCCCATGTGGAGAGGAGTTTTCCTGCAAAGAATCTGACACGAGAGTTGTACAAAAGAACATATTCTGTAACTTTGAACTCATGCTTTTGGATTCTTTTATCATGCCATCTTTTAACTTCTTCTTTAAATAACTTGGCGTTTTCATAAGCTTGGGTTCTCCATTCATCTAATGAGCTAATATCAAATAACCTCTTTTCACAGCAAGTTTGAAATCATAGTTGAGTTCTTTGATTGCCCAATAAGCTTTATGTTCTGACTCAAGAGGCAAATGACAAGCTTTTCCATAAACCATTTTATAAGGAGACATACCCATAGGATTTTTATATGCTATTCTGTAAGCCCAAAGTGCATCATCTAATTTCTTAGACCAATTCTTCCGGGACCTATTGACAGTCTTTTGCAAAATTAATTTTATTTCTCTATTGCTAAGTTCAACTTGACCACTAGAGTGAGGATGATAGGGTGATGCAATTCTATGGTTAACATCATACTTGGCAAGCATTTTACGGAAAGCACCATGAACAAAGTGTGAACCACAATCAGTCATTAAATATATAAGGACTCCAAACCTTGGGAAAATAACTTCCTTAAGCATTTTAATAGAGATGTTGTGATCAACACTACTAGTTGGAATAGCTTCTACCCACTTAGTAACATGATCAACAACAACCAAAATATGTGTATACCCATTAGAGGAAGGAAAAGGTCCCATGTAATCAAAACCCCAAACATCAAATGGTTCAACAACAAGTGAATAATTCATAGGCATTTCTTGACGATTACCGATATTACCTATTCTTTGACATTCATCCCAAGATAAGACGAACTTACGAGCATCCTTGAAGAGAGTAGGCCAATAAAATTTAGATTGTAATACCTTGTTGAAGGAAATATGCTGTTGTGGAGTTGTCACGGCAGATGTCCTCAGGCTAGGACTTAGTCGTGGAGTCATCGCCGCTAGGAAGCTTGAAGGGGTTAAGCGGGACAAGGAACACGAGGGTTTATACTGGTTCGGCCCCTTACGGTGAAGGTAAAAGCCTACGTCCAGTTTGAGGTGGTATTGATTAGGGTTTCGATGACCAGGGAGCTAAACTGCTATGCCTGGCTCTCGATGAGATCTTTTCTCTCCCTAAACCGCTGCCGGGTCGTCCCTTTATATAGGGAGGCTGACGCCCAGCAGCTCTCAGAGTCCCGGCTGGCTCATAAGAGTGTCCGGCTCGGACTCTCGACTATTCTTGCCTTACACTACAAGTTCTACCACAATAATGATTGTAACTACGGGCCTTAAGCCATATCCGGGTCTTAGGCCCATCTTTGGCCCACCGTCTTCAAGCTTGGCGCCGGGCTTCTGGCGATGACCATTATGAGTAACCCGGCCCCTTCTGGCGGGTGACTCTAAGGTCTATATCCTCAACATTAGGCCCCAGATTGATTTGAGTCGGCTCATGTCAATCTTCAATCCTTTCGATAGAAAAAATCTCCGGCTTACCATTGTGTGAAGGCCATAACCCGGCGTGACGTCATCCTCTGGACTCCGGGAAATCCGCCGTGACGTCATCTTCCATTAAGCCCGTTTTTTACTCCACCAGATCCGCAACGGATCTTATCTTTACTGCCATCCCGAAAATCGAGGCGTTTCATGGGGAGATAACCACGCCGTGGTCACCTCGTTTCTCGCGCCCACTTATGAGCTCGCCCTTATAAATAGCCCGGCCCGACGGGCCTTCAGCCACTCTTCTTCCTCCTCGCGCCACTGTTCCTCCGCTCGAGCTCGAACTCCGCCGCCGCCGCCGCGCCCCCGGTCTTCGTCAACCTTGGCCGCTGCATCACCCTGACTCGGTCCAGACAAACGGCGGCAACCTCCGCATTTCTTCAGCACCGGTAAGTCCTCGCTACCCCGTAGAACAGATCTGCAGTAGGGTTCGTCCGTGTTCGTCCGTGTTCGTCGCCGTCGCCCACAAGCTCCGGTAGTTTTCATTTTTACTGCCCTTTTTTGATCTTAGCCCTGTATAGAACCACTGCGGTAGATGTTTTAGCACCCATTTCACACGCAAGTAGACCTCTTTTCACTGCATAAAGGCCTCGTTCGAGCTCAAGAACTCCCTCGCGTCTGTTTCTAGGTCCAGAAATTTTCTTTTTCAGCTGACCACTTGATCCAAATTATTTACCGCAATGTGTGAAACTTATTTTTACCACTCTTAGTAAAAAACTGCACTCGTTGAGCCATGGCGGCTTACATTTCCGGTTTAAAGAAACCACATGCCGTAGAACCTTCCGACTCAAAGGAGACCACGCGCCATAGAATTTTTCGGCTCATCTGTGATAAGGCCGTAGACAATCGAATTACTCTCAATACCTTGGGCGGCTTAAATAACCTGGTGCACTTAGATGTATGTCACTAGTCCCCTCCGTAAGCCGCCACTTTAACATTGAACTATAATTTTCCTCCGGCTTATACTTAAACCAGACGTTTCCTTTTATCATAGGCTGCCGACTTTCACCATGCCTCCCAAAGCTCCTAAAGCCTCCATCACTTGTAATTGGATGAGGTCCAATGTCACCAACGAGACGTTAGCAGATTTTGTCAAGTCAGGCTACCTGCCCAAGAAGGATGTCATATCCTACCGTGCCCCTGACCCGTCAGAGGAGAGACCACAGCCAAAGGACGGGGAGGTGGTCATTTTTGCGGATCACATGAGCCGGGGCTTCGCACCGCCCGTCTCAAAGTTCTTCAGAGACGTGCTGAATTTCTTCGACCTGCGGCCTCAAGACATAGGACCCAACTCAGTGTCCAATATCTGCAACTTCCAAGTGTTCTGCGAGGTCTACCTTGGAGAGGAGCCCAGCCTGCTGCTCTTCAGAGAGCTCTTCTACCTGAACCGTCAGAATGAGTGCGCCAATGGGCCAAGTTTGGAGCTTGGTGGCATCTTCATTCAGCGGCGGAGGGACTGCCTTTTCCCTTACGCAGAGCCGCCAAGCCACCCCAAAGACTGGAATCAGACATGGTTCTATTGCCAAGACACGTCGCCGGCTGATGAGAGTCCGTTGCCCGGCTTTCGTCCCTCGCGTCTGGAGCCGACTCACCCGCTGTCTAACAAGTTAACCCAGGCGGAACGCCAACCTCTGCTCCCCACCATCAACAAGATCAAGGCTCTCCTGGGCAACGGTCTCAACGGAATCGATCTGGTCCAGGTCTGGATCTCCTGGCGGGTGATCCCATTGAGCCGCCGCCCCGGCTTAATGTGAAAGTACACGGGCCGAAAGGATGACCCCCAGAGACACAGCCGCAACGATCTTCCTGAACGTCGGAGGATATGACCAAGGCTCTCTTGAACGAGAGCCTGGCAGACTGCGGGAGGACCGGGTTAGCCCCCTTCTGCAAGACCAACCCAGCCCCAGCGGTAAGCCGCTGACCTGAGCATCTTATCTTCTTCTGTATATAACTTTCATCTGAATCGTTTTAAGAAATCATCATTGTATTTTTCAGGTTGATGACAAGTTCTGGCGGGTCAAATATGACCATGAGGCGGCCAAGAAGGCCAGGAAAGCGAAGAAAGCCACCAAGAAAGCCGCTCCCCGTAAGAAGGGAAGTAGGCCTACTGCCTCAGAGCTGATGCAAGTAAGCGAAAGCTCCGAGTCAGAGGTAACCCCTGAACCTGTAATCTTTTGTTGTGTTTATTGCTTATTTCTGTCCGCCTTATCAATACTTATTCATCAACAGGATGACACTGGAGCCAGTAACCCGGTGGTTGAAGAGGTAATGTCACTTTCCTCCGACTCGGAGCCCTTGCCAAGGCTGAAAGTCCGAAGGGTAACCTGGAAAGTAAGCTTTTGCAATCCTTTAGCTTATCAAGATCCTCAATTTATTTTGAAGCGACAGGTTCATGAGAGCCGGCGGCACACCCGGACCAATAAAGACACTGACCTCTCCTCCGGGTTACCTGACGCATCGAGGAAACGCCGGACCGAGGTGATCTCAAAGTTGTACCCTTTTCATCCTTTGGCAGGTGTTATACGTCAACCGCTCAATTCTTCTGACTCAAATTATCAGGAAACGTCCCCTTCTTCGGGCGACTCTATGCAGTCGAACCTGCCGGCTTTCAAGACCGTGCCCGGGTAATGATGACTATCTCATGTTATACTTGTCTTTACTTACACTTTTATGCTTAATCTTTTTTGTCTTTTCAGTGCCCAGGCAAAACTTACCAAGAAGGCGAAGAAGAACAAGCCGGTCGAAGAGCCAGACTTGCCTGAACCAGAGGTAGCCGCTCAAGAGCCGCCAGCTGCCTCTGCTCCGGAAGCCACAGCCCCAACCGACAAGCCAATAGCAGAAGCTTCTGTTAACCCGGAGGCCTCCAGCTCAGCTCAACCAGCAGATGACCCGGACGTGGTGATCACCCGGACGGAATTTGTTGAGCCGGGGAGACCTACTGCACTGGGCAAGTGTTCTGCCAAGGGGGAGTTGCTTCAGCCCCGCCGGGTTAATCTGGACCTCACCGACTACACCAACCTGAGCATTGGAGAGCTCGTCTCCGGCTACGTCAGCCAAGTGCACAAGAGCCGGGATGCTGAGATTGCCATGGTGAACCAGATTCAGCAGAAGTCGGAGGTATTATTCTTCTGTCCTCTTACTTACTGCATAGTTACCTTTACCATGCTAGCCCCCAAGTCGACGACTTATGACTGAATATGTTGTAGACTTAAGTTCCGGCTTACTCAATTGAACCGGCAATTTGTAGATAGAAACGTTCAATATGCATTAGCCCCGAAGTGCCAAGTACCTTTGCTTGGAAAGTGCTTGGGACTTTAAGATTGTATAGTAATTGTTCATCTTATGACCCGGAAATGATGCAGGCTATTAGCAAGAAATTGGAAGCTGACATCTCGGATCTCAAGACCTGTCTGAAGACGCAAGAGACTGAGACCCAGAAAGCAAATGCCAAATTTGTGTCCAGCTTTGCTGCGCAAGAAAAGCTGAAGACGGACTTTGACGCTGAACGGAGAGTCTGGGCCGAAGAGAAGGCTACTCTGGTGAGCCGGGCCGAAAAGGCGGAGAAGGCGCTGTCAGAGAAGACCGCCGAACTCTCCGGCTTAAAACGCCAAGTGTCCCAGATGGTCGCCGCAATCTTCGGTAAGTCATTGCACCGGCCTTCATCAAGTTTAGGATCTTTACATCTCATAACTCAACCTTGTCGGCGGCTTATCTTACTTTGTTAAACAGGTCCCAGAAGCGCCAACCTCAACCAGAGTGTGGTAACCAAGCTGAAGGCCGTGTACACCCTGGTGGAGCAACTCTACACCGGGTCACAGCGTGCCTTGGCTATGGTGGCCCTATCCAACGAGGTGCCGACTCACCTGGCGGAAGTTCTTCGCCGGCTCGCTGTTCTGCCTCAACGGATCCAAGAGCTGCGATGGGCCTCCACAAGAGCCGGAGCGATCGCCGCGCTGAGCCGGGCCAAGGCGTTCCTTCCAGAGTTAGACCCGGCGGACATCGCCCTCGGCTATCCAAGTTTGAAGGAAGACGGCACAGCCTTCGACCAAAGGGACTTTGCCGCCTGCGTGAAGGTCGTGCGCCCGGTGGCCACCCTCATTGGAAACGACACAGATCTGACCAAGTACCAGCCGAGTTACAATGCGGAAAATCAGAGGATCCCGACCCCGCGCTATGAAGCCCTCAGCTTAATTTCACCGGCTCGTCAGCACACCTTCGCCCCGGAGATTGACCCGGCGGGGTTAATTGACGAGGAGGCTCAATTCGAAGCTCTGCGGCATCGACTGGAAGTCGTCTACTTTCCAGGCCTTGGGAACAGCCGGAGGAGAAGAGAGGGACGAGCCGGAGACGTCAACCCAGCAAGCGTCTTAACTCTGCAGGCGGATTATAAAACAATGCTCCACCCTTTTGGACTCGATGAGTCTTGTAATAGAGTAGGACCAACACTTTAACTCTGCCGTGCCATCGTGCACGCGTTGAACGCCGAAGTCCATTGAAGTTGTCTCCTTTATATTTCTCCGGGTCATGATTGATCATTCATTTTCCTTAAGCTCAAAATAGTTGCCTTTAACTATCCTGCATAAAAGGACAAATCACAAGTCTCTAGGCGGCTTACCGCACTGAGAAGCATAGTTTTAAACATATAACCCGGAATATGAATCAAAAAGGACTGGTCCTCAGTTATGTCCTTGACATAACCGTAACAACACACTTACCAGCCTGCAAGCACACTTCCAGCTTAGATAACCCGGGCAATAAGATTGGTACCTCAATTCCGGTTTACCAGTCTTAATGACGCCGGTTGTATTCGATTAGCCCTGTAGAGCAAAGTTAAGCCGGCAAAGTGAAACCTGGCCGTACACACTTTGAAATAATCAGAAGAAAACTCGCTATAAATCAGAAAAACTTAGGGGCTTCCAGTTCGAATACGACCAGAGACCCGTCCCAAAGGGGTTTATGCTAGGATTCGAATACGATCATATAGCCCCCAGTGGGTGTGGCGATGCCAATCAAAAGGGTATCGACAGCTATGTTCTCTTTGGTTCGAATACGACCCATGTTTGAATAGGAAGCCCCCAAGTGATTTTAAGAATTGTTTAACGACGCTGATTCGAATACGATCCACGTCGGTTCCCAAAGGGGTTAAACTATGATTCAAATATGATCAAAGAAAACTCCCCAATGAGCTCGGCACTTTGCCAATCAAATGGGTCTCGAAAGCTATGTTCTCTTTGGTTCGAATATGACCTATGTTTGAACAGGAAGCCCCCAAGTGACCTTATTGCCTACGGCTAGATTCGAATACGATCATAAGCCAGATCCTCCTTCAAGCTATCATGTTAATCTTGCAATGAAAACAACACGTGCACATTTGGAGGAGAAAAAAGGACAGAGGTCCTGCTTTATTGCTTATCATAATATATACATGGCGTAGAGAGATATGTACATTATGAGAGCCGGTGGCTCAAGTGTAGTAAGGCCGAAGCTGAGCTATGTTCCACGGCCGACGGGTCTCTTCCTCCGACTTTCGTGAATCTTTGTGCTCCCGAATGTCAATGAGGTAATATGACCCGTTGTGCAAGTTCTTGCTGACCACAAAGGGCCCTTCCCAAGGTGGAGATAACTTGTGCGCACCGGCGTGATCTTGGATAAGCCGGAGCACGAGATCACCTTCCTGAAAGACCCGGGATTTAACCCGGCGACTATGATAACGGCGCAGGATTGTTGGTAAATCGCTGAGCGAGCTGCTGCCACATCACGCTGTTCGTCCAACAAGTCAAGAGCATCTTGGCGCGCCTGTTCATTATCCGCCTCAACATAAGCCGCCACTCGAGGCGAGTCATGACGGATGTCACTGGGGAGGACTGCTTCTGCCCCATAAACCATGAAGAAAGGCGTGAAACCTGTAGACCTGTTAGGAGTAGTATTGATGCTCCATAACACAGAGGGCAACTCCTCCACCCAACAACCCGGCGTCCGTTGCAAAGGGACCAAAAGCCGGGGCTTGATGCCCTTCAGAATCTCCTGATTAGCTCTCTCAGCTTGACCATTGGATTGAGGATGAGCCACTGAGGAAACATCAAGTCAGATATGCTCTCGTTGACAAAACTCTTCCATGGCGCCTTTGGATAGATTGGTGCCATTGTCAGTTATAATGCTGTGCGGAAAGCCAAAGCGAAAAATCACCTTTTTCATAAATTGAACCGCCGTGGCTGCATCACACTTGCTAACTGTTCAGCTTTCACCCACTTTGTGAATTTGTCAACTGCCACCAAGAGGTGAGTCTTCTTATCCTTGGACCTTTTAAAAGGCCCAACCATATCAAGCCCCCAGACCGCAAAGGGCCAAGTAATTGGGATCATCCTCAGCTCCTGAGCCGGCACATGAGCCCGTCGCGAGAACCTTTGGCAACCATCACATTTACTGACTAAGTCCTCCGCATCAGCATGAGCCGTTAGCCAATAAAAACCATGACGAAAAGCCTTGGCCACAAGAGATTTTGAGCCGGCGTGATGGCCACAATCCCCTTCATGAATCTCACGCAAGATCTCTTGACCTTCCTCAGGGGAGACACAACGCTGGAACGCTCCCGTAACACTGCGGCGATGCAACTCACCATTGATAACAATCATTGACTTAGACCGTTGGGTTATTTGTCTGGCCAAAGTTCCATCCTCAGGCAAGTCTCCCCGGGTCATGTAAGCCAGATACGGCATTGTCCAGTCTGGTATGATGTGGAGAGCCGCCACCAGTCGTGCCTCCGGGTCAGGGACAGCCAAGTCTTCTTCTGTAGGCAGCTTCACAGAAGGGTTATACAGGACATCCAGGAAAGTATTAGGCGGAACCGGCTTTCGCTGAGAGCCCAGCCGGCTTAAAGCATCAGCCGCCTCATTCTTCCTGCGATCGATGTGCTCTACTTGGTAACCCTGAAAGTGCCCAACAATTGCATCAACTTCTCGGCGATAAGCTGCCATGAGAGGGTCCTTGGAGTCCCACTTTCCTGATACTTGTTGAGCCACCAAGTCTGAGTCGCCGAAGCGCCTTACCTGGCCCAAGCTCATCTCCTTAGCCATCGGAAGACCGTGGAGCAAGGCCTCGTACTCAGCCGCATTGTTAGTGCAAGGAAACATCAACTGTAGCACATAACGGAACTTGTCACCTTTAGGGGAAGCCAACACGACTCCAGCCCCCGAGCCCTCCAACTGCCTGGACCCATCAAAGTGAATAGTCCAATATGTGTTGTTCGGCTTTTGCTCGGGCACTTGTGACTCTGTCCAATCATTGATGAAATCCACCAAGGCCTGAGACTTAACAGCAGTGCGTGGCACGTACTTCAGACCATGGGGTCCGAGCTCTATAGCCCACTTAGCCACTCTCCCTGTGGCCTCTCTGTTTTGAATGATATCACCAAGAGGGGCACAACTGACCACAGTGATGGGATGACCCTGGAAATAATGCTTAAGCTTCCGGCTTGCCATGAACACACCATAAACAAGCTTCTGCCAATGTGGATACCGCTGTTTGGACTCGATAAGCACTTCGCTGACATAGTAAACCGGCCGTTGAACCGGATGCTCCTTACCCTCTTCCTTGCGTTCCACCACCACAGCCACACTGACGGCTCGTGTGTTTGCCGCCACATACAGTAATAAGGGCTCCTTATCAACCGGAGCAGCAAGGACTGGGGGCTCTGCCAGCTGTTTCTTCAAATCCTCAAAAGCGGTATTAGCTGCATCATTCCAGACAAAGTTATCAGTTTTCTTCATCAACTGATATAAGGGCATGGCCTTCTCACCCAAACGGCTTATAAACCGGCTTAAAGCAGCGATGCGACCCGCCAAGCGCTGAACGTCATTTATACACGCCGGCTTAGCCAGGGAGGTGATGGCCTTGATCTTCTCCGGGTTAGCTTCAATGCCTCTGTCAGAAACCAAGAAACCCAAGAGTTTGCCTGCAGGAACACCAAAAACACACTTGGCCGGGTTAAGCATCATCTTGTAAACCCGGAGATTATCAAAGGTTTCCCTTAAATCATCTATCAGGGTTTCCTCCTTTATGGACTTAACCACAATATCGTCCACATAAGCATGAACATTGCGCCCAATCTGGTTATGAAGACAGTTCTGTACACAACGCTGATAAGTCGCCTGTGCACACTTGAGTCCAAAGGGCATAGACACATAGCAGAAGGCTCCAAAGGGAGTGATGAACGCCGTCTTCTCCTGGTCCTTAACTGCCATTTTAATCTGATGATACCCGGAATAGGCATCCAAGAAACTTAAACGCGCACAACCTGCCGTAGCATCAATAATTTGATCAATACGGGGAAGGGCAAAAGGATCAGCCGGACACGCCTTGTTTAAGTCCGTGTAGTCCACACACATCCGCCAAGTGCCGTTCTTCTTGAGTACGAGCACCGGGTTAGCTAACCACTCTGGGTGAAAGACTTCAACAATAAACCCGGCCGCCAAGAGCCGGGCCACCTCTTCGCCAATAGCTTTCCTCCTCTCTTCATTAAACCGCCGAAGGAATTGCCTGACCGGCTTAAATTTCGGATCAACATTGAGGGTGTGCTCAGCAAGTTCTCTAGGTACACCTGGCATGTCAGACGGCTTCCATGCAAAAATGTCCCTATTCTCACGGATGAACTCGATGAGCGCGCTTTCCTATTTTGGATCCAGATTGGCACTGATGCTAAACTGCTGAGATGAATCTCCTGGAACAAAATCAACAAGCTTAGTTTCATCAGCCGACTTAAATTTCATCGCCGGCTCATTTTCCGTAGTCGGCTTTTTCAGAGAGGTCATATCTGTTGGGTCAACATTGTCTTTGTAAAACTTCAACTCCTCTGTTGCACAAACAGATTCTGCATAAGCTGCATCGCCTTCCTCACACTCCAGAGCCACTTTCCGGCTGCCGTGAACCGTAATGGTCCCATTGTGACCCGGCATCTTGAGCTGTAAGTACACATAACACGGCCGTGCCATGAACTTGGCGTAAGCCGGCCGCCCAAATATGGCATGGTACGGACTTCTTATCTTAACCACCTCAAAGGTCAATTTCTCCACCCTGTAGTTGTTCTCATCTCCAAAGGCCACTTCCAACTCGATCTTGCCGACTGGATAAGCCAACTTACCAGGTACCACACCGTGGAAAATAGTGTTGGACTGGCTGAGGTTCTTATCAATCAACCCCATACGACGGAACGTCTCATAATAGAGGATGTTGATGTTGCTGCCTCCATCCATGAGCACCTTAGTGAACTTATATCCTCCCACCTGAGGAGCCACCACTAAGGCCAAGTGGCCCGGGTTATCCACCCGGGGAGGGTGATCCTCCCTACTCCACACTATAGGCTGCTCAGACCACCGCAAGTAGCGTGGAACCGCCGGCTCAACAGCATTCACAGCCCTCTTATGAAGCTTCTGATCTCTCTTACACAGACTGGTGGTAAACACATGATACTGTCCACCGCTAAGCTGCTTTGGATTGGTCTGATAACCCCCCTGCTGCTGTTGATGACCCTGGCCAGACTGTTGATTAAAGCCCCCTTGACCATTCTGAGGATTAGAATTTGAGCCGCCGCCCGGGCCATGAAAGCCGCCGGCGCCTGAGCCGCCGCCCGGGCCATTGTAATTCTTAAAGGCCTTCATGATTGCACAATCCTTCCATAGATGGGTAGCTGGCTTCTCTCTAGAGCCATGCCTTGGACAAGGCTCATTCAACAGCTGCTCCAGCGTCGGGCCTGACCCGCTGGCTCGGGGAGGGGGCCTCCCCTTGCGTCGCTGGTTATTACCTTGTGAGCTGGCGTTGGCTACGAACTCTAGGCTGCCATCGGCCTTGCGCTTGCCACCTCCTTGGTTCCCCGGGTTATGCTGAGGACCCTTGCCATTGCCGTTCTTCTTTCCCTTCCCTGTCCTTTCATCATCTGAAGGGGGGTCCTTGGTACCATCAGAATCGGCGTACTTGACAAGAGCCGCCATTAGTGTACCCATATCGTTGCAGTCGCGCTTAAGCCGCCCGAGTTTCATCTTCAGGGGCACAAAACGACAATTCTGTTCCAACATTAAGACTGCAGAGCCGGCATCCATCTTATCAGAGGAATGTATTATCTCCTTAACCCGGCGAACCCAATGTGTCGTAGACTCACCCTCCTGCTGCTTGCAGTTAGTCAAATCCACAATTGACATAGACTGCCTACAGGTATCCTTGAAGTTTTGGATGAACCGGGCCTTCAGCTCAGCCCAAGACCCAATGGAATTCGGTGGTAGCCCTTTCAACCAAGTGCGGGCAGTCCCATCTAACATCATGGTGAAGTACTTAGCCATGGCCGCTTCACTGACCTCCAGCAGTTCCATGGCCATCTCATAACTCTCGATCCAGGCTGCGGGTTGTAAGTCTGCCGTGTAATTAGGCACCTTCCTAGGGCCTTTGAAGTCCTTGGGTAGACGTTCATTGCGGATAGCTGGCACTAAGCAAGGGACACCCCCAGTCCTGGTAGGGATACCCACGTCGACGGAAGTCGTCGGATAAGCCGGGGGAGTCTGGTACGCCGTCAACTGAGGTACCTGCTCCGCCTCTTGCGCGCTCTGTCTTGGTCTGCTGCGTGAAAGGCTCCGTTATGAGCCGGGCCATGGCCAGGGGGCGGGTCATGGCGTCGGACGTTACTTGAGCCTGTCGCTGAGACCATGTGTCTGCTGTAACTCGGGCTCCGGCCTGGACGAGGGGTCGAGTGGATCCTGTCCCGGCTGTAGGAGTACGCCTCTTGCTGCGCCAGTGCTGTCTGAAGGAGTTCCCTGACCCGGCGGGTTTCAATAGCCGTCGGAGAGTCGCCGTCGACTGGGAGAGCCGCCAGCCGTGCTGCCGCGGCGACCATGTTCTCCAGCGGGTTATTATAATGACCCGGTGGTATTGGCACGTACTGAGGCGGGGCAGGGTGCACCTGGGGAGGCCCCATTACTTGCGGCTGAATAGGGGTCCCAGACCCGGGCACTATGACCCCTGGCGGGTTACTAGACCCTGCACCTGGCGTGTTGAAGAGGTTTCGTGGATCGTAAACCGGAGGGAGTCGA